>NC_090939.1:568703291-569029006 GCF_040938575.1 Ambystoma mexicanum | reverse complement strand
TAGAGATTTCAGAGATGTGTGGGGAAAAGGAAAGCATGGACTTGAAGATGACCCCAAGGTTCCTAGCCACACAGGTGGGAGCAGGGAGAGGGCCAAGGGAGGCCGGCCAGAGAGTGACAGGAGTATCGATGAGGAGGATCTCTGTCTTACTGGCATTAAGGCAGAGGTTGTTGGTGGAACACCACTCCTGGATTGCTGACAGTCAGAGATGAGAGAGGGAGAAGAGGTGGCAGAGGGGAGCCTGAAAATGAGTGGAGTGTCATTCGAATAGCACTGAAAATTGGAGTAGAGGGCAGGAATGCGGTGGGCGAGGGGTGCCAGGTATTGGTTGAAAAGCCAGGGAGAAAGGTTAGACCCCTGGGGAACACCACAAGTGGAGAGTGAGAATTTACCGAGGAGGAGACCCTTATAGAAGACTTCCTAGCTAAAATACCTATACCGGGACTAGAATGCAACATGGCGGAAGGACTAGCAGCTCTGGTAACGGAGGAAGAGATTGTTGAAGCAACAAAGACAATGAAGGGTGGCACGACACCAGGGAAGACAGATTCTCTGTAAAGTTCTATAAGCTATATTGGTCCACCCTTGCCACACACCTAGCAAAGGTCCTGAACGCAGTCCTTGCGGAAGATATCCTGCCCGAGACAATGACGGGGGCCATTATAGTAGTGCTACCAAAGGAGGGTAAAGACCTGACATAATTCTTAGCAAATAGGCCAATATCCCTATTAAGCATAGATGTCAAGATCCTGGACGAAGGTGCTTGGTAAACGGATGGAGGCAATTCTGCCGACCCTGGTTCATGGCGACCTGGTAGGCTTCATAAGAGGGAGTCAGGGTGTGGATAACATCCTGAAGACAACTGACCTGATGCACTTTGAATGAGAGACCAACCTCAATGCCAGTCTGATATCCCTAGATTTGGATAAAACCTTTGATACAGTAGAATGGAGGTACATGATCATTCTCCTACAAAAAATGGGATTTGGGGAACACATGAGAAAGTGGGTGGAGGCACTGTAAAGGGCACCCATGGCGAGAGGGCAGGTGAATGGGGAGCTATCGGAGTCTTTCAATCTAACTAGGGGTACAAACAGGGATGCCCTTTGTCCCCTCTCATTTATTCCCTAACGATGGAACCTCTAGCGATAGCGGTGAGTAACCACTTGGGAATCCAGGGTATTCAAAGGGGGCAGGTCGAATTTAAACTCTCCCGGTTCACTGATTACATCTCAGGGTACCTGGTGGACGCCCCGAAGACACTCCTGACACTGCTCTCTCTGATTGACACCTTTGGGGCCTTCTCAGGTCTAATAATTCACAAATCAAAATTAAAGCTATTGCTGCTCTGAGAAGCGGGCCCCGACCTTGACCCGGTGAGCAGCTTCCTGGGGCTCAAAGTGTAAAAGGTAGCAATGCAATACCTAGGAGTAAGACTGACCAGAGATCTAATGGCGCTGGCGGGAGCCAATCTTAGCCCTCTAATGTCGACCATTAAAATAGACTTAATTCACTGGGGCAGCATGATTTTATGGTGGTATGGCCTTATGACGGCGGTAAAAATGAACGTCCTGCCAAGATTTCTATACCTGTTCATGGCCCTTCCCACAAAGGTAACTTTTAGAGACCTACGGATAGCAGTGAAAAAATGTATATGGCGGGGCAGGACCCCTAGTACCAAGCAATCCACTCTCACCCTTCCCAAGGAGGAGGGGGGCTTCATCCTTCCGGACTTCCAACTATATTATAAAGCAGCCCAACTCAGAGCAATCCTGGAACACATGCAAGACGATATGGGAAATATATTGGGCATACTTAGAAGACATGGAAACACACCTGCTCAAAGTGAGGGATTTGTTATGGGCTCCCCACAGATATGTGCCAAGCAGATTACTCGATCACCCTACCCTAGGAGTGTTGTGGTCACTGTGGAGAAGGGGTAAACACACAGAGAACCTGTCGACTTGGCCCTCCCGCTCTCCTCTCTCTGGGGCCCTGACGTAAGATTGAGAGACAATGGATTCCGTAACTCCCAAGACTAATCAGAAAGAGGGCTGGAAAGGGCAGGACAACTGTTCCTAGAGGGAGAATTCCTCCCACACGAGGCATTGGCAGAAGTCCTGGGAGTGGGAAGTTCTGTGTATTTGAATATCTATGGTTGAAAGGGCTCTAGACCAACCAGAAATGGGGATCAAAATTGAAGCGTCCACTAACCCAGTTTGAAAAAACAATAGACTCTACTCGGGAAGGAATGGTCTCCAAACTTTACAGGTTAATTAATGCCAGTGACAAAAAGGACAGGCAGGAGTTTACACAATACTGGAATGAGCTAGCGGGGGAGGAACTCACGGAAGAGGTATGGGGTAAAATATATAAGGTAGCGCTTCACAGCGGACATAGAATACAACTTTAAGATACTCCAGGGCTGGCAGAGAGACCCCCTCAGGATATCCATGATGTTTGCAGGGGCATCCCTACTGTGCCTAAAAAGGTGCAGTGAGATTGGGTCAAGAGGTCACTTGTGGTGGTTGCCCACAAATGCAAACTTGCTGGGAGAACCTACCGGGGTGGATGATGGAAATCATCAGGCAATTGCTCCCGCTAGATCCTCTGCAAATGCTATTAGGGATACCTCCTAGATATGCAGAAGTGTATAGCTATCCCAGGATGTGAAAAACCATGTTACGGGTGGGGAGGGTGGCCTTGGCTCAGAAATGGAAGAGATGATTGGTTGAATAAACTGAAAATAGGTTCCTGATGAACAAACTGATCGCGATGGTCAATGATGAGCTAGGTGCTTTCAGGTCAGCCTGGGACTGTTTTAAACAAAAATTGGGATGGGATGTGCAATGAGGTAGAGGGGAGTTCAGCCCATTGTGGAAGGGGACAGTGGGGGAGCATGATTGTAACAGGTGGAAGGGGAGGGCATTTCTGGGAAAATGCAGGTTCAGGAACAACCAGTCAAACAACAAGTAAAGTACCCAACAGGGGGCGAATGTTACAATAGAAACATCGACAAAGAGGACAATTGAACCAAATGTGCCATTTATGCCTAACATGAACTAGCGGAGGAGGAGGGACTGCACCGAGAAGGGAAACATTCACTCTCTTGTCACCGAGCACTCCGATAATACTGTGTAAGAAACCACTACTTTGTGTCTGCAGGGGGAGGGAGGGGTTGGAGGGGATCTCTTCTACATTTTATTTAGTGAAACCAGCACACCCCACCTAATGTGGAGTGCTGGGGAGATACAATGTATCCCCTTTCACACTTGTTACAGTGACAAGCTTACCTTCAATGGCTGGTGGCAATGATACCTTGTATTAATATGGTGCACCTTTACCGCAGGCTGTGTTCAGAACTGCTGTAAAGGGACCTGAGGGTGTCAATTCTTACCAAAATGGCCCCAGTCTTCATTTTTTCCCATTTTAGTGTTTCCTGTCGTTTCTTGTTCCTTCTCCTGACATCCAGGGTGGGAAATTCCTTTGTATGATTTTTGTCTTCGGCGGGAGTCCCCTGGACTCCCCGTGCAGGCTGCTGTCTGTCTGTAAGAGCAGTACATTAGGGAGGAGTCCAAAACTCCCCAGCCCCTTTGTTTACGCCTTGATTGAATGGGGATATATCCCAGTGGGGGGCTGGCTGTCCTGATTGGACAATCAGACCGCCCCTTCTTGTAAAATGCGGGGAGTGAATGCAGAAGTTGTGCTGTAATTCCTGATAAATACTGCAAACCTGGAAGCTGAAGATATGTCGACCACTGGAACTAAAACTGAAGAAGATGATGAAGGAAAAGTGGTGGAAATTCTTTCCAGTGACCAGGGAGCCTGCTGTGTAACCGAAGCCTGCTGTAGCCCTTCCTTCCAATCGATCTGGGGACTCTGGAAACAACAACCCCGAACCAGAGCCTCGTGAGACCTACTAGACCCAAGAAGACCTACATTTTGAGCCATCCCACATGTTTCTGCAAACTTGCGTTGCTGGAATACCCGAATACCCAGGGACCTCAAGCCATCGTGCGCTGCACGGTCTTCCGAATTCCGAATCTTGCTGATGAATCCCCAGAAACATGAAATGAATCTGAAAAGACCCCTCACAAGAGTGCTGGACCTTTAAAACGAAGAGAATTGAACTGCAATTTTCTGTCTTCTTCTGTGCTCCTTGAAAAGGCGCCAAATCCGCAGAACCACATTCAGCTATGAGGGAAACTTTGCCTAGAGCCTTTTCATCGATCCTCCTGCAAAGTCCCTTCTGAGGTCTTGTTTTCAGTCTCCACGATAATGAATCCATTGACCGGGTATTTGGCTGCAGACCCTGAAGTTCTCCTGCTGCAAAAGCTTCTTCAATGCTGAGGTACTGTGTTGGCTCGGGTATGTACTTACCTTAAGCCTATTAGGATTTCTTTGTAGCTATGCAGTGTATTCTGTGATTGGGAGGTCCCTCGTCCAGTACACCCAGTCCCACTACTAGAATTCTGCTATGGTGTCTTCTGCAAAGCCCCTGGACCCTCTTCTAACTCTATAGTACAGTACTTACCTGTTTGCCCATTTTTCCTAAGGAAACTCTGACTTTTGCTACTAAAGAACCTATTCTGACACTACCTGTTGGTCACCAGTCCTAGTGAACCCCTTCAGCCACTCAGAACACTCATGCTCCAAGAATAAGGGGAAGACTGTCAAGGGATTGGGACTTCTGCCTAGAAAAGAAAATAAGTGTTTAAAAGTTACTTACTTGTAAAGAGTTGGTTGGTAACTGTAATTCTAAGAGTGAACAGTTACAAAAGTTCTTACTGATCTTGAATGTGTGATGCACTATTCTTAAAAGTATGGTTAACATCTGTTCTTCCTTAGAAACTGTTTTGCCAGTCTAATAGAAAGTAGAAGTGAAGGTATTTAACTCTCCTGTGATTAGGTTGTGCCTCTTCCCAAAAGTAAAGTGTTGGTATCACCAGATTAGTCCCATGAGGCTAATTGTATGAGTGTCCCCCAACTGGGTTTTGCTTCCCCTGACTTGCTACTAGCCTGTCCTTAATAAGTCTGCATTAGGTTGTTGCCTACCTAGAATAACTATTCAGTAAAGTGTAACATTGGGTTTTACTTTCCCCCTCCATTGTGAGGTTAAACAAAGTATGTGGGTTTTACTTACCATGTGGCAGCTGTGTGTCATCCCAAATAAGTTAAAAGAGTTACTGCTTACCTCAATCATGGGGCCCTGATTACAAAAGTGCCTTTAATTGTATATTACATCCTTAGGTTTAACTCACCTAGTATAACTGTGTGTTATCAACAATGTAGTTATAGGTTTTTACTGCACCTAGAATAAGTGTTTTACTATTCATCAAAAGTATCTTATCCAGTTGACTGATTAAGTGATTTGTGCTGAGAATCATTATACAACTGGAAGGGTCTACTGCCCTTGCATTACTGACTGTAATTGTAAAAAGTAACCATTAGTTTTTACTCCCCACGAATAGGTTTGACCTATACTGAATGTGTATGAAAATGTTTTGACTTCCCTAGAACTACTGTTAGGTATTTCAAATAAGGTCTGTACTAGGGTCTGTGTACTTTCAAGTATAGTGTTGCGTTTTTAAATTGTGATTTCATATAATGTGTTAGTACTTACTTACCCCTAGATTTATTTGGGCCTACCTGTATTTAATAAATCCTTTATTTTTACAATACAAAGTGTTTCAGTGTTTCTTTGGATCATTTGTATGACAATTTCATTTGTACTGATTATACTGCCCTCTCTCCCTCATAAAATAAGCCTGGCTGCTCTGTCTACGCTACCATGAACTCAGGCTGTACAGCCTTATACTAAGAGTGGAGTCATGTGCTGCCTCAGTTGAATGGTTTTACTAAGCTTGGACTACTTCAGAAAAACTGTCCTCACATGCAGCTCCAAAGTTAGGGGGCACTCTTGTTTACCAGAAACCTGCACTCCCCGTCACCCAGTCCCCACCCATACTCACCTTTGCTCCCTGCTCTGGCCCATCAGGGAGAAAACATCCCGAAGCCTTCCACAACCATCTCCAACCCCCAAACCCTACATATTCCACCCACCTTCCAGGCACCCCTCCAGGCCCCTCCCAATCCTCTCCAGACCTCCCTTACCCTGCTCACTCTCATCCCCTCAACCAATCAACAAATCTCACACTTTGCATCCATAAATGCTGCCCAAGCTACCCTAACAATTACCCCTCAATCCGCTGACCCATCGACCCTCACACACACACCTCTGGCACCACAGAACCCCTTAAATACAGACACCACACTACACAGCTCTTTCATTTCTGCAAACCTTATACTATCTCTCATCCACACCCGTGACCTCCCCCTCACTTACAGCCTCACCCAATTCACCCAACCCAGTGAAAGCACTTTTCAGCATATCTTATAACACTCAAGCACAGACACTATACACTCCTTAGAAGTCAGCACCCTGATCCTGCATCCAACCACAGAAAACTGCCCCCTGACCTCTGCCGTATAACAATAATCCCACTCAACCCATCCAGTTGCCACCCAGCACCCCTTCCCTCCCTATCCCAGCTTCCACACCCCTTTCCACTCCTGAAAAGGACTCCACCCTGCTACCTTCTCACACACCCCCACCTCCTACTTCCACAACTGCCAACTCCCTAAGGACCCTCACCTCACGTGTCCATTTGTCCATTTCCCACACACACCTAGAATACACCTAGCATCCCTCACCATTCCAAGGAAGAGAGACATTAGATGCTCCCATAGTAACCCCTCACCTCCCAACAACTACCACACTCTACCCAACTCTGCCCCCCAAGCCCTCCTCCACTTCACACCGCCTTCACCTACTGGAAACCGAGGGGATCACAGCTCCAGTCCTCACCCACCCCTCATTCAACACTCCTCTGTACCCCCTACCTGCGACCAGCCACCACTGTCCTCTAAGTCTCCCTTTCAATTCTCCTCCCCACATAGCAAAAACCCATCCTAGCATCGGACTATCATGTATTCTGACCAATGCCAGATCTGTTGCTAAAAATGGCCACAACATATATGACTTAACATCCTCTGAATGCCCTGACATCCCTTTCATCATAGAAACCTGCCTTCCCCCGGGCTACACCCTTATCATGCACAACAGAACCAGCAGGGCAGGTGAATTGCCATCCTCTACAAATCCCCACACCCGGAGGACCAAACCTGCAAAGCAGATTGCAAATCTCTCCTAGTGAAATTTCTCATTCCCCCCACTCTTACTCACAGCTTCTTACTCATACACAGACCCCCAGGCTAAAACAAACATATTGCCAAAACCCTCAATGACTCCTTAGTGGCCATCTTGTGTACCCACCCCTCCCTCACCATGCTAAGAAATATCAATATATGGTTTGATGTCCTGCATAAACCCATGACACTGCCTATCCTGGGCAACCTGGAAGACCTTCACCTGACTCAACTGGTATCAGGCCTTACTCACTCTGCTGGCAACCTAACTGATCTCCATGATACCCCTTGACCTCTAATCTGGACAGCCCACACTGACATCTTCTTAACACTTGCAAAGGCAGACCCTTCTTCCTGCCGGATAAACCCAGGACCGCCCACCCATTTCCCACTATGAAACAAGGTCAAAGTAATTTTTGGACCTGGCTGTCTCCCTGCTTGCCTCCCTACCCTCCCTACCATTTCAGGTAGGTCAGCTATCCATCAGCCATTCTGACCAATGGCTCTCCAAACTCCTAGACTTCTCACCCCTATCAGATCCTCCTCCCTCAAACAAGGTCGCTCGCCTAGATGGTTCACCCCTTCCCTCAATTCCCTCAAAACCCCAAAACACATTCTGGAACACAGATGGCAGGCTGACCCTCACCTCACAATAGAACAACATACACTGCAGCGCCTTTCTCTAAAGAAGCTATAGTCTGCATAAAATCATTTTTAAGCAACAGGACCATGAGAGTCTTCTCTCCTACAGCTGCTGCAGACCCCATCCCTATTACTTGTGGAGTTCCCCAGTGATCATGTGTCTCACCCACATTATACAACATATTCACTAAGCCCCTTTTTGATGATCTGGATCATCTTGGTATCACCTACACTAACTATACAGATGATACCAAGATTCTCCTACCACTTTCGGGGGATTATGACAAGGATTTGGCCTTGGTGAAGGAAGTATATCTTATCGTCCAGGCATGGATGGCTGCACACGGTCTATGCCCGAACGATGACAAAACTGAGCTGATTATCATGGGCACGACCTCAAGCCTAAAACAAATGGGACCCAAATATACTACCTTCAATATTGATAAGAACCCTATTACTGTCGTCAGTGAAGTAAAGACACTAGGATTCTACCTTGACTCTACCCTCTCATTTACCAAACAGGTAAATGCCATGGTCTCCACCACTACATATACCTGTAAATTAATCCGAGCAGGCAAACCATTTCTGTCTAAAAACAGCTGCATCACCCTCGCTAGAGCCCTTATATTATCTAAACTGGATTACTGCAATTCTCTCTATATAGGAGCCAACAAGATCACTATTAAGAGAATTCAAACCCTCCAGAACAGTGCCTTGAGAGCAACCCTTGGAATTGCAAGGAGAGAGCATATCTCTGAGATTAGAAGACAAAACAACTGGTTATTCACCCATGACAAAATCCTGCTAAAAACCCAGCCTTACTCACCCATAAATGTTTGAACAACACTGCGCCATGTTACCTGAAATAGAGTTCTTCACCAGAACAGCCAATAATAACTTCCTCATAGTCCCAAGATTCAAACTTACCATGGTAGGAGGCCGCAGCTTCCCGGTCAAGGCAGCGTAGCTTTGGAACGCCCTACCTCCCCCGTTGCAAGAGGATCAAACATACTTAAAGTTTAGACAGAACTTCATTAATTGGCTAAAAGACATGACCAGTAATGCTGCCTATTGCACATACGTATGTATTGTAAATAGATTCAGAATGTTGTTAGAATGCTTCCCGCATTGTATAGCCCCCAAATGCATGACTCCCTTCAGTATCAGTCCTGCTGTCCCCTTATTTATACCCCTTTATACATGATTTACCTGCTTCTCCCTTCATGATTGTTTTTTTTGCTTCTTCTCGATTGTATTATTTCCCCTGATGTGTAACTAAGCTGCAAGACTTCTTATGCCAATGCGCCCTGATACCCCTGGGTCTGGTGTGCAATATAAATAAACAAACAAACACCCAACAGTTCAAAGCCTACATGGCAGAAATTCGGAAGACCAAAAAATCCTTCTACTGGAACAGAATCTCCAACACCCCTAACACTAGCAAGGCCCCTCTTTGCACATTCTCCCTCTATCTCCACATCCAACCGCTCTGTGACGCTCTCTCTGGCCACTTACACAATATAGTAATGGAAAGAATGTGCAACATGGGATCTAAATTAGTGGCGCTCCCACCCCACTACCTTACACCCACACCTGAGCTCACAGACCCACCCGCCACCCACCCGCTGTTCTCTACCTTCTCTCCCATCTCCCATCCTGAATTCCTTAAGCTATTAGACAGCAGCCACCCCTCAGGATCTCCTGGAGATTCCTGCCCACCTTCTCTGCTAAAAGAAATCCTTTCCTTAATCTGTGCCTCCAGCATTTAAAAACCACCCTTAACACTTCAGGCACTTTCCCAGCAGTTTTCAAGAAATCCCATATCAAACCCCTGCTTAAAAAACCCTCCCTTGACCCCTTTCTACCGGCCCCCTGCAGACCTATTTTAAACACCCATTTCATATCCAAACTAATTGACCAAACACCCTATTCACAGCTATGCCTTTTTCCTAAATCTAACCTAACCTAAATCTAACCTTCTCCTCCAGGGACTGAATCATCCCCGTTCTCCATCTAAAGAAGCTCAGACTCAGAAGCTTGTGCCGCACTCATCCTTCTCATTCTCTCAGCAGCCTTTGACACCATCGACCACTGCACCATCATGGACAGACTCCACAAACTCTGCATCAGGAATGCAGCATTGAAGTGGATATCCTCCTTCCTCTCTAACAGATCCCAAACAGATCCCAAACCAGACACATGCCTCCTTTCTCCTTGACTCCACACCCTGTCAATAACAGAGTACCGCAGGGAACTTCTCTATCTCCCCTTCCCTTAACCTCTACCTGAGCCCCACCTCGGCCCTTATCCGTTCACACAGCCTGTCTTGCTACAACTATACAGATGACACCAAAGCATCTTCAAGAACCCAAAGGATACCTCCAACGGCTCCCGCAACCTTGTGAAATGCCTCACATATATCGACCAATTGATGACAGCCAACCACTTCCTTCTCAACCCCATAAAAACTGAAATCATGATCTGGGGTAAGGCTGCCCTCTTCCCCTACCCAAGTCTTGGCTGTCCTCCCTAGTTCATCTGACCCGTTTATCTCCAAAACAGTACAGAATATTGGATCACATTACATTAACTCTGTGTCAAAATCATGCTATGTACACCTAGGCATTCTTTGACGCTTCTTCCCTTACCCTTACAGTGTTGCCGCAATCACGACTATCATCCTGTCTTGACAAGACTATGCCAACTCTCTATTCCTGGACACCCCTGCATCACAACTCAGAAAAATCCAATGGGTGCAAAACACTGCAGCCACGCTCCTCCTGGCCATAGGCCAAAGACAGCACATCATACCCACCCTCCTTGTCCCCGCACTGGCTCCCTGTCGGATGACGGGCCACCTTCATGGCTATGTGCATCACCGTCCATGCTCTGCACAACACAGATCCAGAATACCTACAATACAAAATCACCCGCTATTGACCGACCAGAAACCTGAGATCTGGCACAGCTCTCCTCCTTGTCATCCCTTTTGCAAAAAAGACCAGGGGGATCCTCCTTCTCCGTCCAAACCACCACAATTTGGAACTCTATCCCTTTCAGAATCCACCGCATAAAAGATCACTGCACCTTCTGGAAAGCACTCAAGACCTGGCTCTTCACCCCTGCATCTTGACTGATCTATTCTGCCTCTCAGAGAACTTCACCGCCAGACAGGTAGGAGGGGGGCATTAAGGAGTCACTCGAGGAGACTCCAAGAACGTACCAAGCACACACAGAAAGGATTCCCACAGACCTGCATGACAGGAACTGCACTATGTCAATGAAACAAGTCATCAGCCATGACTCATTGGTACGTATGCCACTCACTTTTGATGGAAGATAGCCATATCCCTCCCAAGGCACGGCCTCCCAAGCGCACACAGCTGAGCTCATCCGCTACTTGAACTCATAACGCACATCACCTCTGCCAATACAATGCAGCTAAGTCCCACGATACAAATTAGGTCTAGCAGGACACCTATTTAGTCTCCTTGATTCGCATATGCTCCCAACAGCTTTCACAGCACCCACCCTACAGTTCTACATGGGTCACTAGTAGGGACATAGCCACCCCTATGTCCCTTTGTATTGGGTAAAATGCACGTACGCATTCTAAATCCCTCAGATTATCTCGCATACCTTGGACTTGGGTCCTCCAAAGGTGTTCACCTACAGCGCTCTGAGGCCATACCAATCAAACTAGGCACTATACAATTGCATATTACATTACATCATTTTAATATTAATAACATGTAAGTCTATTTTTACATACTTTCTCGAATTCTGGTTATTTTTGTAATGATATTGAGAAACAATTGAACCAGTACAAAAAAGTATTCATATTATAACTTGGAGAACCTTTAAGAGGTATTTTCAAAAAGCTATTATACATAAATACAATATTATTGGAATGTTTTTAATTTAAATTTTGGTATTTGTAATTTGACTCTTTTTCAAAGGTTCTTTTTGACATTAGAGGTAAGGGATGCCTTTAAGGGGTGATGTGGAGGCATGACAAAATTTCAATTTAGATTTTCACAAATATGAATCATTTATATTTTACACAACTTCATAAAAAACACAATTACAATATATTTGAATTAAATACACTATAATACATATTAATGTACACAATATAATAGTACTTTAAAATATTTTGCAAACAATTACACAACCTTTAAAAAACACAGGGAATTATTTGATTTTATTGTTACAAAAGGTTTCAGGTTAAACCAACAAAAAGTTTGTCTACAGACATTAGAAATAATAACATTAAGGTAACAAGATAAAAATATGTAAGGAATACATTTGAAAAAATCATAAATTTAAATCAAATATTATGGCAACCTTAACTCACCCACAAACCTTAAAACATCAACTATTATATAATAAATAAAATGATATGCCTACAAACAAAACATTATTTATTTGTTTATCTATCTGTCTATCTGTCTGAGTTCCTATATTGCACCACTAACCCGTAGGCCTCAGGCCACTCACAAGAGAGAAACATACAGAGCAAAGTGAAACAAGCCAGAGGAGAAAGAGAAAGCAAAGGGACCAACCATCCTAGAAAGCCAAACAAGAAAGTATCAGTAGATGTTATACAGATGGCAATGTAAGGAAGGTGGTCAAAAAAGCCAATTTTTCAAAGCAACCTATGCCCTACATCGAAGAGGAAGGTTTTTAAATGCTTCTTGAAAATAGCTGTTGAGTTACTTGCAGCAAGATGTTTGGGCATTGAGTTCCATAAAGCGGGGGCCCAGAGATCAAACCACCAATTTTCTTCAATGTAGAAAGGGGTTATTTTATACCAGATACAAAATCTCCAAGAGGCATCATTTCCTCAAGTGAGGAAGACCCATAGCATGAAATGCTTCGTGAGTCATTTTCCGCATGTTTCTAGACATACAGAGTAAAGGAGGCTGCTAGTTACCGAAAGCTATATTATTATGGAAAATCTCAAAAGAGACAAGATGGTGATCAGACCATATGCAGTTATCTACCTGGATGTTCATAATTGATTTTTTTTTATAACCCAATCTAAGGTATTACCGCATGTATGGGTAAGAACCTTGATATGTTGGTCAAAATGTACTGAGTACAAAGACTGAGAAAGAGATGTTGCCATACCATCAGTGGAATCATTGGCCCAAAGATTGATGTCTCCAAATATGAAAGCGGGAGAGTGTAATTTATAGATATTACCAGTGAAGGCTAACAACTGCTCTTCAAATAATGGGGTATGCATGGGAGGTCTATAGAGAAGCAAAACATTGAGAGAGGATACAGAGTACAAGGTAAGTTTAACAAACAGAGCCTCACAATGATCTAAGATCAGACAGCTTCATACATGTAATTTGAGAGTTGATTTGTAAATTAGGGCCACTCCACCACCTGGTTTATCAAGCCTATTCAGATGGAAAAAGGAGTAGCCCGTCGGAGTTGCCATTCGAAGTGAGTGAATAGCAGCATCATGAATCCAAGTCTCCTTCAAAGCACAGATATCTGGTTGGGTTTGTGTAATAAGATCTGCCACCTCATGACAGTGTTTAACTAATGAACGAGTATTCAGTAGCATGTACTTTAATGTATTACCATTAGATACAACATTACTTGATATATGTATGGGTGTCATAGAAGGCTGAGGTATTGGATCTAATGACAGGACCTGCTCTGATAAAGTAAGAATAGAGATTTCTGGGGTAAGTGAGTCAGTCTTGTGAATATGATCAATTACAGTGCTCTTAATACCGTCATCATACGATGCAGTTTTTAACCTAATTCTGCAATTATTTAGAATAGAGGAAACAAGATTGCAACTAGAGGCCATGATTTAAACAATGAAAATGGCAGCAGATTAAAAGGAATGGCAGGTACAGGTACTCACCACCACGAACCGCCACAAACCGCCTCAGACGCACCGGCACTGATGCGCCTGATGTGTCTGTAAATACGTGAAAGAACTACAAACGCAAAGGGAAAATTAGTTTCTGGGCACAACACATATTAGGTTTGTTACATGTTGATAGAAAGAAAGGCTACATAGCCTTGGATAGCGTGACGGTAAGCACACAGAAATGTATGCCGAGGCCTAAAATAATGTTCAGCTTTAAAATAAGAATTAAACAATTATCAATCAATTTATGTGTCATAAGTTAAAACTAGCTACAACACTGTACTACCTAAAATTTGTTTAAAAACACAATTAAAAATCTATCTAAAATGTTTCCACAATGCACAATGCAGCCGGTATCAATGCACGATAAAAAAGTAATATATAAGGTATTTACCGAAGGATGTGTGGAGTGCATTTAAATACACCGCCACGAACTGTCCTAGACATGCCAGCACTGACATGCCTGACGTTTCTGTAAATACGTGAAAGAACTACAAACCCAAAGGCCACACCACGTATTAGGTTTGTTACACGCTGATAGAAAAAAGGTAACAAAGCCTTAGATAGCATGATGGTAAGCACACAGACATGTATGCCGAGGCCTAAAAGAATGTTCAGCTTTAAAATAAGAATTAAACAATTAGCAATCAATTTTAAGTTAAAACTAGCTACAACACTGTACTATCTAAAATTAGTTTCAAAAACTTTATATATGGGGAGGTGCAATGCTCTTTTGAACAACAAAGAAAGTACAATAGATAGGAAATCAGAATTGATGGAAAGCAGTGAGCTTCTTACAATGGTGTGAGCTTGAGTGACATTGTGACCAGGTTGTGGAGTGGAGTAAATGGAACAGTCACCGGAGACAATACATAGGTTGACATACATAGATTAAAGACAACCAACATTATACATTTTTCAGTGTAGGTAGGCGGTATGGCCAGCTGTGTTAGGGATCTGACAATGATGTATGAAGTGCTAGGGTGGAGGCAGAGAAAGTGAGGGACAGAGGCAGGTTAGCGGGGAAGGAACATTTTTAGCTAGAAGGATGATGAGAGATAGGTTAAGAGGGTAACTCGGAGGTGAGGAGGTAGGCATTTAATTTGGTTTTGAGCAAATCAGTGTGAACTGTTTCTCAGATGTCCGGCAGAAGTGAATTCCATGCAAGTGGAGCAAGAAGAAAGAGCGGAAGCAAGAGAAAGCACAGGGAGGGCGAGGTGCCACAAGTGTATTCGAGGAAGCAGAGAAGACATTAGGAGCAGGCTTGTAGAGTTGGATAGAGGAGGATAGATATGGAGCTACCTTACTGTGGAGCGATTTGTGAACCAGTACAGGAAATTCAAATGTGGCCCTGTTTTGCATCATCAGCCATTCAGCCTAATGATGATATGAGTAAGTAAGTGTGAAGAGGGGGAGCTCAAAGAGAGTCCAGGCAGCAAAGTTAATGATCTTGTTGAGAGGACAGAAATCATAGTTTGGGACACTAGTACAGTAGTCCAGTTTGGAGAAGACAAGAGTGGTTAAGAGATGCTTGGTGCTGTTGAAAGGAAGGAGGTGCCTGATTTTCCTAATATTTAGGAGGATGAGGCAAGCCTCTCTTGGTGTTTTGGAGTTGAAAGTAGAGAAGGTGTGAGAGGGTCATAGATGACACCAACATTTCTAGGTGAAGAAGAGTAGGGTAGAGTGTCAGGTGGGAACTGGATAGGCAGGGGAAGACAGGAGAGAGACTATTTGGCAGGGAAGAAATGCACCTCTGTTTTTGTAGATTTTAAGATCACATAGTGCAAAGCCTTCCAATATTTAATGGCAGAGAGACAGTTTAAAATGTTGATAGAGAGATCAGAAGGGAGTTCAGGAAAGGAGATGAGGATTTGGATGTCATCAGTGAAGAGTTGGTACAAGAACCCAAAAGAGGAGATTAGTGCCCAAAGAGCAGAGGTGTACATCGTAAAAAGGAGAGGTCCCAAGACAGAGCTGCGTGGAACACCAACAGTTAGAGGAGTGAGTTGAGAGGTGTTGTTGCTCCAGGAGACCACAAATTGGCAAGGTTACATGTAGGATTCAATCCAGGCAAGGGCTTGATCACGAATACCAAGAATAAAGAGAGTATTAAAGAGATCAGAGTGATCTACAGTGTCAAAGGAAGCAGACAAGTCAAAGAGAATTACAATAGGCTGGAGTGCTTAGCAGAGGTGATGGAATTGGAGAAATTCATGACGGAAGATTCTGTGGAGTGACAGAAGTGGAAACCTACTTGTATGCGGTCACTAAGGTTCTGGATGTCTAATACATGTGTAAGACAGTTGAACAAAACACTTTTCAGCTATTTAGACTAGTGCAGAAGGAGAGGCACAAGACTAAAATTAGCCGGTAGGTTTGGATCAGCCCCTTGCCTTTTTAGGAGAGGGATGACCGTAGCTGTTTTGAAAAGCGATTGAAAGCATGAGGTGTCGAACAATAGATCGAAGAGCTCAACGAGGTGAGAGGCCACTAAAGGGGCAATAGGCTTGACTAGCTGAGGAGCAAAGGGTTTGATGGGGGCATACAAGGGGTTAGACTCCATCACTAGAGATAGTACTTCTCCAGCATTTGTGTGACTAAAGTGTTAGATAGAGGCAGATGATGATAGAGTAGGAGTGCAGAGTGTAGGAGAAGGGACTATGAGTAGGTAAGAAGAGAGTCTCTAATTTTGGAAATGTTTGCAGCAAAGTATTTAGCTAGGTCATTAGCTGGCAGTGTGAAGTTGATAGTCATAGGTTTAGGAGGAGTGAGGAATGAGTTTAGGGTGCCCTGTAGCCAGCAAGGATGGTAGGTGTGAGAGTCAATGAAGGGGAGGTAGAAATATTGGTTTGCTCTATCAAGGGAGGAGTTCAGAGAATTTGGAGCAGAGAGGTGGAGTTTCAGGTCCTCATGCAAGTGAGCATGCTTCCATTTGTACAGCAGTTGACAAATGTCTATGCAGAGAGAGCGTATGCATCGGGTGACCTGTGGTTGTGGATGCTGAGACTTAGGGTTGAAAGATAGCAGTGAGAAGTGAGAGGAGAATGTGTCATACATTACAGATTTTAAGCTGGAAAAGGCAGTGTTAGCTGCATCAGGTGTGAAGGAGGAGAGTGAGAACCGTATGTCTGAGAGAAAGGGAGGAATATCAGAAGGTTTACATTTCTTTTTTAGTAAAAGGTGAGGCAAGTGTTGAGGAGAGGTCAGAGGGAGGAAAGGAGATGGAAGTGGAAACAATTGAGTGATCAGATAGGGATGGTGTGAGAGTAGTATTAGTGACTAGAGAGAGGTGGACCTGAATAAGAGATCCAAAGTGTTACCCCTGGTGTGGGTAGGTAGGTTAAGGATAGAGTGGAGAACATGGCCATTAAGAAAAGACTGAAGATCAGATTTTTGAGAAGTGGTTGGAGAAGGAAGGTTGAAGTCATTTAAGAGAATCAGGTGATGTTTAGTGTAAAGAGAATCAAGTTGTTGCCCAAGTTCCTCAAAGAATGGTCCAATGTGACCAGGAGGGTGATAGACTGAGATGATGTGAACCAGGTGAGGCAGAGCAGTAGTAAAGATGGTGAATTCAAAAGAGGTTTGAGAGGATGTGGCATTGGAGATTTGTGAGGTATTGAGGCAGGAAGAGTGTAGGTTTCCAATGCGTCCCTTCTGCAGTCAGATGAGGAGAGTGAATGAAAGATTGTTTGGAGTCTTGTAGGCTTTCCAGAGTGGCAGTTTCAAATGGAGAAATCCAGGATTCAGTGATAGCAAGGAGGACTAGGGGAGGAGAGCTGCCGTGAAAGTAATACATGATAAAGGACATTTTATTGCATACAGACTGAGCATTACAGATTGCAATGTCCAGTTAAATCGGTATGGAAGAGTAGAGAAGTTGAGCCTCAGAGGAAGAGGGACAAGGTGGATAGGTTTTAGGGGAGGTATGATCAGCTCACCAGCTTTGTCTTTTGGAAGTAGGTGAAAGAGAGATGGAGTAGTGGGAGGTTCCAGATGTGAGTTTTATGACTACGATAGAAAAGGAGGAAGTTGTAGTGTGATGACGAAAGCGTAAGGAGATTTGAGTAGGAGCAGCAGACACAAATACATTGTAGCTGTGTACTGCAGTGTGGAGAGACAACACAGTAATTTGGAAACTAGGGACACTCACAGGTGCAGCAGGGAGGAAGGCAAAAGCAAAGGCTAATAGGTGAAGAGGCAAATAGGCTGGTAAATGGCTGGTCTTCACCCTTCACTGTTCCGCCCTTAACTGTGATGCTCCTGGCTGGATACCCCTAGGGTACGAAGGGATGACACATGCTTTCATCACCTGATAGTATAGTCCATCAGTGGTTGGTGTCTCTGATTTTACACCTGGTGTTGCTGGGATGAGGTGACTACTTCCTGATTGGTGCTCCCAGAGGAGCCTCTTGTGGCCTTCACCTGGAGAGTGGGCCAACTCAAGATGGCCACAGGAAGCGATGTCACAGATCCAAGATGGCCATAGGAAGTGATGTAATTGATCCAAGATGGTCACAGGAAGTGATGTCACTTATCCAAGATGAACACAGAAAGTGATATCACCAAACCATGATTGCTGCAGGAAGTGATTTTACAGACATAAAGTGAAGCCGCATACCAGAATTGATGACACAAGCTCTTGTCACTTGATCGACTAGTCCCATCAGTGGTTGGTCTCTCTGATATTGACCCTGGTGTTGCTGGGATGAGGCAATTAATTACGGATTGGTGTTTTCCGAGAGGAGTCTCCTGTGGCCTTCCTCTGGTGGGTGAGCTGACTGAAGATGGCCACATGAAGTGATGTCACCAATCCAAGAAGGTCACAGGAAGTGTTGTCAGTGATTCAAGATGGCCACAGGAAGTGATGTAATTGATTCAAAATGACCACAGGAAGTGATGCCACTGATCTAAGATGGGCAGGAAGTGATGTTATAGACAGAAAGTAAAGCCACAAACCAGAAGTGATGACACACACTCTCCTCACTTGTTCGCCTAGTCCATAAGTTGTTAGTGTCTCTGATTCTGTTCCTGGTGTTGCTGGTATTAGGCGATTACTTCCTGATTAGTATTCCCAGACGAGTCTCTTGTAGTCTTCAGCTGGAAAGTCGGACAACTGAAGACAACTTTTATAGAGTAAACGTATTAAAAACATAATTACATTTACACTGTTAATACATAATCAAATAAATCATAACATATTTTATAATATAAAAATACTACTTAATTAAAAACATATTATGCATATAATTTATATGCAACACTTCTATTTAAAAATTAAAAACTCAGCACCCATTTTAAATAAACAAATAAGCAATTGCTTTAACATCAGAATAAAAATCACTATATACATACATTTTTACATTTTATAATTTACAATACAAAAAAAATCAAATTGCATTTTACAATTACAGATATATAATTCAGTAACAATAAACATAACATAAACCACAATATAGAGTTCACATGAACATAAAACACACACTAAACAACTATTCCAATATAATAAACACTTTTCAGCAACATTTATTTCAACAAATATCAATAAATACTTTACATAAACATAAATGTAAATTTCCGATTTCTATCAAAATAATTACAAAATAATGCAAAATGTAAATAGTTACAAAGGTAGGCCAAATCTAATGCACATTAAAAACATACATAAATACAAATGATTTCACATTTGTATCAAACACAAAAAAATATCACCTTCAATGTAAAAAAAACAAACGTTACAACCCAAGCTAAATATTGCAAAACAAAAACAGGGTGAGGTAAGGTTACCATGGCATTTGATTAAAATATATATATATTTTTAAAGTACTGATAATATATTGTTATGTTGTTACCTTAATTTTATTATTTCTAATGTTTGTAGACATCAGGATGTTGTTGGTTTAACCTTATCTCTTTTGTAATATATTTTCAAATAATATATATGAACACACCTGGAATCCACAGCCCCAACAAACACTATTGGGAATTGACTCATTTCCGTCTTTGTCCAAATCCTAGTTCAAATTTAACAAATAGCTTCTCAACAGCCAACCACTCCAATCCTCTCCCAATAAAATAAATATTTAGTCCCTGGACAGCAGTTAAGGCCTTGTGTTCCCCACTGCCTATATTCCTCCTACACCGACACCCCATTTGCCCTACTAACCACCTCTCCCTCCAAAATCTATCAGCACATTACATTATACACACAACCACGTGGGAGCCGGGAACATTTTGCAGAAATGCTGTGTGGAATCAAAGCATGGCAGAGAGCGACAAACTCATTTTGATTACTATTTCACCAATGAAGTTGCTGCTAAAAATGTTTGAAGACAAGCACTAAAAGTGGAAAAACATAAAAAAATGGACTCTAAACTACAATTAGTATATTTAAAGGACAGTGATTAATATAAATCTCTGTGATGAATCTGTCGAGAGCAGGGAAACGTGTTGGTGTTACAGGAACCAGGAACTAATTAAATAAATAAAATAAATGTCAATAAATGATAAGTAAATTTAAGAAACAACATTTAAAATCAATGAGTCTGAACGTATATAGGAAAA
Source organism: Ambystoma mexicanum (assembly GCF_040938575.1). NCBI lineage: Eukaryota > Metazoa > Chordata > Amphibia > Caudata > Ambystomatidae > Ambystoma > Ambystoma mexicanum. The sequence goes on along the minus strand of NC_090939.1, from coordinate 569,008,695 downwards.
GCACATATAAATCACATATTGAGAATATTTATGCCCTCACAAGGCTACATCAGCCCTATCAGGTAACATAATGAGCTGCAACGAAGTTCACATCACTTATTCTATAACAGCCCCTCATATCAGCGGCTAACCCATAATCATAGCACTGTAGGTTTAACCACACATTGGACACTGCTCTCTGGATAAACATGGGCCAAAGTATCATCACCAAACCCATATAACCAGAGCAGCACCAAGCATAAGGGTACTTCCTGCCTATACCCATCAATACCATTGGTTTGACATCTTGCTCTCCCTATATCCCATGAACCCCTTCTCCCCCACTTTTCTTCCATAGCCATGTGCAGCGAGGCCATATTGCTGGTATTGCTGTCAGAAGGGCACTATAGAAGACCACTTCACATTACATTTCATTACTTTGTTTTAGATATTTTTTTTTGGGATGGTGCACTTAAACATGATTAATCAGAAGCAAAACTGCAACATGATTTTAATTTGATATGAGCAGATTTAATATACTGATGTATTATGAAGTACCTCGCAGTATGTAACTAGCTAAGGATTATCATGAAATCAATATTCCATCACACGGTGTTTTCATGAAGTCTTGTGCAGGAGCATTTTTTCATATTCGTATTCCATCTGGGAAGGAGAGTAATGAAGGAAAAACTTAACAATCTACCTGGTCACAGTGTGCTGACAAAATAAGCGTTTTTTTTATGGCAGCTGACTATAGAACATAGTTTAGGTTATTAAAACCGCAGATGGCAACATACCAGCAACTGAAACCTAGTTGTATCATTAGTGGTACACTCTATAATCTGTGGTGAAAACGTTTCCATTTAATGCTTCTGTATTATTTTAATTAAGTATATTTTCAGGACAAATTGCATAGAAGTGTATATTTAGATGGGTGAAAATACAGTTGTTCTGTATGTATCCTTTTCACATTCGCGGTTCTGTTTGTCTATCCTGTCTGATTTAGGTGTCCTTAATGTCTAATGAATCTGGCCTCATTACGAGGTTGGAGGTAGCTTTGCCGGTAAAACCGGCATGGCTACCTCCAAACTCGCATTCGGGTCCGGCACACACGAATGGGCAGTTACTGGGCTGTTCCAGCCCAGCCGGACCCGGTAATTGCCCATTTGCGGGTGTCTGGCCCGGTACATCCACATTCCCATTTGAGCCCCCTAGGGCTAAATGGGAATGGGGACGTCACAGATGCTTGCTGTGCTCGCGGGTGCCTGTCAGCCCGCCAGGTCAGACCTGGTGGGCTGACAGGCACCCGTGAGCACAGCTTCTGGTATGGCAGCACGGTAGCAACCGTTGTTACTGTACCGCCATACTTGTAATGAGGCCCATATTTGAATATTTCATGGTAAACATGTTATATGGTGGCGGATGCCATGCTTTATTCAGGAAAGCATTGAAAAAGCCAATGGTTTGGGCTGACTTATGTTTGAAAGCGTGTCACACAAGGTACCAGTGGTATCGGTTCACACGTGGTACCTCAGCCGATGGTATCTGGGGAGCCATAGGTGGAAACACATGCAGAAGACAGGGGGTTGCCCAAGTGGACAAGGTGAGAGGAAGGCACAGAGGATACCAGTACGTTCCTACAGTCAGAAGTGTGCAGTTCAATACCAAGACAAATCCTCTGCTAGAAATATACAGTAACATACTTATATGTAACAACTTTGGATCGAAATTGCCAAAATAGGATTCGGACGTTCCTTGTTTTTCAATCAAAAGCTCTAATCTCTAAAACACTCTTCAATTAGGGGTTGCAACCTCAGGGAGAACCTCACTCTTTGAAAGCCTGGTTAAGCCTGACTATACCTAACTCCACCGTGCCAGCAACCAGCCAATTGCCCATGGCATCATCGGAATAGTGAGGCAAATCAGCCTGCATCATTCACCAACAGTAGGCCATTTCCCACTAACTGGATGCCAAGGAATGCGCACAGCAACCATTAAGAATGAGCAATCTAGGTGTGCATTGAGCTGCTTAGAGCACGATGGTTTCAGCCCAGTTCTGGCGAAACACAGCACTCACTATTTTCACATAGGACGATGTCACGTGATCCACACCAAGTATACACATAACAGCACACCTGCAAGACTATACTCCTAGAGTGGCAAGCGTGGGGTGGGGAATGTTGAACAGAGAACAGTGACAGATAAAAGAGAGTCCTGCAGAGAAAGCTCCCCTTTTAGAAGAGATGACTCACAATTTTAGCCACATTTTAATACATGTTCTGCCCGTTCCTGCCTGAAATCTGCAGCACTCCAATGCAAGACAACAACAAAGAAATGGACCATGTTTCTATTGTAAAACGTTTCTTCTTGGTGCTCCCAAATATTGGCATGGATCTAACCAAAAAAGCCTGAGGAGTGTAAAAAAAAACGATTTATTTTTAACCATATAGTTTTAGGGGTGACTGGAAGCTCTGAAACTGCAGTCCCAGATCAGAAAGGTCATACAGCCATAAAAACAGCCATCGTCTTCCAAACAATTGGGACCTATTTGTCAGTCAAGATTTTTCAACGCACTGATGACGTAGAGCCTGTGAAACATGGATACATTTGTGGCAGTTGGTGACTCTTGAAGCATATAGCTAATACTGGCGGCGTTTGGGGGAAATGACACAATAAACATTTACAAACTAATGTGGCAAATGGTACATTTCTATTTCTATGTATGGTTTTTTAGTGGGCGCTCTATGTCCACAAAGGGGTTTTGGGGCTCTCATTCCTGAGGTAGAGATGGATACTGAGCATTGGTTTAAGAATTAGTAGAAAATACAAGTTGTGAGTCTACATTAAAAGGTCAAGTAGAACGACTAGACTGGTTTTCTAGTGGGAGCAAGTTCCAAAGGTTAGGAACTAGGTCTGAGAAGGCGCAGCCACCCTTTTGAGTAAAGCGTTACTTAAGAATGAATAGACGCCTGAAGCAAGACAATTGTAGGAGGCTGGCTGGATAGCCGTGGGTAATATTGGCACACATTAAATAAAGCCCCCTGTTGGACACAGTACATGCTGACTCAGAGGGTTTTAAACTCCACTCTCAGTTTAATGGGTGACCAGTAACATTTGGCAATTAAGGGAGAGGTCCCAGAGCTGTACTAGAGGCAAAATATGAGGAATTCCATAGAATGCGAAGGCACTTAAGGGAACAGGGACCAGGAAGAGAAGGGTACATAATTCCACAATAAAACAGTAATGCATATATTTTAACAGTTTCAAGAATGCCGAAGTAATGCCATACCATAATGCCATCCTAAACATTGCCCTCAGGAAATTGCCTTTCCATTGTCACATAGCTACGTGAAAATTGCCAGATTCAACATTAAAATGGTGGATTGTGAACTTCTGCAGCATGTTGTTAAGAAAGTTTTACCCGCCACCAGAAAACTGCCAAGTCAATTTCACATTGCCCCAGAATATCAATGATATCTGATAATAATTCAGAGGTTCGGTTTTTTCTTTTACACCCCCAGATCAAATATCTTTCGTTCCAATAGCACAAAGTACGAAGCAATACATAACCAGGCCAGCACATATGTGGCACATATGCCATACCAACTGTATTTGTGTTAGGGTTGATAGTAAATCTGGGGGAATACATTTGGCTGAACACTGACTTACCCACATTTTCACTGTATCTGGGATTTGTGGGGTTGAGAAAGAAAAAGTTAAGAGTGAGGAGAAAAGGCGAGAGTGATGAGGCGCAGATGGGCAGGCTTTTTCCATTATGTGTCCAGCTCTGGTACCTATCTGAGTACAGTGTGGGGAATGGGAGATGGTAGCAGAACCAGTGTGAAAGGTAGCACGCTGAGCTGGGCTGTGAGATATGATCCAAGTTTCAATGATTACTTTTATAGAGAGATTGGGACAGGAGTGAAAGTTTTCAGTAAGAAAGTATGGAGAACTGACCTGCAGAGACATCATTTCACAAATTCCACCCCTCTTTAAAGGATTTTTGGAAAATGGTGAAACACGTGCTTCTCTATTTTGAAGAATAATCTAATTACCAATTTCCACATCGGTAACATCTTTAGTTTTTGAGATATAGGTATCCTCATAAAAAATGCACCCCCTTTTCACCTCCTTAGGGACAGAATTTCAGAAAATCCTTCCTTAATCATTTCCCACATCATGAAAACAATGAACCTTCAAAATTCTATGTTTCTAGGTGAAACGGTTTGAGCTGGGCGTTGATGAGTCAGTCAGTTAGTCAGAACTTCTTTTATATATATAGATTGACTAATGCAAGTCAGCTAAAGGAGTTAATCATTCACCTGAGGTATGTGTGTTTACTCTGCAGTACGCAGGTTCACATCTCAAATGAAAAAAATATAGACCTACCTTCTTGTAAGGTTACTATATTAAGTAGCATCAACTTAGTGATACAAAAAACTATTATTACAGAGCTTAGGAGTAGGATGAATTTGGACTGAAGAGGAATATAACATTTGTATTTTAAAATCTTGTATTGTGAAACACTAGAATGTAATTGAAGATGTTGGCTAAACACTTAGAACAACTCTTAATGATCTTTTCCATCTGTTTCACAAAATGTGCAACCTAAACTTTGTACCTGCTCAAAGCATTTAAGTTGGTGCTTATCAATGAATTTGAGTTTTGGGTAAACAATGACATTTTGGGAATCATACTACAAGACATACAAACAATAAAAGTATCCAACAAGGTATCACAGGCAATGTTGCACATCAATCATGAAATTAGCGAATCATTATGGCATCTGTGATATTCTTGGGAGGGGTGAACAAAATATTTGTTCTTGTTTGGAATTTATGCAGAACTACTTGCAATATCTTTAAGAGATTTTCCTTATATGTTATAATTTTTCAACCAGTTTCTCCAAGAAAGCATTGTTTTAAGAGGCTGGCCGGTATAGTTTGCCCTAAAAAATGGTTGAAATCCTAGGATATAGTATTTTAAAGAATATATGACTTTAAAACAAAATCAGAATCTATGACTTGCAAAAGCTGTATTTAAATATATTTTTGAATCAATTTAATAGAAAATTACATGATTTCTTGAAGAAAAATCACAGTATATCATTAAAGTGTAGACATACACGCATACTCTTTAAATCCATGGCCATCACACATAGATGCCTCTCACTGGATGCTCCACCCTATCTCGCAGAAAGAATCATCCCCAAAGCCTCCATCAGACCCACCAGAGCCCACCGCACCAACATGATCCATGTTCCCACGTTCCAAAGATCCTGGGCGGGAGGATCCAGCTTCCAACACCTCGCACCTAAAAACTGGAACTCCTTACCAACCTCACTAAGGAATGTAAAAATCATACCCCACCTTCCGCAAAAACCTAAAAACCCTAAAGTCCATCCACATGCACAGTTTTGCCTGCACTGTAACCACAGCAAGCATATCCTCTAATTTCAATGTTTCAAGGTCAATGTCAATGTTCCCAAGCACAGTTGTGCTTGCATTGTAACCTCAGCAAAGCATAACCCTCTAATCTCAATGTTCTATTGCAAACAACTGTCTACTCTGTTACTCTATACCTATGTTATGTTTAAGATTAAGCCTGCTGTAACAGTGCCACGATGCCTCAGGGCAGTTCTGTGCGCTTAAAAAATGCAAATAAATAAATAAACATGCCCAATGTAGGTATCAATATCTATTAACTTCCTTAAACCAGGTACTGTACCCCAAACATATAGTCCTCTGGGTTATGAATTATTAATTTAACAAACTACAGTGTGATATTTGGTTAAAGCAAGTATCTCTCATACAGGGAGGAGCACATTCTAACTAACTTACTCCTGATAATAGTAACTTCACAATAGCCCTCTGTAGTAGTAAATTAAGGGTAAGTGAGAGCTATACAAAAGGCCTCGGTTGTCGTCTGACCTCTTCCTTATTTTGCCTAGACTTTCCAGCTTCAGATAAAATGTAGATGTCTTTCCATGTAGGGCAGACCCTACATCCCTCTCTGGCCCAAGAATCGGGCCTTGGCCACTAATTTCAAAGAGACCTACTCCTCTTCGCTGGGCACTAAATCTCTCCCTAGAGACCTTCTTCAAAGCCTGTAAACAGGCATCACCAAAGTTCTAGACACCTACGCAGCCACAATCTTAAAACCTCTTACATCTTCCACTGAATGAAACAACAGTTGGTTAATTGATGATCTACCCCTCCCCCAAAGAGCTAACAAGAAATTTGAAAGAAAATGGCATACAATCAAAGACAATAAAGACATTTTGGCTTGCCTGTGGCAACGTAGTGGATACCACTATGCTATCATTAGGAAGAAAAAAAATCTTGCCAATGAACCAGCTGCTTTGTTTCAATTAAGTTTGAAGGCATTGGATCTCATTCTAGATCCAACAAATATACTGGTATACAAGGTACTTCAATACCAATGTTAGCACTTTCAGAACAACCTCCTCTGAAGACGAATAGAATGACAAAAATGAATGCCCCCCTCGGAACAGATCCAACCGTGCCCCTTTACTACAATCAAGAAAAAACCCATGTAGCCCTGTTCTCAATGTTCTGGTCATTAGTAAGCTGCTTGAGATATTGGTATTGCAACAACTCTTAAAAACATAGAACTTAATAAGTGTTTAAATCAAAACCAATCTGTTTCTTAACTATCCCACTACAGAAAATGTTCTGCGGGACATGGGAGAGGTATTTCTGTTGGTCATGGATGAAAATCCTCCAGAAGTTCTGTTTTTATGTCATTTCTCGGCAGCATTTGACACTTTCCACCTAAGCCCATTTTAGAGACTTCAGCAATTATTTGCCATCAAAAGCACAGTTCAGAAATGGACCACGTCCTTTCTTCAAGCAAGAACTCTGCTGGCAGATCTTTCCTTTTCCACTCTAAAAAAACTTTCGTACTTTACTTTGATTTATTGTTTTAGATGCAGACTTAGGTCTTAGTATGTCAGTGAATAATGCAAAGCGTGCTGCACTAACAATTAGATAGTGGTTGCAATGGCTTTTCAGGGAGAACATAAGATCAGCCGGCCTGTCTGTTAGACGAACACATGGGACTAGCCTTGCATTGCCATCATTACTCCATGAACCACATCAAAACCTTTACAAATAACATATATTGCAGTGGGGAGTTTTTGGAGTTCGTGGTATGCTTCCTGATGGAGGAAAGGGTCACTATTTCGATTGTGAAGCCAATTGCAAACAAAAGGTACCGAGATTGTTAATACTGGTATTACACACATTTCCAAGTAATGTTTCAGTTTTAGCTACTAGCTTTAACAATTGTAGTTTTTTTCAAGACGATAATGAGCACTTTTCACTTGATGTTGATGGTGCTATCAAATTCAGCCTTGATAAGTAATTTTCACTGAAGGTTCACAAGTACGTATCTTTTTTTAGCAGGTTACCCAGGACTTTACAATGGAAAATGTGCCTCAAATGTTGCTTCGTGGAATGGCATACCGGTGCTACAATGTCTTTAGACGACATGCCTTATTTGTGTGTGGTTTGTGTTGTGTTTTAATTTGCCGATGGAACTGTGTTAGAAGACATTTATTTGGGTCTATTTTAGAGAAAGCGAGACATTTCTACATGCTTTTGCTGGTTGGTGATTTACATTTGCAAGGTGACCTCACTGTGTTTTTTTGCCAGTATATTTTCTATGGGCGAGGGTATCCGATGGAAGCTGTTTTATATGCACATTTGTCTATCCTTTTTTGCTTCGTACGTAGTATTTTCTCGGCATATTCTTGCTATTTTTGAGAAAGAATAGACGATTGTAAATAATGCACTTTCAGAAGCTTAAAGACCAGAGTGAAGCAACCAGAGTGAAGCAACACCATCTGTCACTTGTAGTTTGATTTCAGTGTTGATTACAATGACATTACTAACACTGAGAACAGACGACAGCTGTCAAGACTGGTGCTGCAGATCAGTAAGGTAAGTTTCATTTTTCTTTTTTTGTTCTCCAAAGGCCTGTAGTGGCCGCACTAGCCACAGGATGCCAATATTTGTTTATGCATGTGTGTGAAGACGTGTACAAAAAGTGTGGAACTGTCCAAAGGTTTCGTAGTGAAAGTGATGAGATATACAGGTTGTCAATTGCAAAAAGTTAGTCAGAGAGAGAAGATGGCAAGGTGATTGTGTATCAAACATGGTCTATGGACTTTCAAATAGTCTGCAAATGTTCTTCATGTTGAATGGCTGCATGGGTCACACACCAATCCAAGGGCGTGTTTTCTATTGTGTTGGAATTTCTAACCTGGCATCCTTGATTAGATTGTTCTCTATAACACATATATGCTCTGTAAGCTCTCATCCTGTTTGTTAAGCTGTGTGTTTTGTTCTTTCTACTCTGCCAGTTTAAGATTTATTTTGTGTTCCTTGTGTTTTATTGACTTTAGCTCTGTTTCAATTTGCTGTTTCAGTATTTTCTCTTCATAGTGCTATTGTTATATTATGTATATTTCAGTCTGCACTTGGAGAAAATGGATTTGGTTTGCTTTGTGGATCTCTCTTGTCTTGGGTTTCGCTGCCTGTGTGCCATTGAGCTAAGGGTCGTTTTCGTATGTGATCCTTTTGAGACCAATTGGCTGTCTTTGTTCCATTGCCAACTGCAGAGCCTCATATCAAGTTCCTTGCTGTTCCATGTACCCTCCTCTTCCCACATCTATAACACCTGAGCTTTAAATAGTCTGTGGGGTTGTCTACAGGCACCAGGTGGCAAAGTACTCTGCTAACCGAGTTACTGCTGTAATGTTCTTATTATGTGCTTTTGGTGTAATCAAGGACTTCACTTGGACTTCAATTGTTTCTTACATTGTAGTATATGTTACGAGCATATACTGCTGTTCTAGTCCTTCTACTGTTTCTAATAAGGACAATATGATGCAAAGATGTTGATTTTCAATCACAGTGCACTGCTGAAGGAACATTTTTTTTGGCAAGGGTATTAATGATAGCTTCCTGTGGAGTTTCCGAGATAGCTGAAATAGAAACAGGGAAAAGAGAACATGAGGCTATAATGGGACTTTTGAAAGTGTAAAACTTTAATATTCAATGCCGATTTTTAGAACTATGTATAGAAACATTAATTTCAATGTTGTAAGGTTGTTTGATGAGATCAAAACATTTTACTGCAATCAAGCAAGAAGAACCAAGAACTGAAAAAAGAAAACATTGATTCACTTATATGCAGATATAATGAAATCTCGGTACGTTATTACAAACTAGTCAGGACAATTCAAAACATTCGCCACCTTCCCTGTTACATAACAATTTGTTTTGAGTTCAGACGTTTATTGATTGATACTTGTTTGTATTGTTTTAAACATAAAACCTTTGTTTCTGTTACTGGTGTGTTGATCATTCTCAACTGTATGAAAGTCTTTTCTTCGTATCTTCAATACGGTGTGCAGTTGTACTGTATTGTTCTAATACAAGTGCGTAATGTTATTTTTCTTTTCACTCTAGCAATCTTCGGTGCTTGGCGACTGGTCGTCTTTTACAGATGGATGGCTTTCATTTACTTATTCACCAGGGTGTTCTTTTAAGGACTACCCTTACATTATTATTATTATTTAAATAATATTATTGATGACATGTTTGCTACGCATGGACAAAGCCCTATTCTAATGAAGCATTGCCCATTTATAATCTACTTGCAAGCTATCTAGCGGCTAGGCACTATTGACATTAAAATAGTTGTTGTGACAGAGTTATTGATGCAGGCTGCATTTGTGTGTATTTTACAACCATTCAAAAAGGGAGGAAAAAGCCAACAAAAATGTATATATGTGTAGTGTGCAGACTGTTCTTCTTTTTACCTAGTAAACACAGCTCTAAGAAGAGCCTTTTTTAAATGTGTTTTTCTTAATGCAAAGGTCTGAGATAAAGGGAGGAGAAACTAACAAAGGACAAATGGAGAAAGCATAGGGACGGGAGTGAAACAAACATCTGTACCTCACATGGATGTAAAAAATAGAAAGAAAATAAAACAATTAATGGAAAGGTAAGCGTGCTTGATACGGTTGTTCACGAGCTTCAAATGCAGATTTGAATATATCAGTGCATCGAGTGAATGTGAATGTGAATGTATAGCTCGATGCAGGAGATTGGCTCCATCTTTGATAGACGATGCCACCCTAGTAGGTGCTGTCCGCCTAACCCCGATCTCACAAAGCTGGGCAGAAGGGCATGTGGCCGCAGATCGCTTCTTATTACTCAGTGGCAATTTCACTGATTGAAGCAATGGTTCATGTGAGGTGCGCACGTGGTGCATCATGATGCGTGTCATAAATGGGTGTGTGCCACTTGTTCCATGGTTTAGGGTATGGCCACGCTCTGCAGTGGACACTTATGGGCTTAGGTTTGGGCTCACATTCGCTAGTTTGCCAAAACTCCAACCGCATTAGACCCTTGCAAAAGATGTGCTCCTTCAGAGAATCGCCCCTGATTTACAACTTCAGAGTCTTCAAAGTCTTCACGCTCTTGCTCTTCTCTACTGTCTGGAGACACCCCTGCTACTACTACTGTAAACACACGAGGAAACCAGCTATGTTTAGCAGGATTGTTTAAGAATCAGTATGCTGCTAACTATGGCAGGGCACTTCAATCGGGTCATGTACACATTAAGGACCCTGTTTTCGGTACATGGAACACGAATGATGTACCTAGAGGTGAAAATTGCTTCCGGAATTTATTTAATAGTTTGGAGATATGCACAACTGAGACACAATCCAAAAAGGAAGTTTACAGGAACCCTGAGGGGTTCGCAATTGATGAGTTATGCAGTACTGGTGCTGGAGAGTGGATCGACTTTCACAGCCTCAAGACATTTTTCGGGGCCGCACAGGATGGCACCTAGCTGTGAACCACCTATGGGGAGACAGGCCACAAAAGACTACCTTTGAATGTTTTTAACATTGTCGCTGTTTTTGTAGCAATGTACATTTTCGTGATAATTCAATGGTCCTGATTTACAAAGGCGTTTTCAATGGGATTTTTGTAGTAAATCAGGCCGAACGTGTTTTGGAAATGAGCAGTGTAATGTGAAGGAAAGGACTTTTGCACTGTTCAGCATAAACACATGACATTTGAGGACCTTGTGGTTCAATATGTTGGTTCGGGTTACTTTGGAACATGCCCATTTTTACTTTTTTTATAATGTTTATTGTTTATTCGAACATTACGTCTAGTAGACAACCAGACCCGAAATAATGGCATCCAATTCCAAATGTCCATAACTAATTTCAAATAACAACACTAAAGTCAAGAATAAATTCACACAAATATAAACAATATATTATACTACCAAATGTAGTCATCTAAGCCCAATACCCTAAAAGAGCAGGGTTCATTCTTTTTGTAAAGACTGGCCATAATGAGCAAAGAAACTAGAAGCAAATCTTCATAATTCTTCAAATCTAAAATTCTGAATGGATACTTACTTGAGACATAGAACATACTTTTCAAAAATCCATATTTTCCCAGGGAAGCTATATATAGTACATATCCAAGCAGTAAAGCAACGTGTTGAGTGCAATATTTCATACCTTGTTATTGCATGGAAAATATTAGTCAAAATTGTTCCACAATAGAACTTTGGTGCAATATGCACTGCTTATATGAGAACAATCTTATTGAATACCCTATATTTGTCATTTTAAGAAGTACAATAATTACACTATGTTAATCGTGTGAGTCCTTGTTTTAAATGTATATTTAATACAAATACCTAATAAACATAAAGCACTGCCATCAGACCCGTTCCTCCTTCATTTCTCCATGATTTCTGCAATTGCAGGAGAGTAGGATGCGACAAGTCACTGCTTTCTTAAGGTTGACTAACAGGTCCCTATATTCCTCCCAATTTACCCAACATGACCATATTCGTGATCTTGTCTTTTTCTCTTTCCAGTTGCCTGTGTTCTGTAACGAACCCAACTGGTCCAATTATCATCTAGTAATTAGTACCATATGCTCTTTGAGTGGACTATGTACTGACCACAATCTCAGATTTATATGTTGGTGTCAGGACTAAGAAACTACCTTCCTGACAATATTTATTGTATTCTATTAAGCGAGAATAGTCTCGCCCTTAACTTGTTTCCCAAAAGTTAAGTGATCAAATTACAGCATACAGACTTCCCCTCCATGTGCCCAGTGGAACAACTTTGCTGAAAATGTTGGGGGGACATGGCATCAAAAGGAAAGGGGCCCCTGCCAAATGAGTGAGACAAATGTTGTGCCATGAAAGTTGGGGGGCCACCCCCCTAAAATGACCAGGTGCGTGTCATATATTTTCCCAAAGAAGGACAGTCTTGCATAGAACCCTGTCTTTATTACCAGTTCTACTACATTGTCTAGAACATTGTAATGCCCAACATGTGTTTTAAAAACGTATTTTAAATTGGGTCCGGTCAGTCGTTTCTGTGGAGGCCCCATATTTTTGTGCAATAGGTTACCTGCACCATAGCTTTAGCGTTAGAGCATTTTCTGGCTTTTTTGACTGAGGCACTATCCATTTTCCTATGAAACAGCAACATAGCCCTTTTGAGCTGTCTTGTTGTTTGTTGTGCCCAGGTTACTTGGCCTATCCAATGACACATTTAAAGAATCCCAAAACCAAAAATTACTATTACTCTTTTATTGATCGTAAACCATACTTTAAGGCAGCAGTGCTGATCCAAAATAATGATCTTTTTTTCGCCACCACCATCACATAACCAGTCGAACACTTGTTATAGTTTCTTCATTGCCTTCTTGGTTTTCATAATGACCACTGCATCATCTACGAATAGTAACAAAGGTGCTTTCCTGTCATTGATGCACAGGACATTCATTCATTCATTCATTCATTCATTCATTCATTCAGTCATTTATATAGCACCTTTCACCATAATTATGGTCCCAATGTGCCGTTGGTTGAAAGCCCCCGTAGGGACCAGAGTCCAAATTTGAAAGAAATGGAAGGAGCTATCAAGTGTGTATGTGCATTTCAACCATTAAAGTTAAGTGAGGATGGCCAAGACCCTACTAGTCACCCATGTCTGAATGGAATGGGCGTGCTATAAGCTATGCACGGGTGGAATGTCTTTCAGGAGGTAGCAGATTATGTGGGAAGCTACACTAAGCATGTTTGTCATTGAAGGTAGCTTCATTCTTATGGAAGAGATGCTGTGCGAAAATGTTTGTGTTGTATGTGAGTGCAGAGTGGGTGGAATGAGCCTGTGCTTTTCACTAAGCTACAAAGGTGCAGTGTGCACGTGGAGAAATGGGTTAGCTGTGCAAACAATGATGTTTACATCCTGGGTTCCGCCTATGTGCAACGAGCAGTGCTACGTATCACAGACAAAATAAGTGCTGAAAGAATACATCATACTCACCCTCTAAGAATGTCTTAGAGTGATAGAAAATGCAAACCATAGTTCCTTCTAGTGAGAGCAACACCCCCTTTCAGGTTTTCTCACAGAGACATGGACCACCCTCATGTGCTAGTACACAAAGGGGAGTCCCCTGAATGAACCACTTTAGTTTATGATTCTGTACACATGGCCCTTACTAAGACCTGGGCTTTGTAACCAAATTTAGACTCAATGGGCCTCATTACGACCCGTGCGGTAACCATGGCGCTAGTAGCGCCATGGTTGGCGCCGGTATTTTACCGATTCCGCCATGGTGAATGGCGGAATTACCGCCCCATTCCAAGGTTGGCGGGGTGGTCATTCCCCATTCACCATTGGCCCTTCCCCATTCCCATTTTTGCCCCCATAGGGCTCAATGAAAATGGGGAAAGTGGTAGTTATGGTACCGCAAATTGCGGTACCATAATTACCTCCAAGGTCCCTTTGCGGGTCCAATCCTTAACGGCTGGTAAAACCAGCCGTTAAGGTGGGAACCCGCAAAGGGACCTCGTAATTAGGCGGTATGGGGTTAACGGCGCTGCCACCTTTTACGGTGCCGTTAACCCCTTACCGCCTGGGTCGTAATGAGGCCCAATCTGTTAAATGGCACACGCATAGATATAAAAAAAAAAGAATTATTTATTCAGTAGGCCCATGGGTCCACAAAAAAACACACATAAAAAATGTATAAACTCTGTTCTAAATTATGCAAATGAAACAGTTTTTTAAATAATTAATGTAAAAAACAGTAAATCCCCACTTGAAACTTGTAAGCCAAACATAGCATTGCATATTAGCAAGTTAATGGTACAGTCAATAATATGTGTACATATTTGTTAACACAGTGTAAAGGACCAAAAGACAAAGCTTATTTTATTGTAAATTTTAAACATGGGAATGGCTAGAAGTAGGAGTCAATCTCATTCATAAATGTACCAACCTTATCCTGTACTGCTGACCCTATCTAATTACTATATAACAAGATCCATATATGCCAAAACCACACAGATGATACATAAGACAAAAGAAAAATAATTCTGAGAACCAGATACACATCCCAGGTCTACGTCTCAAATATATTGACAGCCACAAACATATGTTATGTACCAAGATTTTTCAGATGAGACGTTTCGGCAGAGGATGGATTTGGCTGCCTTCTTCAGGACCACAAGTGAAGTTGGAGCTCTGTGGATGTGATATAGTTGGTATTACTGCAACATTGAAATAAAACATTGATAAAAACTGGATTTAAAAATGAGTTAAGAGTGCATAGGATTTAAGGAAACAAAGAGTAGGAAATAAAACCTAATCCATCACCCGTGAAGTGTGCCACCACTTAGATTCTGAAGACCTACAGTGTAAAGAAGAGTATATTACATCTGAAGGAAACCAAAGTAGAAAAGAAGAAAAAAATGAGAACCCCCCCAAAAAAGTCTTGTGAAACGTGAGGTGAAATCCCCATGCACACGTACAACACCCAGTGGACCAGGGTCCATTCAACCAAAGACGATAAATTGTGGACTTACTATGCAATAAAGATGTATATTGCACTCAAAAGGGATTCTATGCCACGGATGGATGACTTCTATCCATGAATATGTCACACGCTGTCACAGCAATTGTGGTCTAGAGGCTTGGAATCAGCTGATATAAAGAAAAAGCATAGATGAAGATTCAGAAGGCTCCCACTGACTTGTCAAGTCTGAGGGATGGATCTTACTTACCCCCAGTACCGTTGTGCAAAGAAAAGCCTCAAAAGGCCTTTCTATTCAATTTTGCCGGATTCGAACAAAAGGTCTCACATGCATCTACACATCGCTCCAAGCAGTAGTCACATGACTATACACAGAGAAAAGGTGCAGAAAATTACAATGCCCAATTGTGGGCAGCACATATCCATGTTGAGGGAATATTACTGCAATGGTCACGGGTTCTAAGTTGGTTAGTACAATAACAATTGAAAATCAGAAGCTCCCTCTTGAAGTGTTTTTGCCTTAATACAAGCGGGGGAAAGTACAAATCTTCTCCTCTGACAATTACGTGTCCAGGTCAGTTAATGAACGCTGGCAACTATCACATTGGGGAGCAAAAAGACAAAACACATGTAGTCCGATGTTAATATACTTGCGTTGCACCCAAATGTTCCATTATGATCATATATGGGATGCATCACGACAAAATTAACCCAGTTTACAGTTCCCAAATTAAATCTGCTGTTAAACCAGGCGGGTTACATATAAAATGGGGACAGACGTAATAGCCCTAAATGTAATGGCGACATACCATTGTTAGAATAGAACCCAGTGCGAATCACACAAAGCACATGTGGTCCGATATTGGTGTGATCTCATTATATTCAATTACTCTACTGTGTTCCCATTTCAAATGCAGCAACAAGACAAAGTAAACTCTGCTTGCTGCACCCGAATTATGCCTGCTGCTAAACCATTCGAATGGCATGCAAAACTGAGACAGGTGTGGAGGCCTGAATCGAGTAGAGACCCTGCATCAGGCGGCTGCTCGCCCACCAGAGAATGCACATATTATGGGCAACCACTAAATGTGTGTGTCAAATAGAAATACGGCTATGTCCCATAATAGAGAACTGGAATAGAGTACTAATCATTCAAATCAGCTACGGAACAAAGGACCATATGCTGCATGATGTGAATGCCATAGTAGCCCCTTACCTGGTCCAGACCACTGACGCTGAACTCAAAGTCTCTCCTCCAGTCAATGCGAGGAACTGCTTGTGCGTCTCCCAACTGATTTTGAAGGAAGTGTAAAAGTCATGTGTCCGCGCATGCAGAATGTGTTCGAACAAAGAAATAGGACTGGATCCTGATGGGCAGATCCTGTCTTCTATACTGACATTTTCTATAGCTTCCTCTCAAAAAGCCAGGAGATATGATCTATAGGGATACCATAATAGCAAAACATGCTTTCAAAGCATAACTATAGCAAAATACTCAATTACATGATTTACATTAAACTGGATAGTATACTATGTGTATCATCAACCCTCACACGTACAACGACGTGGAGAAGGGGCTGGGGTCAAGTTGGAATGAACCATGATGTCAACATTCATGTAGGCAATACCTGAGTCCTAACCAAAAAGACCTCAATGTGAGGGGGATCAACCTAGTGACCACCCGACTCACAGTGACTAAACTCCAATTCCAATACTGGGGTTGGTAGGGGAAATAAATGTCCAAGCATACACTCAGGGTATGCCTATAAACACTGTTTGATGTCATATGTGTGTGCAATTTGGGAAAAGTGCGACCATCTGCCCTGCACCCACTGTCTGTGGCACATGATTGAATCCAACACATCATACAGGTTGTCTTGTTTCTCACAGGTGCAGAATTGCCCATAACCCCTACTGATTATCATCAATAGGGTCATTTTCCAGATGTAGCCGAGCCAATAAGGGGCCAACTCATACCAATGTTGTGATCAACTGCCTAAAACAGTGCTGAGTGCGGACTGGACATTTACTATAATGGGTCTGGTGCTACTATATACCCACAGTGGAGTGGGGAAAACCCTAAACCACCTCCCCTGCAGCCAGGGATTGTGAGGACTGTATAGGGTCAGTTGTCACTGATTCATGGATAATGGCAGAGTTACCCAACATCTAATTTTGCAGTGTCTACCTCTTCCATTCAGTTTACCAATGATGTGAATTGGCCTCATTTAAACCATTTTCACCGGAATCCAATTGGTGCATCCATCTGGCTTCTGATATATTCAACTGTCGAGGTGTGCATGTGCTCTTAGGTTGGGCTTCTAAATCCCACTAAGACAAATCATGGGATAACAAAGGTGCATTTATAGTCTGAAGATCTGTGTTCTACAAGTCTTGTATGTACAGATTGTTCTGTTTATCCCACATACTTCAGTCCACAAGGACATTCCACACAGTAAATGGCATTGGAGGTCTTACCGTTGGTGTGTGCTTGTAAGGTCCATTTCCTACCTCTGACTTCACAGTCCTTAATTATTTTGCTAAATCTGCAAACTGAACATCCACCACAGGGAAAATGATCTGTAAGTGGACGTAGATCCAAACCCGTCCTTTTTTCCTATTGGCCTGTGGTCTGGCATGTACAAATAAATCCTTGAGATTCTTCTGTCTTGTCAGAGCAAACAAGGGCAGGGGTTCATCTGTCAGCTCCAATCTGACAAGCGACCAAAATGTCTTAATTACCTCCTTACTGCATAAATATGTGTGGTATATGGTAGTACACACACCACTTTTTGTCTTCCTTGAGGGATTCTTTTGGAGTTAAAAGGGTTTCCCTAGATGTGTACCTGGCTCTCTTGACTGCTCTTGTTACCAGTTTATTAGGGTACCCTCTAGCCACCAGCCATTCTTTCAGATTCTCAGCATGGATAGCATAGCCAAAGATTGTTGTACAATTTCTCCTTAATTTGAGAAATTGACCATACGGTAGGTTATTCTTCATGCTCCTAGGGTTAAAGCTGGAAAAATGGAGTAAGGTGTTCCTGTCTGTAGGCTTTCTAAATAGAGAACACTTCAGTGTCTTATTCCTCACACAAATGCTGAGGTCCAAAAATGGATCTCACTAACGCTGGTGTTGGTGGTAAATTTAATTTGCGTATGGCGTACATTTAGCCATAAAAAGAATTCTTGAAGGATATCCGCCGGGCCCTGCCAGATCATAAAAATGTTGTCAATATAACGACGCCACAGCTGGACATGAGCCAGGAAAGGCTTGGTATTGGTGAGAACAAAATGATGTTCCCACATCGCCATATACAGAATAGGTAGACTCGGCGCAAAGGGAGCACCCATCTCCGTGCATTGCGTCTGTAAGAAGAATTGGTCTTTAGATTTGAAGTAGTTCTTCTCAAGTGATATGGTAAGAAGTTCCAGAATGAATTCGGCTGTGATATCACCCAGTGGTGGTTCTGTGATGAATATCTTGCATATACATTGAATTGCCTCCTCCTGCGGGATACTTGTATAGAGTGCCTGTATGTCGAGGATGACCAAAATCACCTCTCTCAATTTGAAGGGTCTGCTTTCAACCAATTGGATCACTGACATACTGTCTCACAGAAGTTAGTTTTCTAACTGAGGGGCTTTAAAAACTTGTCAACCTATTTACAAATTGGCTCCAGAACTGAACCACAGCCCACCACCATAGGACGCCCTGTTGGATTGTTGGCGTCCTTATGGATTATCGGTATTGCATAAAATGCAGGTGTACGTCCATCCGATGTATTCAAAAAATCAAATTCATCATTGGTAAGCCACCCTCGTTTGTGCGCTAGGGATGCTACTGTTTGTATCTCTTTCTTTAGTTCATTACAGGGATCTCTCGTCAGTTTTTTGTAGCTTTCACCATCCTCGAGGCCACTAATCACCTTATCATGGTATTTTGACTGGTTAAACACAACTATTCCCCCTCCCTTGTCCGCATGTTTAATCACAAGGTGGGGGTCATTAGATAATAAACCAATTGCATGCCTTTCTGCATTGGTTAGGTAATATCTAAATTGTTGTATATTCCATTCCAGATTCCTGGCTTCCGTGAGGACACATTTTTCAAATATTAGAGTTTCCTTCCACACCTGATTGCCAGTTGGTGTGAAGTTTGAAGGAAACCTCAAGCCTGTATCCATACTCACTTTAGGTGGGCCAGAGTCCCTGAAGAAAGACCTCAGTCTGATCTTTCTTAAGAATTTCTGTATGTCAGTCTGGACTGAAAACCAGTCAGTGCTTGTCGTCGGGACAAAAGATACATCTTTGGCCAGGACACTATTCTGTGCCAGCGAAAGTGTTTTACCTGATAGGTTGAATACTGGCAATGTCAATTGATGTGATATTAATAGTGGGTCCTTCTCCGTTGTTGAGGCTGCCGTGGGGGTACCAATTGGGTCCCGGATATTGTGGGCCCCATCCTTGTCCATGTACAGGTCCTCTGGCTAACAAACTGCCTATATCCTTGAGCTGTGCATCAGGGTAACATGCAGTGCCTACTAAGAAGAAGAGAGATCTGATGTGCCAATTTTCCTACTCCTGGAAGGTCTGAGGGTTTCCCTAAGGTGCAATTTAAGTTCAGTGCATTGCCCACCCTCTGAGACAATAGGAGTGCGATAAACAGCCCACTGTTAGGATTCCTATTGTGTGCCAGTTACTGGCATGCCTTCTTGAGTCCTCCATATGGGTTGGCAGCACCTAGAGTGGAAAGGTTCTTTGATGAATCAGGTCCAAATGATTTTTTATGTAAGACAAATAGAAATGGGCCAAGACACAGGCCTGGCATACCCAGGGGAAATGGAAAAGCATTAGTGCATTGTCCACCAGCCCCAAACCTCACCTATTCATTTTCAGACTGAAAGGACATGATACAATTTAGTAGTCCCCTATATTCCTGTAACAGCCAAGACTTGCCCTCAACTATCTCCCAAATCAAGCTCCGTTTGCAAGTCCATAAATACAAAAAGATTCTTTCCTTATATGCCTACTTTTTGCCATTATTTAGTGTAAACTTAGGGCTTGATTTATTGTATGTTTTTGCATCTGGAAATATATCTCATATATGGATATCATTTTTTCCGCATGGCCGAATCTGGAAGTCTTATTTGTATTGCACAAACATTCTGAGAGAGCACACCCTAAGCAATTCCAAATTAAATGTAATCTTCAAAAAAATCGAGCTCCTAAGGCTCACTGAGTCTTAATGAAAGTCAAGGGTGCAGGGGAGAAAACAAATGACTCTGGCATCACAAGTCAGTATAATAATGAATACGATGGAGTACCCATAAACAATGGGAACTCCCATCCCCTGCACACCTATAAGTAATGGAAAGGATTTCCATTCAGGTTTATTAATCAATTTCCAGCACCTAGAGGCTTTCCAGCACCTATTTTATCGGAAGCAGTGGAAAAATGCCAATTAAAAAATAGAACGGAACGTCTGAATCAACAGAATAAAATGGACAAAGACAATCCTCCACTAATGTACCTATCACAATATTCAACACAACGATTAAAAGAATATTGAATACAAACTCGAAAATCACAAGGCTTGATCCACAACTATGCACACTTTTCCCAAAACCACCCCTATTGGCATATAATAGAGGTAGAAATGTACGAGATTCTCTGGTGAAAGCAGAGAGAATCAAGAAATCTAAACAACTATTTCTCTCAAAACAGAAAAAGGGGACATTTCCCTGTTTGAATTGTTGCCATTGTAATAATGTTCAAAAGGGGCCATATATAAGATACCCCTACACTGGTCAAAAGATCAATCTGCAAGACTATGCCACGTGTGAAAGTAAGTTTGTAATATATGGATTGATTTGTCCATGTAGTAAATATTATGTTGGTCAAACCACGAGAAAGATCAAGGATAGAATTTCTGAACATAAATCCAACATAAGGACCAACAATATTAAATCACTGATTTTTAGACATTTTTCAGATCTACATCACACAATTTCACAACTCAGATTTGTGATTCTTAAAACTGTAGCACGACCACACAGAGGAGGTAACTTACAACAAATATGAGCACGCAGAGAGATGTTTTGGATTCACAAGTTAGAGGCCCTGGAACCAAGGGGGATGAACGAAGAATTTTTGCTGAATGTATTCTTGTGAATAACTCAACAAATGAACATTCTTAGTGGGAAGGTACCCATTATGTATCAACATGTACATCATATTTGAAATATATATTGAACATACTGAACGCCAATATGAAGTTGAATGTATGGGAAACAATCTGAATGTATTAGAAGAAAATATGTATTCAACAGTGAACTAATTGTAATATGTTGTTGGGAAGAATAAGAAACTATAGATGAAACAACAACGTTGTGAAATAATGGAATAACCATCCTGGTATTAAACATTGTCACCAATTTGGTATCATACATCTTTATTCCATACACATTACAGGTTGAAGTATTGGTCAATCATCATATTATTGGCCAATGAGATATATGTACTCTATTATTGTATGAGGTAATAGAATAGTATTCCAGTGTTGTTATTCAGACATAGAAGTAAATCAGGTAGATCATGTGCCAAATAAAATCATTTATTCAACACATGGCTGCCACCGAGGAATCGATACCTTTAGCTACATTTTCTAACTTAACTTTATAACCACCACCATTTCCACAATTGCCAGCAGTTGGACACAGAAACCTTGGGAGGATGACAGCTAGAACCGGTACGCCACGAGAGGTTTATCCAATGAGACACGCGTAATCGCGTGCATATTATGTGATTACATCAGCTTTGAAAACGGCAACAGTAATAATGTAGAAAAGCGGGTGAAGATAATCCGAGTGTACTACTGCTCCAAGAATTCCGAATATCACGTAATGCACGTGCGTGCGTCATGTAACTATATATTCTTTTAGTTGCTAGGCAACAGTTTCAATTTGTAGTGGATCGAGTCGGCAGACAACAGCCAGAGCGACTCCGTGGGGGCATAATGTAACCATATCTGGGTAAGTGCGAAATTAGATTAAACCAAACGTAGGGAGGCTAATGAGAGAAGCTGCACATACACGCGCTAATCTCAATTTTTGAATACATTTTTAGAGTACCTGCAGTGACAGAATCTAAGATCTTGAACGTGGCTATCTGATCAACATTGGTTCGTATGGTGAGTTGTGCCATTTTTACCTTGATCACCCAGACACCGTAAGGAATGGCCACAATATTTACAGTACACGCATATTTTTGACATCATAGGTGCAGCGTAAATGAAAGAATGAACTCATTAAGACGTACAAGCATAATTCACTTTGACTAAATCTGTGAATACTGGTTTTCTACAGGAATTTGAGTCAGAATAAAGAGAGGACTAGATACTCAATTGTCAGGTAACTTATGCACTTATTTTCTCTTATATCAATCTACTTAATAGATTTCACATTATTTATCAGTAATTTTAACTACATATAATTTACAGGTGATCCACATAGTTAGAAATTCTGAACATTGACACTGATGGATGACATTTTCATTATCACACAACAAAGTTGAACAATCTCTAAAAGAAGAACGTGGTTATGCACAAGAATTGCTGGACTTAATTTGCAAAATATGATGAAAAAGAAATTGTATAGAAACATCTTTTGATTTAATTTTGGTCCTGAAGAAGAGAGACACTCTTTCGAAACATGTAGAGCCTTGCATTTAATTATTTAATGTTGGTTGATGGTAATTTGTTGTGGAATTTTATGAAATTGATTGATTTTGTGACCTTCAAGAGATCTGAAACATAACAAGAATAAATCACTCTTGTGATGAAGTTGAGCGATGTTGTGCTAAAGTATGTACAATAAATATAGCTATAAATTGACTCTACATAATTGTTAATATAGAGAGTATTAAGTGACTATACAGAATTTGGTTAATAAACCTGATTGGAAATCCTTTCCATTACTTATAGGTGTGCATTGTTAATGGGTACTCTATCGTATTCAGTCTTATTTGTATTACTTTGCCTAAAATCTTTGTATTACAATCCAATAACAATATGGTCCTACTGCACCTTTGAATACTTCTAGATCCCTTTTTAAATAAAGGGAATATTTCACCAGTTCGCTAAGAATCAAGCATTATTAGACTTAACTTGACCAGACTAAAACCAAAACAAACAAGTGGAGCTTATATTGCTTAATTGGTTTCAGCAAGTTCTACTGGAGCACACTCTGGGGTGGGAGCTTTTTGGACCGCTCTGTGTTGATTGTATGTCCTATTTGAAAAATAATAAAAATCCCTCTTATAGATATGTAACCTTTCTTAAACCTTTCTTGACTGTGGTTCTAGATGTTCATTTATATGTAAACACAAATCAGCCAACTGTTCATACTCTCTTGTGTCTTATTTGTAATCCTATTCACATAGAGTGCCGCAAAATAATAATATGTAATAGTAATTCACAACAGGCATTATGCATGCATACTTTTATGTTCTCTGGGTGAAAACCATTTTTTGGAGCAAAAGTCTCCTATGAGGATTACACCCCAGAACCTCATCTAGATTATACAACACAGATTCTAACTCACCTGAATGATCTCTCCTCTGCAGATTATCACACTTTTGGGGGGATTATAGAAATGTATCATTACTAGTTCGCCTAAAGGTATCAATTGTCCCAAACACAACAAAAGTTCTCTGAATCAACACAGACCTCTATAAAATACCAGCAGATTTCTTTTTGAAATCTGGTTCTTATATCATGCTTCATGCCGAGTTCAGTCCCTAAGCGGGGGCCGGGATTCAAATCCATGCTGCTTGGTGTTTTCTTTCCTCCAAGACAAACATGTTGCTGCTGAGCTATCTTCCCAGCCCTAAGACAAATGTGCAAAGCCACCCAATGCCCTCCCCACTGGGTTCTTCTTTGTTGGTTTTTCATTTATCATGGGTCCTTTATTCATTTACTACTTGCACTTTAGCTATCCACTTAAACCTTGAATGGTCTTCCAGTGCTTTGGTACGTTCTGCAATGTTTCTGAAGACACACCATTATATTACCAAGATATTCAGTTAAAAAAGAACTTCTCTCCCTTCTTTTTGCAACCTAAACTAGTCTGTGCACTATGCATTCTACTGTTATTGAGACTTCATGATTGTGATAAATATCTAGACATGCCAATGTGTTGGCATCTTTTTCTGAGATATAATCTATTTTTAAGTACTCTGGGTAGGATAAACATTGGCCATTCTTAGCTCTGTTGTTAAATGGGTCATGTCAAGTATTCGCATTGAGTATTGCTAATACTTGGAATTAAATTGTGATTGAGGTAATATGTTGAAATACAATGACCTAATGTTCCGACAGGCCTCTTTATATTCATTTCTAGTTATTACTGTGGCAATAAGCCCCTCGACTGTGGGACATTACTGCCTAAGGTAATGCCCCAGGGGACAATAGTTTCAGGCCTGAGTGTAGCGAGGTCCTTAACAAATGCCTCAGAGGCATTACCATAGGCAATAATGGCCCACAGTTGAGGGGCTTATTGCCATTAGTACTCCGGCCTGTTAGACCGGGGTACTAAAAGCATGTTGTTCTGTTCCGAAATGCTCTGGCATTTCGGAACAGAAAACATTTTTTTTCTTTTAAATGGCTGCTGAGGAAGGGAAATCGGAGTCCATTTTCCCTTTCCATGGTGGCCATTAAAAAGATAGGAAACCAAAGTAAACAAATAAAATGGCCGCCATGGGAAGGGAGAAGGGACTAGACGTAGTTCCTTCTTCCTTTCCATCACAGCCTGTCGCAGATCGGGAGCAGACGCGCTGGGGACTGAATTGTTCCCAATGCGTCCACTCTCAAAATGAAATGGAAAAAAAGAAAGGAAGTGGGGGGGCCGAGGGAAGGGAATTCGTGGGGGGAGGAGGTTTACCTGATTCCCCGGTGAGGGGAGATGGCGGCCGCCAGCCGTGAGGAAGTTCAGGGCAGCGGGATTACCATGTGGTAATGCCCGCATTCTGAGCCTCTCCATTGGCTGGGAGACCGCTGCACAATCCTCGCTGGGTACTAATTATAGTTTTTTTATGTGTTAATCTCCAAATCCCTACAGTTTCTTCTAAAATAGAAAGGCAGAGCCTTTATGTCAATTTGACTCTATTTCTTCAAAGGAAGAAACTCTTAGTTCCCTTTATAATAATGGGATGAACAAACTACAAAACTGTAACAGTTCCTAATATTGTTTTAGGACTATTACTGTTCTGTGCTACTCTCCTTTCCATGTTCATCTCATTTGTGGACACGTTGTGTATGTTTGCATCTTAATGTAAACAATAAGGAGAATTGTGTATGAGGAATAGGACACCTGTTGTTCAGACAAAGGCCAAAGATGCTGCTTGGGCTGGAAAATTAATTTAAATGCTTGTTTTCAGCCTCTGGCCTCCCGTTCCTTTGGACATCCATTGCTATTCTCTAGCTTCTCACAAGGGTAGGAGGTTGATGTTTGTCTTTTATAGTCATCCAATACTGACATTATTTCTTTAGAAATACTCAAAACCGGTGTTAAATCTTCTCATTCTAAAGGGGGGGAGGTTCACTACCTGATTTTCTCTTTAGGAAGTTCAGCATTTTTAACAGGTTGCACAATACTAGCTAAAGAAATCTCAATATCTTTAATAAGTACTTCTTGATGTGAAGCCACTCTAATAAAGGTCCCATTAGACATTTTCTCTGCCCAACTCCCTTTTTATCTGTCACATTTTCACTGGTATAGAGATGAGTCATGAGACTATCCTTTTTTTTTTTCAGCGAGATTTTCAGAGGCACTGTAACGTTGTTTTATGATCCCGTATTCTTTCTCTTTGCTTTTGGATTGTTCAGCTTTTTTTAGGCTAAACCTGGCTCTGTATATCATTCCCCCGGTTTACACACTGAGTTAGATCAACATTTTGTACCTTATTGAATAATTGTACTATTTTCCCAGGCAGAAACTGAGCTTTCTGCTGGATTTCTTCTAGCCCCTAGTTCCCATTCAGCTAGTTTTTGAGGGTACCATGCTCAGGGGAAGTCCAACTGGTTCAGAGGGCATCCTTAATCCTGTACCTTCTCAGTTTTCCTCTGCTTCACAGTAAGATGCTGCTTATGAGCATAGGAGCATCTCATTCTATAACAATCTGTTATTATTTATACATATTTTCTATATAACTTAAAATCACTGTTATTGGCACTCTTAACTTTACCCATCCAGGCTCTAAACTCAAGGCTCTTATGTCTACCATTTATCATTTCAAAAGGTCTGCGATTAATAATTATCAATGCTTCATTGGAGACAGTCTAGTCATATTTGACCACAATCTTATCATTAATTAGGAGTGTCAAAGGCCCCTTTAAGGCAAACTGATTTAAACTGACAAAGTTCGAAAAAATTAGCTGATAGCTTAATTCCCATGTCTTCAAACTCAATATATAGGCACAATGTTCAATGCATTGATGCCTCCGGGTGGTCTGTGCGCTTTATAAATGAAATAACTAAATGTTACATTGCTAATTTTCCTAGCGTGTTTTGGTCCACATACATTAATTTTAGTTTGATTTTCCTTAAGTGACTGCTGATATTTTTAATACATGTTCACTGCGTGTAAATAACTTTTTACATCAGTAAATGATGTATATAATACAGCATGATGATGTCCTTTCTTACATGCACCAATTATTATGTTACTTTGCAACACATTTTAGTTAATTTTAATAATTAATAATTAAAATGAAGCTTTGAAACACAAATCATGATTAAAGTTACATTATTTAATCTGTGAATCCATATGAGCTGGTGTACTACTGTAGTATTGTTTGGGCATCCCAGATAAATGTGGATGGGAAGCTTCCCAAATAGAAATATTGCAATAGTCAGGGGTAATATGTCTAAGTGCTCCAGCAAATGCAGGACTTCAAATCCTCATATTAAGCATGACACCCTCTAGAAACCCGACACCCCAATCTCTGGGGGATTATAGAAACCCCTTCATTAGACTAATGATCCCTCATTAAGACATTGCTAGAGTCTTGAAAACTGAGCATAGTGCACAAAGGATAGAATACCTGGAAAGTGGATTTGTGTGGGACTTTACCTTACTAGTGCGCTATCACATCTGCCCATGATGAAAGAACTGTAAGTATTAACAACTAGTTTAACTAATAACACCTTACAAGGACCATGCCCACAAACCTAGCAAGCAAAGCCCTGTGAGGATCTCAGCACGTCAGAAAGACTGTTCCATTATCCCTGTTCACAGACAAGAATGTGAGCAATGTGGTATACCGCACTCACAAACTAGAATGGATTGGTTTCAAGATGGTAGCTGGCCATAGCGAAGGCTCCAGCCGCGCTTCCACAGTAGCATGGCCAACTATAAGAAATGCAGTTGGGAGATCAGTAGTTCCATCGTCAGGCAGCCAATCCTGTAGCTTGATGGCGTCAAAGCCACACTTTAAAATCACTAAACATGAATGAAATCAACAGACAAGGCAGCCCCCCTATAAAAGGGAAAAGTAATTGTGAGTATTGTTGGAGTCAGGAAGCAGTCAGCGCAAGTTGATGTAAGCAGCAGCGGGGTAGTGGAGAGGAGTGGGGGAGGGGATAGAGTGCTGTGGAGTGCCCATGAGGAGAGGGCAATAAAGCAGTTAAGGAAAGGAGAAAAGGAGAGAAAGACAGTGAGAGAGAGGAAGTGAAGTTGAAGCAATCATTGAGACAGTGTCAGAGGAAAGAACATTGCAAAAAGGAGTAGTTGAGGAGGTAATGTAATAAGAGATTTTAAAGGAGAAAACGTGGAGGTAAGAACAACCTATGGAGGAGAGGAGGAGGAGGTGAAAGGAGGGTTAAGAGTAGGAGAGAAGAGGGCATCAGAAGGAGCAGGTGATGAGGAGGTGTAAGGAAAGTTGAGAGGAGGAGGAGTGAAGGAATGAACATTACAAGGAGGAGGAGAGGAGAAGAGGCAAGGAGTAGCAAATGCCCTATCCACCAGTTTCCTGAAGAGTTTGAAGTTATTAGTGTGCACTTCCATCATCAGCTGGTCCCACTGCTTCACTACATGCTCCAATATTGTTCTCTTTAATAGTTTGTTTGTAATCCATCTCCAATATTAATAGCATCCCTGCCTGAGAGCTCCTATCCTTGGCTGAATTGAAGATTATACTCTTCATATCACTACATATCCCTACATCTACATCCCTTGATCTATGAAAGTCTCGCCGAAACAGGTGCACCCCTGTTCCTCCAAAACCATCAAGGACCACATCGACTCCTTGGCTCCTACCCTGGCTGATTTCTGCAATCACTCCTTCGCCACTGGAGTCTTCCCATCCCCCCTGAAGCACTCCCTTGTGCACCCTCTTCTTATGAAACCCTCTGCCGACCCCTCCTGCCTGGCTAACTATCGCCCAATCTCCATCACTCCCTTCCTGGGCAAGCTCCTGGAGAAACTGGCCATCTCCCAGCTAAATCTTCACACCAAATCTGTTGGTTGTCTTCATGACCATCAGTCAGGCTTCAGAGCTGCCAGAAGCATGGAAACTGCTCTCCTGAACATCCGTGAAGACCTGCTCTCCAACCTTGACTCAATATCCCTTGCGTC
This sequence comes from Ambystoma mexicanum, assembly GCF_040938575.1. NCBI lineage: Eukaryota > Metazoa > Chordata > Amphibia > Caudata > Ambystomatidae > Ambystoma > Ambystoma mexicanum. The sequence goes on along the minus strand of NC_090939.1, from coordinate 568,980,181 downwards.
CTCATCTTGCTTGATCTCTCTTCTGCCTTTGACACTGTCAACCATGCCATCCTGCTCAACCGTCTCAGTGGTAACCTGGCTCTGGCGTGGCTGACTTCTTTCCTCTCTGACCAACCCTCCCAGGTCAAAATTGGGTCCTTCCTCTCCGATATCTTTTTCTGTACTTGTGGTGTCCCCCAGGGATCTAACCTCTCTCCCTGACTGTTCAACCAGTATCTGGCACTCCTTACCGACCACATTGCCGCTTTCTGCCCCAACTTTCAGTGCTACGCGGATGATACCCAGTTCATTTTCAGGCTACCCCCAGCCTCCTCCTCTCCGTCCCTCATCTCTGACTGTCTGTCTGCTATCCAGGAGTGGTGTGCCGCCAATGACCTCTGCCTTAATGCCAGTAAGACTGAGATTCTACTCATCAGCACACCCACTCCCCCCTTCCCTGGAGCTCTCTGGCTGGCCTCTCTTGGCACTCTTCCTGCTCCCACCTTCAAGGCTAAAAACCTTGGGGTCATCTTCGTCTCCACACTATCCTTCTCACCTCACATCTCTGATGTCTCTAAGAAGTCACACTACCAGCTGCACCTCCTCAGAGGTATTCTTCCTTTCCTCTCCTTCCCCCAGAAGCTTACCGTCTCGAGAGCCCTGGTTGTCTCTAGGCTGGACTATTGTAACAGCCTCTTTCTAAATCTGCCTGCTGCTCTCCGCCCTCTGCAACTTATCCAGAACAGGACTGCTAGACTTGTCCTTGGCCTCAAGCCCAGTGATTGTATCTCTCCAGGACTGAAATCTCTGCACTGGCTCCCAGTGGCTGTGAGGATTAAGTTCAAAACCCTCTGCATTGTACACAAGGCCTTCTGGGGCCTGGGGCCGAAATACCTTCAACTCTCTCTTCCCAAATATCTTCCTTCTCAAGCTCTTTGCTCATCCACCTCCAACTCCCTCAGGGTCAGTCGCTTTTCTAAGCAACGAGTTGGTGGTAGATGTCTCTCTTCGACAGGGGCCTCCCTCTGGAACATCCTTCCTGCCTCCCTGAAACTTGAGGAGAACCATCTCCGGTTCTGTAAGCACCTCAAAACCTTCCTCTTTGCTTCTGCTTTCTCGCCCTCTCTCCCCTGCTGAATTCCTGGCTGAAACTGCACTGGTTACCTGGCCACCCTTTCGGATCTCGGGTGCAGGCACCGCCAGTTGCACATCTGCACTGCCTCCCTGGCAACCCCTGCACCTGGGGACTGTTTTCTGTTTCCCTGCAGTCCCCCTACAAGCACTTGCTTCTGCACTTACCTTGCACTTGCCAACATCTGGCTGTTTTTATTTATCTTATTTATTCTAGTATTCCATGTACTGCACTTTCCCCTCTCCTTTCCCCCTCGCACTTTTCCACTTTCCTCCTTCCCATGCACTTCCGCGATCTGAATGACACCTGGCCTAGTAAGATCGTTGTCTGTCATCCTTTTGTTCCCCCTCCCTTGTCTAGTCATGCCTTGAAACACTTGTGTATAGGCGTGTTATAAATTCCATATCATATCATATCATACACTCCCTGTCAAACTCTGTGTCAAACCAAGGGGCATCCCTCCCTCGCTTCAGGTTTGGACAGCGTGTCTTCTTATTTTTGAGTCCTCATTTTAAGTGAATTTTCTTGATCAGGGCATCATACCCAAAACTAATGATGAATATTCAGACTCAGTAGCTAGAATGTAGTCTGTACTTTTTGTGATAATAGTAGAATGCATGATGCCATCAAATGCCTCCATGTCCAGTCTTTTTAAATACATAGGGCCTCATTACGACCCTGGCGGAGAGGGTATTACGCCAGCGTAATGCATGGCGTACCTCTCCGCCAGATTACGAGATTCCTTACCGCCATGGAGATTTTTCCGCCTGCTTTTTGCAGGCGGAGAAAACCATGGCGCTAAGGGACCTCGTTGTTAATTACGCCGCCGTACTTTACGGCGGCGTAATTAACTCCTTCCCCACTCCCATTATACCCTATGGGGCAAGAATGGGAATGGGGAAGGGCAGAATGGGGATTGGGGATTTACCGCTCCGCCAAGGTCGGAATGGGGCGGTAAATCCGCCAACCCCCATGGCGCTATCGACGGCTTTCCGCCGTGCTTCGCGGTGCATTTAGCACCGCGAAATCCGCCTGGGTCGTAATGAGGCCCATAGTGTGATAACTAGAGATGACTAGCGACTGAAGATTCTAATGAGGGATTTGTTATGTATGAGTATTGCACTTTCAGCATTAAAAAGGTAAATGGTCACTTTCCACCAAGTTTATTATTGAGAAGTTTCCTATTTGGGGGAATAGATAGCAATCCGCTATGCAATAGTCAATGCTCGAGGATGACCCTCCTCTCGTAAATATGTATCTTGATGGTCTGTCACCAGGGCAGGTACTGTTAAGCTCTGGTATAGTGTGGACCGTTAGTAGGTGGTAAAGCAGGTTTATAGTGAAAAGACCAAAAAAAGATATCGGAAAAAAAAGGTCGAACCAAAAAATCTCGAAAAAAAAACGAATTTTTTTTTCAATACATTTTTTTTCGAAATGGGGGGGTTCCTCTCCAAACTCCCTTTTTTCATTTTTTTTTATTTTACCCCTTTTTTTTTACTTACCTGACCCCAAAAATACATATAAATAAATAAATAAAAAATGCGATTTTTTTTTTCGAGATTTTTTTTCGATATTTTTGTCATTCAGTATTTTTTTTCAGCCTTTTGACTGACCACCGGTAAAGCAACCACCCTTGTATATCCAATTTGTAATTAAGAGGGTCGCCTCTCAGGATCTAGCATGATTCATCAATGAGTCTGCCCCCATCACCCGTTTTGGGAGTCGCACACGGTTTGGCATTGAGGTTGACCATTATTATAATGTTTTCCCTAACATCCAGCATTACTAAGTGTTCAAACAATTTAATCACAGAGCTACTTTTTGGTGGCAGATAGACATTAGCTATTCTAAGGCTCTGATTGCTGATAAACCCCTCCAACCACTCGAGTGGCCGTTTTTATTTATTTTGTTGCCGAGTGACCATTTCCAGAGCCTATGTTCTCTCTAGGCTTGACTATTTCAACAGCCTCCTCCTCAATCTACCTTCTTCCACTCTGCAACCCCTTCAGCTGATTGAGAATGGAGCAGCAAGATATATCCTTGGCCTTAAGCCCAGGGGCCGCATCTCTACTGCCTTAAAAAAACACCACTGGCTTCCGGTTGCTGTATGGCTCAAATTCAAATCCCTGTGTAAGACTGTCTGGGGTCAGGGGCCACACTATTTGCAACTCTCTCTTACCAAATACTCTCTTTCCAGACCTCTACACTCCTCTGGCACCAACTCTCTGTGTGTAAAGTGTTTCGCTAAACAGAGAGCAGGAGGCCACTCACTGTCCTCAGCTGGATCTCTCCTCTGGAACAGCCTCCCCCTCTCTGTGTGTCTTGAGAAGGACCTTCTTAAATTCTGAAAGCAACTCAAGACCGTCCTCTTTTCTGCCTCCTTCCATTCTTCCTTCCTCTGTTAATCTCACAGTTGCTGTGATTGGTGTCTTGGACCCTTATGCATCCTTGGGGCCTCTGATCAGTCACGCCCAATCTCCACAGCATCTGTCTTCCTTCAGCACTTGCCTCGGCACATCTTCCGCACTGGAAATTAGTATTTTCCAGCCATCACATCTCCTGGTCGCATAGCACTTACCATAACTTTCACTTCATCGGCGGATCTCCCTCGAGCACGGACACCACAGCACCTACCACACTACCCTCTTCCTTGCTGCACTTGCACATTCAGAATACTCACAAGGTATACTGAAACCGAATTTATTTTCCTGTATAAGCGCCTAACAAGCAAACAATAAATAAATACATAAATAAATAAGATGGTATATCTGTTGTTACCAGCCAGAGTAAGTTCTTCAGTGATCCATGTTTCCTGAAGACAAATAAAATCAAATTGCCTGACATAACCAAGATACTCACCATCTAGCATTTTGTCTCCCTGCCCGCAATATTCCATGATACCAAATTCGAAATGGGGTAGTTGGACAGTGCCCTTTCAGGGGCTACCACTAAATAGGGGGAACATGGCTAATGCAACTGAAAATAGGGTTTCAGGCGTGTCTAGCATGAGTTCAAGAAGTGCAGGGGTTAGTTCAAAAATGGGGAAGGCCATGTGGGCATCTGGATACTAGGCCCTAACTTTTGATTAAATATACAGGTGGAGAACAAGGTGTTAAGCAAGTTTCATGGTGGTGATACTGTTTGGCTCAGGTAAGAAAACATCATTGCTAAGCCTCTCCAATGCATCCCTAAATTGGATCAGACACACCCTTAAATAGGGATTGTTAAACCCAAATCGAACATTGCATCCCCCACAGAACATGCAATCTGGGACGATGGGTACAGAAGAAAACATTTTGAAAGAACTATCTGACACCCCCGCAATTGTCTGCAATGCATTGAGGAGTGATAACTTATTCAAGTTTTTGTTTCTGTGAGTTTTCCCCTTAAATGCACAGATCAAGTTAAGCTGTCCCTAGTCTTCAAGAGTATCAAAGGATACAGTTTCTGTCGAGCTTACATCCACCTTAATTGTACTTCGAGAGGCTGCACTTAGGGCTGGGAGAGACAATAGTTTCTCAACAATACCCAGGGATCTATCTAATAGCAGGTATTCTTTCATTTAGCCTTCAACAGAAAGCAATAACCCAAGGAGAGCCGTGATTCCAGCAAGCCTAGTGTCCAAAAGTGTCAAACACACCATTACAGCAGCTCCAAAATCACTGTCCTCTATGCCAGCAAAGGATGGGGAGAAAGCCGAGGACTGGGCGAGGAGCCGGATGCCCGCTATTAAGTGACTCTCCAGGGTTGAACTGGAGCTCCTCACTCTCTACGGTCCCAGGTTCTTCTGGAGCTGCTGCTGCTGGTGCGGCAGGTGAGGCTCATGCGAAGGAGTTCCCTCTTTAGTGGTGCATCTGGTGCATTGCGTTGTTATATCCGTAGTTACTGCAGATAATTCTGGAATTGTTCATAGCCAGTTACCAGATGGTGGTCGTGTTTTACCCCTGCCCTTGCTTGCAGGGCTCTGGTTTTGTGTAGCATTCCGTGTGTGAGACATTGTGCAAACATGGTCAGACCTAGTGGCGTGTAACACCGTAGGTGGTGTGTTGGACCTGTAGTTTTTTGGAGGGCTCGAATCTGCCATTTATGGAACTGACTGGGATCCTAAACACCTTTCTTCATAAAGACGGTGAATGCATCACTTCAGTGCACCCAGCAATGGTTTATCAAATGGCACAATTTATATGGGAGCCCAGGGAGCCAAGCTCATTGGTGTGGAGGGCAACAGTAAAGATGGACCTAATAGTTGCCCTGCATCCCCCACCGTAGTTATAGGGGCTTTGCACCTGGAGATGGGAGTATCTGCTAAATGAGGTGAAGACACGTCAGAAGAATTTGTAGAAAAAAGATCTGTAGCAATGATTCTTTCCTCAATATTGCCTATGTTCCCATTCTTGACCGCTGCCACTGCCAAAGAGAAGCTGTTATGCTGGTATGAAGAGCAATCTGGGTCATGGTCCAAATGTTTAGGCGAGAGTCACATGAAGAGCAATTGAAAATTGGACGGAGTGGATGGAGTCTTCTGTGTACCATCAATAGTCAGGGTTTTAGGGTAATCTGGAATTTGCCTACCAGAAGGTCCCTTGGCCGGGGGGATCCCCCTTAGTGAAGAGTTTGGGCCTCATGACGAGATTGGAGGTAACCATGGTGCTATTTGCGCCATTGCTGCCTCCAATACCGAGTCCGGCACCGGTCTTGTTCAATGGGGACTTACCGGTGCATTCTGACCCTGGAGGGACCGGTAAGTCCCCATTGAACAAACCATTTCCCACTCCCATCTGAGCCCCCATAGGGCTCAATGGGAATGGGGAGGGCACTAATAACGGGCTTGCGACTACCAAGACCGTTATTAGCGCCCCGGTCCCTTAGCGGGACCCGTAAGGGACGTGTGATCGGACCGCACATTCCTTACAGTTCTCGCTAAGGTACCTCGGAATTGGGCGGTAAGGGATTACTGGCACCGGTCTCCTTACCGGTGCCGGTAATCCCTTACTGCCCAACTCAAAATGACCCCCTTTGTCTCTTGATCGGTACTAGAGAAGCAATTCCATATGGCCTGGTTTCCAAAGGCCCATTTGATTGAGGACTGCTTAAACCCCTTTATTTCCAGAACAGGAGCGGTTTTAGAGACTCTCAGCCTCCTCGGATTAGAGGTTTTGCACTTGACAATGACTTTGTATATTTAATGGCCATCTTGGGGCAAGGCGAGAGTCAAAGTTGCAAAGAGAAACAGCTGTGTTCCTATAATCAAATAAGTGGGGTGATAGATAACAACCCGCCCTCACATGTCTTTGTCACACTACTGATTATACCCAAATCAAGTGCCATGGAGAGCAAAACACATCACCTCTGAGTGTGGTGGCTGGGCTGGATTTGAGGAGAAAGTGATACAGCAACAATATGTATTTATGCATTATGTCAACAGAAAGCCCCCAAAAGCTGCCACCATCAGATTTACACAGTCCTGGAGCAAAAATATAACAATCGTGTATGTGTAGAAGAGAACAGCTTACCTGTTTTTTTGTTTTTCCCCCTTCTGTCTGGCGGACGGCCACAGCCACACCTCACACCTGAGGGTCACTCACCAGTAACTAGGATAAATGCCCGGCTGCCCGACACTGCACGTCACTGCCCGCTACCTGCCTCTTTCTACATGCTAGGGTTACTGGCATTGACATTGCGAACTTTCTAACTCCATCTTCCAGCTAGAAGAAGGGACCCAACAATGACAGTAAATATAGCAATATGGCCGTGGAAGCATAAAGCTGCACCACTGAGCTCATGAGAGCTCTAGCAAACACAAAAATGAGCTGCTGCTTCCAATCCTATGCAATAGTTTAAAAAGAAAAGTAATTGTCTCTGTGTTTTCTTTTATTTGTCCAGTGCTATTTCTCGCTGTCTGTGCTAAGAGTACCTGCGGGATCTTTCTGAAACTGTCTTTTTGGTTTTGTCAGGAGTGGTAGATTAGGTGGGTGTTTAGTGGTGGAATTGTGCCAGTTTACAGCCACATGTGTTTCACATGTATGTTGGGGTGTTTGGTTTTCAATTTGACTAATATACAACTGGTCCCCAAGCTGTATTTTTGGGGATTACCACACTTCATTTGACAAAGGAAAATGGTGCAGGTGATGGTAGTCGATTCTAATTGTCCCGCACTCAAGAGTGAATTCTCCCTTTTGGTACAGCTGGCTAACAGGTGTCTTTTTTCTCGGTTTTGGGTTGTTCCATGGCTAGTGGTAGTTCTGTTAGTTGCAGCCGTGTTAGATTTAGCCAGATTCGCAAGTTTCTTAGTTCCATGTGTGAGAAAGCCACCCAGACCCATTTCTTCTTGGAATTCTGAGATTTATAGACCTGCATTTAAAATGTAAAAGACAAATCTATAATTGAGATGGATGTGATTAGTTATAGAAAAAACATTTTCCCATTCTCCTGTGTAAAGTATCATGCAACCTTAATTGTGGCTATCCGACACTATATTTGTATACATAATTAAACATACATATTACTACATCTCTCTCTATACATATAAATATGAATATATAAATAACAGAAAAGGATGGAAGGGGTGTACTCTGGTTCCCTGCACAATTCACCTTTCAGCCACTGATGTTCTCCTCCTCCTGGTTTCAGTGCTCCTCAGATTATCAGGGAGGCAGTATTAGCTTGCAGCTCACAGCTAGGGTAGGTGTTGCAATCAATGTCAATTATTCTGCAAGGGCTTCTGGTAGCTGTAGTTGTTTAACGTTTTTTACTGGATTTCATAGTTTTTTTTTTAAGTGCAACTTAACCATAACGCCCCTTTAATAACGTTTTTTTAATTGAATTTCATAGGTCTTATTAGTGCAACTTAACCATGACGTCCTTTTAACAACATTTTTTCTCTGAGTTTCATAGGTTTTTATGAGTGAAAATGTTTCATGATGTTAATTCATTGCCTTGATGTTATTAATAATTCCTCTTTTAATATTTATGAAAGAACTGTAAACCTCCAATGCATACTGGCGTGTTTAGTCATGGTTTAATTGCCTAGGGCATGAGGCTCAACCATGACTTCAAACCACCCCCGTTATCCACTGCACTTACCCTGCATCCTAGTTCAGTTTCCACTATACCCTCATTATGTTACCAATGGGCAGTGTTCAGGGCTTGCAGCAAAGGCCAGTCTCCACAATACATGGGGTATGGGCTTCGGCCATGGCAAATTCCCCAATAGGAAAATCAGATTCGACATTTGTCCTTGTCGAGGGCCAGGCCTACTGTCCATCCACCAAAGTTATGTTACTATTTTTAGTATGTACGCTTCGCCAGCACATATACTAAAATTGGAACGATACAGAGAAGATTAGCATGGCCCCTGTGCAAGGATGACACGCAAATTCGTCAAAAAAATAAGATTGACGAAGGGTGGATTAATAACGGATCCGATTGAAACTGCTAGGGGCTTAAAGCAGGGCTGCCTTTTAGCATCGGCATTATTTAATTTCTTCATCTTGGATGTGAGCCATGTTTTCATGAAATTGAACATTGATTCCCCAAGGATTATGGGATCGCAGGTACAATGGCTATTGTACGCAGATGATATGGTTCGCATATCCCGAACCCCCAAGGGTTTGCGTACATTACTCAGAACATTGAATGGTTATGTCCAGAAAAACTGCATAACCATTAATATCTCAAAAACAAAAACGAAAGCAAAGAACAGCTATACTGCAGATGCCCCTTCAAAACTGTCAAATATCGGTGGTAACATCTTACATTTATTTAGGTATGACAATTTCCAATCAATGGGCAGATGATTCATATCAACAACAAGGGATGCTAAAACTTCAAACAGCAATTTTGCAAGCCGGTAATATTAAGGCAAGGTACTGTAAGCTTTCAATATTGCCATTGATCACTTATTTCACATTAAAAGTAACGGCAATTATTATGCACAGTGCTGAAACAAACAAAAAAATTGCAGAATTATAACTATTGGGCGATCAAAGAAGGCCGCTATTGGAAACAAGTATTAAATGTACCCAACTCTCAACCATTACCATTAATAAGACACAAACTTGATCTGATTTCTATATATGCGATCTACAAGTGGAAGTTATGCTCACTCTAACGCAAATGTCTCCTGAATAAACTAACAACGGGGATTTGTAATAATATAACAATCTATTTGTTAAATTCAGCAGATTCCTTTCCTAAACTGTGGCACCTGAAAATTTAGGGTATATTAGAGGAAGCACAGATTGAAGTAGATTTGTAATTGAGAATCCGGATCGAGCTAAAACTAAAATATGGGAGATAGACTGGATTAAAACCAGAACAGCATGCTCACAATATCAAAATGTTATTGCATACCCATTCGAGATGAAATGTTATAATGAGGTTGCAAATTATATGGTGCAATCTCCAAGCCCGTCACATCGGGACGGTTTTATGAGGTTTTGCTTGAATTTATGGCTTACCAAAGATGTGTTAAATAGGCGCAGTATTGTTGGGAGTATGAAAGAGAAATGTCGTTTTTGTAATCAACATGCAGAAACTCTTAAACATCTATGCACAGATTGTACTTATCTGGTGATGCATAGATGTGCACTACACTATAAGCACTTATTTTCTGAGTACCGTGATATGACAGCTGATAAATTGTGGGGTTTATTATATTATACAAATAGGAAGTCGGTGAGATATGCTGTAGTAAATTTTCTCCGCCATCTTGGGCTGCAAGATTCAAAAAGAAAAGGATTCTTTTTTAGCAGTTAACAGTGGAACTGGTGTATCTAAATTGAGAATGTGTGCACCGAGATATAATGTGATTCAGTTCAAATGTCATGAATTTTCATTGTTAATTATCTCTTCTTTCCTTTACTTTTAGTCATCCTTTTATGTTAAGCATTAGGAACATTTTTGTAAATGTATCTTTTTTTATGAATATTTCTCTCGGTGCATTGGTGCAATTTCATAGTAGACATCTAATGTATTTTATATACAGAGTCCTTTTTAGCAATTATTGTATTATGTATGTAAATTTATTCTTTGACTTTTTTTACAATTGATGTAACAAGTTGAAAGGTCTCAATATGTTTTTTTCGTGATCATAACAACTAAATAACAATTTTTAAAAAGTATGTACATTTTGAAACTTTTGAAAAATAAAACACAAGACAGATTTGCAAAAGCATGCTTTCAGGTCTTTGCTGATGCTTCTTGCGTAGGTTTGTTGTACTCCAGTCCAGCACTTTGGCCTGTAGCCACAAGCAGAATTTTGTTTCCCATTCAAACCTATTCAGATTTTGAAAAACCTTACCACATAGCCGGTCCATGGTGGCCATGCCCACCTTAACCCCATTGCTGGTCCCTCATGGTCATGGCCCGGTCATAATCTGGCCACTGTCCATGGACACAGGCCATACCTCCATCACCAAAGGTATATCACTATTTTTTGTACCTACATTATGACACTTGCATTTGCAAAACCATGTTTTCGGGTCCTTGCCAATGCTCCTTGCATGAGTTTCCTGCAAATCCATCCATGTTTTATTTGTTTTAAAGTGTCAAAATGTACATACAAAAAATAGTCCATTAACTTAGCCCACACTTGACAAAACCCATTCAGACCTTGCACTCACATTCAAGGTTGGGTCTATAATCTTTCTGAAAACTTTGTGCAGATTTGTCAAACAGCAACAAAGTTATAAGTCATCTATAAATGTTGAGATCCCCCTCTAATTTTGCCACTTCTTGACAAAATCCCACCAAACCCTTCAAAAATCTGGGTCTAAAATCTTTTTGCAAACTTTTGTGCAGATTCGTCAAACGGCACTAAAGTTATAATCCTTTCAAATATTTGGGGATCCCCATATCATTTTGCCCCTCATGGCAAAACAGCACCAAACATTGGGAAACCATTCAGGGTCAGGTCTAAAATGATATTGCAAAATGTCATGCATTTTCATTGAGTGGCGCCGAAGTTATAAACCAACCAAAAACTGCTTTTTTCCGACTCTGTAATGCAGAAAAATGCATCGATGTCCTCGAACATCTTAGATGTTCGCGAACATCACATGACTGCCCCGAGCATCTGGGTTGTTCACGACCTTTTTAGAAGAAAAAACACCTGATTTTAGGCTTTTAATGGCCATATCCCATCATCATCACCCCTGACCGCCGCAGAAATAGTTTCATTAGTTTGACAAGTGCAATGTTGTGTTTTTTCACATGTTTTTACTGCAATGTCTGAGGACTATGGGTGCTGTTTGCGAATCCACCATGGCATTCCTTTCAAAAGTTTTGATGTACCTCGTGTTTTTAATTGACCTATCAGCGAGGATGTATGATATCTGTGAACATTATGCTGTTCTCTGATTGGTTCAGATGCATCAGCAGACTACGAATCAGAAAATGATTCCGCAGACCCGACCAAGATATCACTTGTTTATTTTCTCTTAGTTTTTGGCCGTTTACAAAAAACAAACTACTGGACAGATTTACGCCAAATTTACAAAAGCATGCTTTCGGGACCAAGCCACCGATCCTGGTGCAAATTTGGTAAAAATCTGTTCTGCGGTTTGGACCCGTCCTATACATTTGCCCCCCCTGGATGAAACCTCACCAAACGACGCAAAATCATTTTGACGGGGGGCATATACTTATTTTCCAAAGTTTGGTGAAAATTCATCGGGGGGGGCAAAGTGATAAGCTGCTCAAAAAGTGCTATTTCTTTGAGTTGAGCAACTTAACCATAACTACAGGGCCACTAACGCAGGCCCTGAAATATAAATATATATGTCATAACACATTACAACCTTTAAAAATAAACCAAATTAAATATTTCACTCATTTAAACAACATCAATCTGTCTAAAAATCAAACCTTTACTCAAACTACACCACTTCTTAACAAGACATCCTTTAAATACAGTATTAATCTGTGGATACCTGATATTTAAAGTGCATAATAACCCTTTCCAATCAGAATCCTCATTTAGTAGGTGCATTATGCAATAACATTCAGAATCCGCATTCTACATTTACTTTTTAATTTAGATTTTACATTTTGCATTTGGATTCCACATTCTGAATCCACATGCAGAATACCCATTCTGAAACCACATTTGTAATGGACATTCACAATTCACATAAGAAGAGAAATTTGTATGACTATATGAAAGAAACATTGTTATCAACTTGAATAACTGCCATGACATTGCATTATTAGTAGTTATTTTCTATGTGTTGCCATTTGTCATGTTTTTCAAATCTTTTTCTGTTTTGGGGAGGAGACGCTATAATAAGTATGATGATTTGGCACCTCAGACATTGTCATACCCTAGTTACGCCTATTCTAATTGTTACAGGGAATGGTGTGGAACAAAAATATCACATTTTTGGTTGAATTACTTTCTGTATTTTGGGGAGTGTGCTTTGTTTTGGAGGTATGCTGTTTTGGGATGGTGGAACGGGTGTGTGGCATTGGTGTGCTCTTGTGTTCTTTGGGTCCTGCTATTGGGTTATGATATGGTGCTTTGTCATGTCAGATGGTTATCTTGATATTGGGATAGGGTTTGTGTGAGTAGAAAGTGGGTGTGGAACATTTGTTGTATTTGTACAAGCATGCCAACATTATCCATTCCATTCGAGAGACAGTAGTTCAGTCCAGGTTTTAACTTTGTATTCTGAGACTTGTAGTTCAGGGTTTTTAATGGGGGCATCTGGGACTGCAAGTCACAGAATGCAAAGGACTGCACTAGTATCTACTGAATGAATACTATGGGCATATGTGTGTGTATGTCATTCAGGTGGGGGTCTGGTATGTATTTGGATATTTTGTCCTGATGTGTTTGCACATATTGTTTTTTCCTGGGTTACACTTTTGCAAATATAAACTCACACCCTGAGTGCCCAGTGAGTGCTTTTCCTGCTGTGCTACTCTGTCCGCTGCCTGCTGTTTACTTCCCAGCATGTATCCTGCAATCACTGAGCCGACTTTTGAAACTGAAATCGGGTGGCTCCGCCCACTAACCATAGAGACCAAAGTTAATCATCTCTGCGCGTGCCCTGCGTGTGCCCCCTGATCGAGTGCCCAGTGAGTGTTGTTCCCTGCTGTCCTGCTGTTTACTTCATGGTATGTATCCTGCAATCACTGAGGAATCACTTGCCCAGCCTTTGTAATGCTGGAAGACCTTCAGATGGTCTTATCCTGGGGGTCAGATCAGAGCTTCCCATATAGGAATTAAAATAGTTCCTGCCATCTCCATATGTATTAGGTGTTATTCTGGAGTGCTCAATTGGTGATCAGCCCCAAAATATTCGTATAATTAATAGCCACAATCCACCCAACAAAATAGTTTCCTTACAAATTATCTCCGAATTGGATAAGATATTGGGTGAGTGGACTCTGGGGCCCTATTTATAGTCCTGGGTGATCTAAATTATGCAAGATTCCAGAAAAAATAGGTTAATGAAAATGTTGTTCTTGTGGTTAATGACAATGACGTTGCTTTTGTCATTGCGGATGAGGAATCGGTTGCCAATGATGATTCTTGGGAAATAACCATTAATTCCAATGGCCTGTTGCAGCTATTCCTTGGAAGTTGGGATTTTGATGGCCATCCGTATACCTGGAGTGCCAGGAACTGTAGTTCATAGATCGACTATGTCTTTGTTCCATTTGCAATGTGCCAATTGATAGGTAAATTGCAGATAATTCCGACTATGGCAAGTGATCATGTGTTTATTAAATTCACTATTGATCTGTTGCTGAAAATGAAAATGAACATTTTGGGTACAGCAAGGGTTAACTTGTCTGGTAATCAAATGTATAAGTCTGTAAACAATATGGAAATGTATACTGCTTTCTTTGATTCATATTGTCCTAAATGGGTAGCTAAGTAAAAGGTGTAGTCAGAACTATTTATCTGGATGTCAGAGAATGCGAAACATGTTATTCAAAAACAGGGAAAGACCCCTAGAGCTAATACAATGTATAGGAAAAAATATTATGATCCAGTGATTGCAGAAGAGAAATCAAAATGTATTAGCGCTGTGAAAAAAACAAAGAAAATAATTGGTGTGGAAGCCCTCAGGAGAAAGGAAAAAATATCTAAATTAAAGACCAACTGTAAGAATTTCGTCAAAAAGCATAAAGCTTCCTTGGGTACTGCCAATGGTTTAACATGTTCAAAGTCGTTCGCTCTGCTTATGGCCGTACATTCTGGAGCTACTATTAATCTCAAATAACCTGTGACTCAAGAACAGGACCCAAAGTTAACTCTATCTCTGAAAGAAATAGGATTAAACATATAAATTGCCCATACTATAAAACTAATATTGCCAACACAATTCGAAAAGTTAACAAAGAAGTGAGGCAAGGGACTCGCTTGATACAGAGATTGAGATGGTGAAAAGGATTATTCAGAAGCTGAAAACATCCAGAGCGCCGGGTCCTGATGGGATCCCTTAATTAAATTTTTTTTTTAATAACAAATTTTATTGGTTTTCCATCAAAACAATACAAAAACATACATTACACAAACGTGTCCCTTTGCATACAGACGGTGAGGCAGCACGATCAGACATAGTATATATATCTTGGAGGCTTCTGTGCTAGTCTTATTCAAAGGATGACAGGACAGGAGATGTCTCCCCAAAATAGTGGGAGGTTTATACATCGTTATCTATCGGCTCAGTCAATATGTATATTACACAGTTTGTTCCCACTTTGCCCATATCTTCTCTGCCTTGCCCGGGCAGCCTCTTGCTTGATATAATCTGCGTTCCATTAGGATGCAGACGTCTACGTCTGATAACCATTGATCATATTGGGGAGTGGATTCTGAACCCCATAGCTGCGCAATGTTTCTTTTGGCAATGCCTGTGGAGGTTGAGAGCAGGAGCTTTTCAAAGCGAGACATTTCCCCTTCCTGTGTGATTCCTAGGAGAAGAAGTTTAGGATCAATTGGGATTGTTCGGCACATGACCCTCGAGAGTCTCTCACCACATTTTCACCAAAAGCGTTGTATTTTCGTGCATTGCCATAGGATGTGGTAGAAGGTACCTTCCTTTTGCTTGCATCGCAGACATCTGGAGTCATTTATTTTACCCCATTTGTATAGTGCTACTCGGGGATAGTATATCCTATGAAGTATTTTCAGTTGTATAAGCCGAATTCTGGCAGAGATTGCAGTCTCTCTAGGATACATCAGGGTCAAGATCCAGTCCTCAGGCAGTATCAAGCCCACATCTCTTTCCCATTTCAGCTTTAGCCTCGCCAATTCCTTTGTAGCAAAAGAGGAGATAACATTATACATGGTGGATGTAACCTTGGTTTTCACGCTGTCTACCACTATATTCCTTTCGATGGGCGTGCATTCCGGCATGTGTAACAGTTGGGTCCTTAGTTTGGTGAGTGCGTGATATAGTTAGCCATAGTGGTAGTTCTCAGTGGTAGGAAGATTATATGTGGCCGAGATCTCGGCAAATGATATAATTTGGTTGTTTGCATATATTTGCTGAATGGTTCGTATACTGGCCATTTCCCAGTTTGGCCACTTGGGGAGTTTACTGAGTCTTGCAAGATAGGCATTATTCCAGATGGGCTGGACTGGGGTAATTTTGTTGTCCCATCCGATATGTTTGTGTACTTCTCTGCAGAGTTGGGATGTATGTGCTGTTATCGTGCCTTCAGGGGAGTGGTTCTTTGTGGTGTATAGGCTTTCAATTGGGGACATGTCGTGTCTTACTGCTATTTCGGCCCGTATGTGTGGGAGTTCTGGGTTACTGTGTAGTATATCATTTACCGTCGCCATCTGGGTCGCCCAGTAATAGGTTTGGATATTCGGGAGTCCTATTCCCCCCTCCCATACTGAGCGTTGGAGGGTCTTGAGAGCTATCCTTGGATGTTTCCCAGCCCATAGTAGTTTGTGTGTAATTCTGTCTATTTTGCGGAATTCTGCTGCTGGGATGTGGAGGGGGGCGTTTTGTAGGACGTACAAGAATTGAGGTAGGGCAAGCATTTTGAAGAGCGCTGCTCTGCCTAGTAGTGTTAGTGGCAGTGCTTCCCAGTGGGTCACGTCTTGTGCGAATCTTCTAGCCAATGGATATGAGTTATGGGTTATGTAGTTATCCAGTCTGTTTGCGATCTGGATGCCTAAATATCGAAACTGGTTGTGTTCGACTTGGTATGGGGAACGCTGTGGTGGTATGCAATCTACACCTTTCACCAGGAAGAGCACTGATTTGGACGAGTTCACTCTTAGGCCGCTAAAGGCCCCGTAGTCTAACAGTATTTGAGTGACTATGGGACAGGAGATGGCCGGGTCGCCCAGGTACAACAGAAGATCGTCTGCATAGAGAAATACTTTATCTTCCCAACCTGAGTTCCAGCGGAAACCAGTCCATGCCGTTTTGTGTCCCTCAGTTTGACTGCTAGTGGTTCAATGATCAGTGCGAATAGCATTGCTGAGAGCGGGTGTCTGGTTCCCTTCCCCAATTGGATGTTACGAGAGGGCCACCCATTCACCCTCACTTCTGCCAGTGGGGTGTTGTAAAGAATCTGGACCCATTTTATAAATGACTCACCAAACTTCATTTTTCTCATGATTTCTCACAGTGCCTCCCAATAGACCGAGTCAAATGCCTTTTCGAAGTCTATGGCCAGTAACGCAAGTGATTGTTGTATGGCGGGTGCTCTTTCAAGTGCTAGGTGCAGCTTCCGGATGTTCATCCTCGTGGATCTTTGAGGCATAAAGCTGCATTGGTCCGGATGGATCAATGTTGTGATAACCGTTTGGAGTCTATTAGCTAGTATTTTCGCTAGTATTTTGGGTTCGCTGTTTATTAAGGATATGGGCCTGTAGGAGCTACATTCGTCCGGGGGCTTGCCTTTTTCGGGGATCACTATGATTGTGGCCTTGCGTAGGTCTGGTGGGAGCCTTCCTACTTCTAAGGAGTGTTCAAACATGTTAAGTAGGTGGGTAGATATGTCTAGGTGTTTTATCTTTTTCCATATGTCTAGTGGGAAACCCTTAGGTCATGGGGTTTTGCCCGCTTGTAGTTGGGTAATGGCTGCTGAGATTTCATCCTCAGATATTTTGGTTTCCAACGTAGCGGCCTGTTCTGTGGTGAGTGTGGGGAGATCAGCCCCATCTAGTATGGTACTGGACGCTATGACATTGGGGGGTTTGTAAAGATCTTCGTAGAAATCAGCAAAGAATTCTGCTATCGCTGCATCCGAGAAGACCGCCTCTGCATTCGCATTCTTGATGCTTTTCACTTGTTGGTGACCTTCATCACGTTTTTCCAACCATGCAAGCAGTTTGCCAGCTTTCTCACCAGTTTGGTAAATCCGTGCTTTCATGGCACTGTGTGCTTTTTTGGCACAGTCCAGCAATAAATTGTGGAGCTTCTTCTGGGGTAGAGTCAGGGATCTGTTTGTCGCAGGGGTGTTGTTAGCAATATGTTCTGATTGCCTGATCGTTACTTCTCTTTCGGCATCTATGATCAGTTCACGGTGAGCTTTTTTCTTTGCCTTTGTCACAAGAGGATTTCGCCCCTTAGGACCGGTTTGTATGCCTCCCATAATGTTACAGGGTCATTGACCGAGGCTGTGTTGAGTTCGAAGTATTCAGAAGTGACTGTCTCCAACCTCTCCTGTAGGTCCGGGAACCCCAGGTAGTAGGAGTTAAGCCGCCATGTGGGGGGAGGCCGCGGTATTTCCGTTTCAAGTTTGACCAACAGTAGGGAGTGATCAGAGATACCCCGTGGGAGGAAGGACGCCTCACACACTTTGTGAATGTTCTGATTTGGTAGAAGAAATAGTCCATTCTTGACATTGAAGCATGCACTCCTGAGTGGAAGGAATATTCGCGTGTGTCACTGTGCAGATCCCGCCATGCATCTCTCAGCACTAGTGCAGACGCAAAGGCGGCCAGTTTAGTGGTGGTGGCTGGGTTCCTTGCTCTCATGTGTGTGCGATCTAGAGGGTTGTCCATTACTTCATTGAAGTCACCACCTATCACCCACATGTCGGCCGTATTTGCGGCCAGGATTGGGCTAATGTCTGCTAGCAGTGCGTTTAGGAGAGACGGTCGGGAGTATATTGCCATGATTGCCAGGGTTTGGTTCCAGAGCGTAGCCTGTATTTGTACATAACGTCCAGCTCTGTCCTGCGTTATTTACGAGATCTCCACTGGAAGTCTTTTATCAACCAATATTAACACCGCTCTCGCCCCCATGGAGAATCCTGCATGTATCACCGTGCGATAGTTGGATCTTTTGAAGAGATTGCAGATCGTTCCTGCAAGATGTGTTTCAGTTAGGAGTACTATGTCTGGTGAATGCCGATTTATATATTGCAATACCACAGTCTTCTTTTAATGCTAGACCCCAGCCCACATTCCAGGTCATGAGCTTTAGGTGCCTATTGGTTGTACCAGCATCAGGTGTCATCAATTGTCTGGATCTTAGGTTTATGGGTTTGCCTCGTATGGCGTGAATGTTTCAAGTTAGTTAGGAAGTGGAATAGCTTATTGTTCGTCCCGTCCGTTGTGCTTGTAGCGCCGCTGCATGCTGAATATTGAATAAGAACTTTGCCCTCAACTCCCCCCTCCCTATACTCCAACCCCAACTGAAGCTTCTGTCGGCACAACATGAACTTGTAAACAGTTAAACTTTAACTAACTTGCATAAGCCCACTCCGTGCTAACCGGGTGTGCAGTTTGCGTGTAGAGTCCGGAGCTTGGCGGTATAGCACTCTCGTTTGATGCTATGAGTTCAATTCCTTGTCGGGGGGGGGCGGCTGCTAGGTCGGCCGCCAGCTGTAGTATTCTTTGTTGTTCATGTTACGTTCAGCGTACAGGCTCTTTTACATTTTGAGCCCTGTGGTTACATTAATTAAGTGCTGTTGAATCTTACTCATTCATTTTCCTGTTGCGGCATTCTATCTTGCTGCTGTTGTTGAGGCTCTATGTCTGGTGGTCTCTCAGGATGTGGTCTGTTGCGTTCACCTCTCCTCTTTCCTGCAGTGCTCCGATCGCCTTCAATATGCCTTTCGGCACAGCTCCATGCTTCCTTAGGGTCTGTGAAATGCACAGATGTGCCTTTATGATATATTATGAGTTTGGCATTGAAAATGAGTCCGTATTTGGTTCCCATTGATTGCAGGCTCTTTTTGAGGGGATCAAAGGATTGGCGCGCTTTCTGAACTTCTCTGGTGAAGTCCGGGAAGAAGACGATCTTAGATCCATTGTACGTGACAGTCCCCTTCTATCTGGCCAATTGTAGCACAGTATCTCTATCCCTATAATTTAGGAATCTTGCTATGACTGTACGCGGTGGCGCGCCCAGTGTGACTTTACCAGACGGGATGTGGTGAGCGCACTCAATGGAAAAGAACCTGGAAAAGGACTCTGCCTTATATATGTCCGCCAACCATTCTTCAAGAAATAGTTCCATACATGCCTCTTCTGCCTTCTCGGGGAGACCGAGTATGCGGATTTTGTTGCGTCTGGATCTGCCTTCACTGTCGTCCACTCTTGCTTCCAGGGTTTTGATGTGTTCTAGCATACCAGACATGTGGCGAGTGACCCCTCGTAGGTAATCTTCAGTCTCCGAGATGCGTGCTTCGGCCTCTCCAGTGCAAGAGGTTAGCTTTTGTAGATCGTGTTGGAGCAAGGACACATCAGCGCCAATGCTGTCCATCTTCTTCTCCATTGATGTTCTGGAGCTGGCTATGGCACTCATTACATCCCTGAGGGAGACGTCATCTACTGAGTAGTCTATTTCCGTTGTCGTTGACCGCTGCAGAGAGCGAGCCACTGGTGTAGTTGCATACTGCTCTATTCTACTTTGTGTGGAGGTTTTCCTGGGCTTGTCTTTCCCCATTTTGTCCACTCGTGGCTACAGCAACAGAGAGCCGTGTTCTGCGTGGAGTTGGGGATGTAGACAGAGCTGATAGGGCTGTATAACTTGGAGCGTTGGGAATGACATACACTGGGTCTCCGCGCGGCGTAGGGTTTCACCTGCTGGGGATTTGCACCTTCGTATGTCTTGTTTCTCATGCTCACTCTGCTTGGCTCCCAGGTGCTGCGCCGACTCTTACCCCCCCTTTGGGGCAGTACACTGGCTCTTGTGGTGGTTTGTTGCTTATGACAGCCGGTTCACTGGGGCATATGGTTCGTGTGTGGAGACCTGCTAATATGCTCACAGTGGACGTAGGGTTCCTCCATGCACCCCACTGCGGAGGCGTAGCAGCATCAGTTACTGTGGTGTATTTAGGTTCTCAATAGCAACAGTTCAACTAGGGTAAGGACATGCGTCCGCGTGTACAGTCTCTATATGTGGCGTGCTTCGATTGAGTTAGGCGGCCGCTGAGGCTTATCTGGCAGTGCTATGGGTGGCGTTAGTTGGTCCTTTTAGCACTCTTGCGCACCGAACAGTTGCATATTTGTTCTGTTGGGCCCCTGGAGATGCTACGGGCGATTGCACCCCTCTCTTGTTGTCTGGTGCCACCAATGCGGGGGCCTGGGGAGGGCCTGGCCCCCACCCACCACCGCCAGTGGGGTACGTACTTTCTCTTGCTGCCTGGGTTCCACAGTGGCCTTTGATGATCTTCATTAAATGCGGTGGGGCTGCAGTGAGCGCAGTATCATGTAGGGGATTTGGCTGAACTTCACCCTCACCGCCACCACCACCACGCTCACCGTGTCTCCCTCTCCTTACCGCTATTTCTTGACCTTCGTGTGCAGGCATCCGGATGTGCCGTCACCAGAGTATGGGACCGGCAGGCGCTCTACGCCGAGCGGAGTGCCCCTGACCCCGCTGTGGGTCCTGGTGGCTCTTTTGGCATTGCAACCGCGTTCTGTGGGCGGGTCGTGGCAGCGCCCTCTTCCACACAAGCCACCGCGGAGGCAGCGACAGCCGGGCTGTTCGCTCTTCCCGGAACTCAGGGCAGTGGCTCGCTCTCGGAGCGCCTGCCGACAGGGCCTCTCCGCTCCTCGCTGCCGCTGTGTTTCTGAGGGGGGGAGGGGAATCACCCGCACCCCTCTGTCCTCGTGGGCAGGAGTCGGCGACAGTGACCCGGCAGCACCCTCGCTCGCACCAGTTTAGGGTCATCTCATGCCACGCCGCCCGCCTTCCTTCCGCCGCTGTAGTTCTCTCTCTCTGGCTGGCATGAACATAGACGCGCTGCGCCCTCCTTAGAGCCCACCCATGGCGGCTATCTTGATTGTCGTACACGGAGTGGGGCCCGCTAATTTCGAACGCTGTAGCCCGTTGTCAGACTGGTCGATGCAGCAGTTTCTCGTGTGTTGCTGAAGCAGTTTTGGCCCTTCGATGTTTATGTTTTCAGCAGGATGCTTGTAGGATGTTGCCGGCGGCACAGGAGCGATGCAAGATCACGTCCGTATCGTACGCCTGCTGGCCACGCCCCTTTAATTACATTTTTAAACATAAACCAGAATATTGGGGGCTATCTTATCCCACCTTTTTGTGAATATCTTAAATAATGGTATTTTCCTTCTGAGCTGTAAGGCTTCTATCTTGATTCCGGGGTTTAAAAAAGGTGTTGGAGATAATCCTAAAAATTATCATCTCTTGGCAATGTTAGATGAATGCTTGAAGATATTCTCTCAGTTACTATTAGGGGAAATTGAATCTTGGATTAAAAACTCCAGCCTCCTGACTAAGTTCCAAACAAGTTTTAGACAAGGAATGGGCTCCTTATATAACTAATGGGCCCTGTTCTTTCTGATGCTTCAACGAATGAAGAGAAAGGATGATGCTCTCTATTTATGCTTCACAGACTATAAGAGTGCCTATGACACTGTTGATAGAGGCAGACTGTGGGAAAAGCTTTGTGAATGGAAGTTGAATCCAACTATCCTACATTTTATCCAAGAGCTCTACCCTGACACTGAAACTCAAATGCGATTAAACCAACAAAGCATTTTGACAAAATTAAAACCCATTTTGGGTTAAAACAAGGATGCCTCTTGGCTCCTACTCTTTAAATCCTATGTGTAACAGATATGGGATACCATATGTAGGATAGTCATTCTTTTCCGTCTAAGATTGGTAACAAATTTGTTAGTTGGCTTGCTGAAGTTGAAGACACCCTACTGATCGATCGTACCCCAATTGGTCTCCAGTGCAGGATGAATAGCCTATGTGCGCATTCACAGCTGAATAACCTAAGTATTACTTATTGCAAAACTAAAATAATGGTTATAGATATGAAGAAAAAGGGGAAAATACACTTTCAATGGACTATGGATAAGCAAGATATTGAAGTGATTGATTTATAGATATATCTGGGTGTACATATCTCTAATAGTCGTAAGGTGTAAAGGCTCTTGAAAACTATGTCAGACAGAAAGTGGAGCGTAGATTTGTGGCCCTATAAATTCTGGTTAGACAAAATATGGGAAGCTCAATTGAGGCCCTTTAAACGCTATATAGAACCTGTATTATTTTTTGTTTAACATATGAGTTGTAGGGTTCTACAAATAAAGAAAGATCTCGGGTCAGGAAACTGGAAGGGAATCTGTGGGAAACACCCCCATTGAGGTAATTAACTGTGAATTGGGACTAATATCACTTGAAACCCAACAGAAAATAAGGATGGGAATTTCCTTCCTTCGTATGGTGGACAAAAAAGATGATAAAGACTCATTGTTTGCCACGTCTCATAAGTTGCTGTCAAAGGATATTACCAATTACTACATTGGGGAATGAGTGAGTGAGGTATATTAGATTATGAGGAAATAGGTTTTGAGCCTTCATTTGACGACCCCATTGGGGTCAGTGGAATGAAACTGAAAAATAAGGCTGAGACCTGAGATAGAAATGCTAATGTTGACCTCTTAGACGAATTTAGAAAATATCATCTATATGTGAAGCTGGCTATAGCCATGAATGTCCCCTGTGACTATCTTACTAGGCTATGTGATGTAAGGGTGCATAGGATTATAATGAATTTAAGGTTAGAACAGCTCCCCACATTATCTCAGACTCGTGCTCGGGTGGAGACCCCATATGTGGAGAGATACTGCAGGCTATGTAAAGTAGCAGTTGGAACCCCTACGCACTTACTTACCTCTTGTTCTAAGCTAGTAGAAATCTATAAAAAAGCGATACTGCAGGCTATTCAAAGTAGTGTTTGAAACGCCTAGGCACTTACTTACTTCTTGTTCTAAGCTAGTAGAAATCTAGAGTGATCCTACCTAGATAACGCTCATGACCAAATGAACCCTTTGCCTGCAGATAAAGCTGGCCACTAGAGAGATCGGCAAGGATTGTCACCAACGCATGTCTGTAATGCTCTCTTACAGGCTGGCTTGAACACTTCCCTACTCTCTAGGACTATGGTAGCGGGCCACTGCCAATATCGTTCGAGACTCAGTGCTGAGCACAAGCTCTTAATGTGCCTCAGCCAGCAAACTGTGCAGCTGCCCTCAAGAACCAGGACATTTGCCAACAACTCTTTGAACATATAAAGGGCGAGTGCTGACCAAATACGGGACCATACACATGATATTTTATAATATCAATTAGCACCCTGGGTCGTGCAAGCACACCTTACCAAGTTGCTCGGATTGCCGGCTGAATCCCACTATCCAAGCCCGCTTTTGGTGCAACTTGGTGGTTGCTTCCCCCACCCTCCCATCTTCCCCCAAACTCCCTTCCCTTAACACAATGTTCCCCCTCCCTCCCACCACCACTTACCTGATGGCTGTGGCAGTGGCAGCCCACCGTCACTGCTCTGACTTCCTTCTTCCTTCTGCCATGGAAATGGAAGAGGGGCTTCGCTTGGAACCCAGTCTTCCAGCTCTGTGGCAGCCATATCTACACAGTCTTTTCTATGAATGAACGGGATGCCACGAGGCGTCCCGTTCATACATAGGAAAGATACATCTATCAGCATCCTGGGACCAGATTGGAAACTCAAATTGCTAATGTCATTAGTAACCCCTTCCATGGGCTATAACGGGGGTGGGAGGATTAACATCCCAGTGCCCATTGTTAAAAGCCCTTGCTTCACTCAGGCATTTAACTCTGGCTCCCGGGCCATTACCCACCAGTATAGCCCACAGAACGTGTTACTAATGCAATCATTTTAATTCAAATGAATTGCCAGAATGGAAACCTACATTGTACTAATAAAGACAAAACACAATGAGCCTCATGACGAGGTCGGGGGTGCGGTAAACATACAATGTTAATACCATTACCGCTGCATTAAGGCATTGCAAAATCAGAGGATTCTCCTCCAGCCATGAGCTGGAGGTAAGTCTGCAGAGTTTCTGTCCATTTTTGGCTGAATTACCGTGACAGAATTATCGCCACAGTAATTCTGCTGAAAAAGCCTCACTGAGTCCTATGGACACAAAACAAATAGGGACTTACACCGCCAACTGCCACTTCTAATAGTGCCAGACCAAGTGGCAGTAACAGTAAATGCATCAGGCGGTATTGCAGCTGATTTATCGCCGGAAAATGCCCAACTCGTAATGACCCCCAATGTGTTTTAAGAATGTACTGCAACACATTGTTCAAAAATGAAGTTACAAAAACCTTCAATTAATGGCATGTAGTTTCCTGATTAAAAAATAAACAGTGCATTTTGTAAAATAACGTCAGTGTCAGTTTTATGGTAACATTAAT
This sequence comes from Ambystoma mexicanum, assembly GCF_040938575.1. Lineage (NCBI taxonomy): Eukaryota > Metazoa > Chordata > Amphibia > Caudata > Ambystomatidae > Ambystoma > Ambystoma mexicanum. The sequence continues at coordinate 568,955,416 of NC_090939.1, read as the reverse complement.
TCTGTATATCTTTCAGATTATATTGTCAACCATTTATGATGAATCCTGGGATGTGGTCACTGCTTCCATTGGGAAGAGCCCCTCCCCTTGAGGCCAAAGAGGTGAGGCCGCTGCCTCATAATCCCCCTGGGCATGGTACCCAGCATGTGTATCACATAGGAGGGGAAACTTCCTGTGGGATCAGTGACGGGTATTGTGGGAGAACGCTGTAGTCACACAAAAACCTAACCTCTCCTTCACCCCCACTCTCTTCACCCCTAACCCCTATCCAAACATCTCCATGTGTTATTGTTACCATTCTTCACCCAGTACTGAGACGAGGAAGACCTCTAGTGAGCCAGAATATCATAAAACAGATCAGTACTGTGTTGAGGAGGAGGCGTGGAGGAGTACAGAGTACCTCCCAGGTCCACTTTGCCCATTAAAGTGGTTCATGACACTTGATTCAACAAAACCCAGTTAAAAGCATGGAAAGTGTCAAGACCGCCCTGGAGGAGTCACAAGATGTAGTACACTCTGGGAAGGAGAGAGGCAGACTGGGAAGCTGAGAAAGAAGGAGATCGCTGTCAAGTTGATCCGGTGTGCAGGGACAGCACAGCGAGCAGCAAGGAAGATGATTCTGGCGTCCTCGAAGGTTGCCACACATGGAGAAATGGTCCCCCACTGACAAGAAAGAAGCAGGCATGTTGGAGCTGCCACTGCCAGGGATGAAACCAGATAGCAGGGGAAGCCCCACCGCAGACCGCAGATGGCAGGCACACAAGATAACTGGAGACCATCACAGACCACTAAATAAGTTATGCTAATGGACAGGGAGGCGTCAGGGCCCCTATAGAGTGGCAGAGACAACTTTAGGGAGCAAGTACACAAAATAAGCTACATTATTGAGTCTGGGACCCTGATTGATGTCAAGGGACATTTAGAAAACTTGTTTTACAATAACACAGAGCATTGCAGGAAAGTAAACCAAGTCTGTGTTTGGCACTAAATGCCTGGTTGGAGGAAACCAGGTCTTCCAACCAGGGTCTGGGATGCACCACAGCTTGGAGAAGCCTCCAAGCCACTCTTCTTTGTTGAAATGCCTGATATGAGGAAGCCAGGTCTGCCAATCAGGGTCCAGGACGCACCACAGCTTGGAGACGCAAACAAGCTACTCATCTGCATCGCAGTGCCTGGTAGAGGGAAGCAGGTATGCCAACTAGGATCAGGGCCCCACCACAGCTTGGAAGAGCCCCCAAGCCAGTCTTCTTCATCGCAGTGCATGGTAGGAGGAAACCAGGTCTGCCAACCAGGGTCAGAGACCCACTAGAGCTTGGAGAAGCATCCAAGCCATGTTTATTCATCGCAGTGCCTGGTAGGAGGAAGCCAGGTCTGCCACCCTGGTCAGGAAGCCACCACATCTTGCAGAAGCGTATTTGCCATTCGTTTTCACCGCAGTACCTGGTAGAAGGGTATTACCCAAATGTTTCGAACACAATGGTTTGAATGCCCGAATTGACTGAATGTCAAGGGTCCGAATTGACCTTTACATGCACAATTGACCATTTATATGTATGTATATATATATATATATATACATATATATATATATTCAGTAAAAAAACTTTGTTAAAGGGACGTTATGGTTCAAAGTAAAACCGAAAAACCCCTGAAATTCGGCAGTTATGGTAACATAAGCAACCATAACTCGCGCCACCATGCACTGCTAACACTAACACCCAGGACATCAAAGAATACATCACAAATGTCATTGATGACACCATTACTTTGAACCATAACGTCCCTTTAACAAAGTTTTTTCACTGAATTTCATAGGTTTTTAGTATCGCAACTTAACCATAACGTCCCTTTAACAAAGTTTTTTTACTGAATTTCATAGGTTTTTAGTAGCGCAACTTAACCATAACGTCCCTTTAACAAAGTTTTTTCACTGAATTTCATAGGTTTTTAGTAGCACAACTTAACCATAATATCCCTGACTTCATATACATGTAAGATAGAACATACTAACCCCCTTGTTGTGATTTTCATGTCCGCGGACTACCGCCAGGTCCACGGACATATCGAAAATCTGAGCGTGGTGAATGTAAATTTAAATAGTGTGCCCCATTTCCCCTTTGAAGTTGGCTCTCAAAAGAGCCGTTTTTTTTTTCCTTCTCCAAAGCAACCCTTACATTCCAAAATAGAAAGGCATTTCCCGTAAAAGATAAAGAAATGCCATCTTCTTTAAAATTAACAGCATTACTGGCATCAATATTCGCATTATTAGAGAAGAACATACCAGCTCTAAGCATGAAGGCACACATGCCTCGGTTGATGACACACCTAGCAAAAACTGAACTATTGTCCCATATTGCCCTAGGTAGTAATCCAGAAAAAATTACTTTCGCATTTGGAAGGATCTTCATTACGGCTTGAACCAAGCGTTCCAAATCAGCCAACAAGGTAGGGGCGCTAACGTTGCCCAAATGGAAAGCACTATAGTGCAAAACTACCACATGCAGACTGTTCATCGTGGCCATATCCTCACAAACTTGTACAATTCCCTGTACATTGCAATCATGCACAGTGCTCCACACCACCTCCACTCCTTTCACATCAAAGTTCTTTGCAACATGCCTGCATTGAGCGTACTGTTGTAAACCATACACAAACATATCTCCAAGCACCAACACCCTGACTTTCTCTACTTCTGCCATCTTCACCACACACATTCTCTTTCAACACAAATCCACAACCTCGACATCTGATTGGCTGATCCGTACAGTCTTCTTTCCATGTTGGATTTCCTGGAAAAACCCAGATGTAGCACGCCCTGTCCACGAACAGCCACGTTGTCCGCGGACGGCGTCCACTTTACTCTCTGTGCCATTCCCTCATTGCATACAGCTAAGCAATCACACAATACGAATAACGTCCTCAGAACACCCCCATTTTGTGAATTTTCAAACATTTCAGGACAATTATCATTTCATTATTCAGCATATTAACATTACAAATATTATACTTTCATCTTGTACTCTGCACACAATGCTATGTTTCTCCATTAGTAGCTCAGTATACTAGATAGAATTCCATAATACAATGCTATTTATATCAATGCATCGTTCAAAGCACTAATAACGGTAGGATATTTATTGCAATATCCTTGACACTTTTTTCGCAACATTATAATAAAAATCCCTAGTACACAAATTCCATGAAAAGTACATACACATATGATGTCATCAGTGATTTCATTAATGACATTTGTGATGTCATCTTTGATGTCCTGGGTGTTAGTCTTAGCAGTGCACGGTGGTGGCGCGAGTTATTTTTCATAGTTTACCATAACTTGCGATTTTCAGGGGTCTTTTGGCTGTACTTAGAACCATAACGTCCCTTAAACAAACTTTTTTTAATATCACACAAACAATATACAAACATGGCGTGCAAAAACCAACTTCTCACAGATGGCTTTACACAGAATGTTGCAAAGTAAGAATGTATGCTCGTTCACAGTGAAGGTCAGCTGCTTCCATTTTTTTCTCGGGCCCCAGAGAGGCTCACGAAGCTGACTATAAGGTTGTATTGTGTTTTGACCTTGACAGACAGAGATTGTGATGAAAGACTTCTCTTGAAGGAGTGTTGCTAAAACGTAAGAGAAGATAAGGATGAAATTTCTGAAACAAAACCACTTTTATATATTATATCACTATGCGAAGATCGTTCGCACACACAGAGTCGTATTTTGGGACTGCACTACTCGTAGACAATGGAAATTGCAATTGTACTGTTAGTAACCCTTTAGATTATTTTATACCAAATATAATTACAATAGCGTAGCATTAAAGACTGCTCAAGTTGAACTTGTTCGTTGAAAGTGGCATGTTTTCTACCGTGCACTATCACCGCCGAATTGATCCCCTGTCGTTTAGAGGCCTCTGAAAAAGGCAGACGACACAGGGTGGGTTAATAGAAATAATTTAACCGGTCTATAGGCAGTCAAGCGTTCTACTCGCTGTGCCACTTCACTAAAGCCTGTCAAGTGGCACAGCGAGTACAACGCTCGCTTTGACATCCGTGTACAGCTTGCTAACGCAAGTTCGAATCCTGGCAAGGCCAAACTCAGCCTTTCATCCTTCCGTGGTCGATAAATGAGCACCACACACCGTGGTTAATAATAAGCACCGCTTAGATACCTCACGGTTCTTAGCGCTATAGGAATGGGAAAATATTATTATTTTATTATTAACATACTCCGTTGCACTATCTTCGATAGCAAATAGTTTCACGTCCTAATAAATAAAATGATGATTTTTAATGAAGATCAGCTGGTGAGACTAATTTATGTTTTTTAAAACAGGTATGTGGCCCCATTTTGCCTATGTCAAGATTTACAGACTCCAGCGGAAGGGGTCTTCAACTGCCAGGTGCAGGTCCAAATATGCAACTTCATGACCCTCACCATTTTATGGGACAATCACCAAGGACCAATATGCCCTTACGCAGTACTAGCGGCTACAAACAACATACCAACCAATAGGGTGGTCTAATAGCTCGTTGTTGGAGCAACCTTCCGATTATCAGAGCGACCATTTACTGCTTTTATCATAAACCAACAGCCTATCTACCGCAAAGAAACAACGCGTGGCTCAAAATAAACTTTTGCTGATCGACAGCAGAGACAATAGCAAATCGCTGAATATTCACCAAACATTTCATGTGAAATAAATGTACTTTACCAAATGTACAATCCTGCTGTTTACTTTTAAACCACAGTTTCATATTCCGAATTGTGGCGCACTGAGTTGTAAGCTGATCTAACACCCTCTGTACCGCAAAGGAACATTGCGTGCCTCAACATGAACTTTTGCGGATCGACAACAAAGACAAATGCAAATTGCTGAATATTCTCTAAACATTTGATGTCAAATAAATGTACTTTACAAAATGTACAATCTTGCTGTTTGCTTTTAAATCACTGTTTCATATTCCGAATTGTGGCGCGCTGTGTTGTGACATAATATGTGTTGTCTTCCGGGTTCTGTGTAAAGTCACTTAGGACTGCAGAGGACTGGGCGCGTTTGATGACGCACCCTGTAACGTCACGGAGAGAGGCGGGGAATATGAATGCTTTGATAATATCAGACTTAGGGGCGGGAGATATGATTTAGTGTCGCAAAAGCAAGTCAGCCAGGTCAATAGCGCCAGTCATAGGATTATCACATAATGTCGGCGCACACCAGCCGGATTTATCGTTTCTTTAGTGGACAAAAAGTCGGTTGACGCCCATAGGAAATTGTACTATTAGCGGACAAAAGGAGTGGTCTTAAAACACTTTCACCCTGACAACGAACAATACAAACAACGTTCTCAGAACACCCCCATTTTGTGTAATTGCAACCATTTCGGGACACCGCGAGTGTTCTTAGAACACATTCAACTAGACAGATTACAATACGGACAGCGTCCTGAGGACACCCCCAGTTTGTGTATTTACGAACAATTAAGTACACCGCGAGTGTTCATAGCTCATTTTTACCTTCCTTGCGAACAAAAATGACACATACTCCGTTCTCTAAACACCCCACCATTTAGTTTATTTACAAAATGTCAGAACAGCCGTGTTCTCCGCTGACAAATCGAACGCAACAAAAACGTCTAGCACATAAAAAAACAAAACATTGAACCTATCTCATACTCCCCCACCCTCCCCAAACACTCTTACACACCAACACACGGCACTAAATACAATTTTTTATCCACGTTTCACTGCGCTGTACGCGGCCAATCGGGGTGCTGTCCGCGAAGCGAACAGGGAAGTCCGTCCGCGAAGCGAACACAGATATCACTAATTTTTTTGCCTTACGTTTTGGTCATTTTATAAAAAACTACTGGACGGATTTACACCAAATTTGCAAAAGCACGCTTTCGGGACCAAGCCCCCGCTCCTGCCGCGAATTTGGTGTAAATCCGTCCAGCGGTTTGGCCTGTGGCCGTGCACAAAGTTTTTTCCCATTATGTCTATAGGAAAAAACACAAGTTTTGGGACCCCCCTATAACTTTTCCCTCCCTGGACGAATCCTCACCAAACTATGCAAAAACATTCAGAGTGGGCCATATACTTTTTTTGCAAAGTTTGGTGAGGATTCGTCCAGAGGGAGCGAAGTTATAGGCCACCCAAAAAATGCTCTTCCTATGGAAACACCAACTTAACCATAACTACATGGACGCTACCATGTCCATGTAATACTAGTTCGGTTTTAGGGTTGCGGGGGGTTTCCCCCACATATATGTAACAATTGACGTTCACAATTCGGTCAGTTGTGCAAAGGTCAATTGTAATTCGAACAATTGTAGTTCGAACACTTCGTATACAACCGGTCAAAGGAGACCAGTCTGGCAACCAGGGTCAGGGAACAACCACATCTTGGAGAAGCATCCACCCCACTCTCCTTCGTCGCAGTGCCTGTAGGAGGAAACCCCAGGTCTGCAAACCCTGGTCAGTAACCCACCACATCTTGCAAAAGCCTCTAAGACACTCTTTTTCATCGCAGTGCCTGATAGGAGGAAACCAGGTCTGCCAACCTGGGTCAGGAACCAACCACAGCTTGGAGAAGCAGCTGAACCACTCTTCTTTGTCACAGTGCCTAGTAGGAGGAAACCAGGTCTACCAGCCATGGTCAGGGACCCACTGCAGTTTGGGGATGCATCCAAACTCCACTTCTGTATCACAGTGCTTGGTGGGAAAAGAACCAGGTCTGCCAATCAGGGTGGGGGACCCTAGAGACAGATAAGTCTGAGAAGGGCCATTTGGCAAACTCCCCCACCAATTGTGGAACTGTTACAAGCCTAAGGAAGGCTGGGGAAGGTAGATATCCCCCGGCAGTTGATAAACTTTACCAGCAGCCTTAGAAAGGCTGGGAAAGGGAGACACTTTCCCAGCACTTGTGGTAATGATAAACCCAGAACTGCCTTTTTGTCCAGGAGTCAGGAGTCATTCTTCTGAGCTAAGAAGACTTATTTAGTTTAAACTTAAACCGTGAGGAACAGAGGTAGCATTCTGACAATGGACATTTGGTCTTCTGCTTTTTGACAGCTTGACAGTGACATTAGAACATCTGGTTGAGGCAGGGAAACTCCTCTTAGAGTGAGGGTAGGATTATTTTATTGTTTTTTTTTCTCACTTGAATTAAGGATTATGCCAACCACCATGGCCCCTTATAGTTAGAGTTTACTTCTGCACCCTTGCACCGTTTTCATGAGAACACTTCATAACTTCCAACAAATACAAAATATATAATGCTTCGACATTAATTGAGAATTAAGGAAGACATAAACATATAAATGATACTCCTTAAAGTTCAGGAAAGAGATAAGGTGACTAACCTTATTAATGTAAAGGACCACTATATGTGCGTTGCTAGCATCAAACTCTTATATTTGTGTGTAAACCAACTGGTGCTATGATCTCCTAATGCACTATAAAAAGTTATAAAACAACAAGTTCTTTCAGATTTGTAATTTAATACTCTCAAAGATTCTAAGGAAAGAGTGTGATTACATGAAGTGCTGGTCTTCCAAAAGTCACTCGTGGTCTAGAAATCATAATAAAAACTGTACCCTAGATGGCGTCTTGCATATAAGGAAAGTGCACAAAGTAAATGTATGCTGCAGTCTTAAGTGCTTTTTGACTGGGCACTGAGATAAAGTCCTGGCATCCATATTTGTTGAGAATAATTTCCTTTGAGGAACAAAATAGTACCTCAAGTTTAAAATCTATGTTGATTTTCATTGGCTAGCAAATGACTCCCACACATCTGACTGCAAATTCCAAAATTGGGCACCTTTATTTGTTGTGAGTCTCATGTTTTCATTTTGTGTTTGTTGTGTTGTGTCTAGAGTTCCAGTTGTGAGTTGCTGTTTTTCCCATGCTTCTTGTTGAGGTAGGCGTATTGTGCATGCTCTTGTTGGGCCTAGTGGTCGATCTAGGGATATTCTTTTGATTTTAAGTCACAGTCAATGGGGTACGTATCCGAGTGTGTGGGGTGGTGGTTGCATCTGTTTCTTTTTTTTAGTGTGAGGGCAGGGGCTTTTTCCAATACTTGGTCTGTTGTATTGTCTAAGTGATGGCATTGGGATGTTCAAAGTAGTTTTTTCTGTTGGGAAAGGGGCAGGTGTCATTTGCGTTTTTCTTTTTTGTGATCTTCTATTTTTTTACTCTGTGTACTGATTGTTTTTCTTGTGTCCGTCTGCTGGTTTTTGTTCCCCAGGCAAAACAAACACACCCTTGATGTTGCTTAACGTGTGTTTTCTGTGCAAGTTATTTTTCATACCATGTATTACTTATGTTAGTGAGAAAGTATCAGTTTGTATTGTCTCCATCACAGCTGATATGGAATTCAGTCTCTACAACTCTGTAATATGTGTTGTTGCAGGTAGTTTCTGTGTCACTTGAGACTACCTCACTGTGTGTGTGCATGTGCTAGAGCCAGGTCGGTGGATCAGTGGACTAATAACTTTTGATTTGAGTAACAGATTTGACAGGTTTTTCGAAAATGATTAAGGATTTACAGGTCCCCTAGGCTGCTCATAAAGATTTGTTAAAAAATTAAAACGTTATTAAGAAGACAAACATTTTATTCTCCTAAAAGTGCAGTCTACTTCCCATTAATTTTCCTATAGAGAAACGGGGCACATTTTTGTGAAGCGCATTGCCCAAACTGCTGGGCGGATTTGGACCAGGTCCAAAACAACTTGGGCATGAAGCGTTGACTTGCAATCCATGCATGGTTTGGGGTTATTCTGTGCAGTAGTTTTTAAATATTTTACAGAGAGGGAGGTGTCCCCTTCTCAAAAATAGATAGCTGTATCTCAGGGATTTACCCAAAACCGGTGTTTTAAGAAATGAAACAGCCATCATCTTTTTTTTCTCTCAATGCAAAAGATAACTGCGGCTATAGCCAAGAATATGGAAAAATGAAACACAAGAAAAAAGCTATTTGCAGGTAAAAAAATGCAAATGCCATCAGGTTACAGGCGGGGGCAGAGGGTTGGCACCTAGAAAAATGTAAGAGTTGAAGGGGGTCTAGGGACTGAGTTTGCAACACATATCTTTCTGTAGCCTCGGCTATAGCCTCAAAAAGCCGACATCTCAAAGCAAACTGAGTCACAGAAATAGCGTGTGTTGTGGGGGGAAAGGGAGTGGGCAGTGGAGGTGAGGAGACCATCTGGGGAGTCGGGGTAGCTGGCACAGATGATTGGGCCCCCTTGGTGAGGGCCTGTGAGGAGACCAGCATTTTTTTCTGACCGTCTTTCTGATATTCATGGCTATAAAAGACTGTGGATAGTCAAGGTTACAGTTTTCTTTTTAAAGATATTTATGCAGGTTTAGTGAAGTCGGGGGTGAAGAATCACTGGCCATGGTGACCATGTCTCCCATCCACCAGTTAATAACGAGGACAGACACTGCTTAACTTCAAAGGGAGGAAGGGGCCAGACTCCTCAGGCCATGTTGCCTTGATAAATGAGCTAAAGTTAGAAGACCACTTAGAGAAACGGCTGGCCCTTTCCTTGCTTTGAGGCTAAGCAGGGTTCAAACCAGTTACTGTCAGTAGGGGCAACCCATTGTGGCTGTAAAAATATCTATTTTATTTTTATATTATCATTCTCAAAAGAAGACATTCCAGAACCATACAAAAAAAGCAGATACTCCTGTATTGACAATCTGTATTGATTGTTCAATTTGAGGACTGATTTATTTCTGAAAAAAATATCTTAGCAGCAGGAAACAGTTTCATAAGGCTTTTAAAAAAATCCCTCAGCTCAACTTACAAAGACACTGGAGTAACAAACCCCAAACTGTCCCCTCCACAAAGGACAATCACAATATCTGGACTTTTAAAATGAGCCCAACTCTGTCAAAAGGAAAGCAAGCTGGCCCAGTTTGAAGCACAAACTGCATGCCAGGAAACTTCCACTTCTGCCAACCGAATATTTCCGAGGATGCCACGATTCTCAGCATATACCTTCAATGACTGAATTAAAGACTCCCCCAAAATCCACACAGCCTGCCACCTGAAAAACATACCCCTAACCATTACTGCTGCTCTGACAGATGGTAACACTATCAAAGTTGCCAAAGAAGTTAAAACCCTAGGTTTCTACTTAGACGCCACCCTCTCCTTCACCAAAAAGGTCAATTCCATGGCCTCTGCCACTGCTTACACCTGTAAGCTAATTAGAACTGCCAATCCTTTTCTTTCCACATACAGCTGCACCACCTTGGCCAGAGCCCTAATTCAATCAAAACTGGACTATTGCAAACCTCTATATTTGGGGGCCAACAAGTATATCATCAATAAAATCCAAATTCTCCAGAATAACGCCCTTTGAGCAGTGCTGGGTATAGCAAGAAAAGATCATATTTCAGAGACAAGGAGAATGAATAATTTTCTCACCACCAACGATAAAATCTTGCTAAAAGGGGCTTCACTTACACATAAGTGTATAACTAACGCCACCCCACGCTATCTCATAGACATTTAAGAGAAAATCATCCAATCGTCCAACAAGAATGGCCAACTCTAATTTCCTGACAGTACCTAGGTTTAAACTCTCCAAAACTGGAGGATGTAGCTTCCCAGTGAAAGCGGCTCAGCTGTGGAATTCCCTACCCCCTGCCTTAAGGGCAGACCAAACATACCCACACTTCAGACACAAGATCATCAATTGGATTAAAAAAAATGACTGCTAAAACACTGGGCGCCTCCCGCCGGCTCCACTCTTCTATCCTACACTGTATATAATGTATATAATGTCGCCTCTTTGCAACATACTACCTATTAGCTCATTCCTATTCTCCCCCTGTACATATTTTCTACGGTCTGCCACAATACTCTGCTACTTGTGTCAGCCATATCTCTGTCTGTATATAATAGCTAATGTTTTTTTTTACCTCGTGACTGTTCTGAACTTGCTGACTTTATCCTTATTGTACATACCTGTACAGCACTGTAACGTAAGCTGAAAATATTCTTGCTTCTTTCTGCGCCCTGATACCCTCAGTCTGGCGCGCATTATAAATCATAAAACAAACAAACAAACAAACAACTATTGCAAACAAAACTCCTACTACCCTCTCTTCCTGTACACCACACCCAGCAAACCTGATTGGCTAATCCCCATAGTTTCCTTTCCATGCCAGGCGTTCACAAAAGACCCGGATGTGGCATGTGCCGTCCGTGGACTAAAGCACTGTCTGTGGACCTTGTTACACAGGAGCAGCTCTTCTACCCTTTCCACTTTCATATTCTCAACACTCCCTCTTTGGCTGCTTTCAATGAGTCACACATGCATCCACCAATCACGTCCAAAACATCTACACCTAACCCTGTCATCTCACTTCAACACTTCAAATGGACACTTGAACTCTCATAGTACATATCTCCTGTTACTGAAAGACATCTGCATCAAAATCTACTGTGCAACTGTACAAGATTTCTAATTCCAGATTCAACAAGATCTGCATCTAACAATACATTGTACAGGTATGACTATAAGTAATTTTTTTCAACACCTTCAAACATACATACAGGGTTGCTTCTACTTACCGTGTAATAAGCTTCTGAATCAACATATTCTCTTTCGCAACCACGCTACCAAATGCCTTGTATTGCATCACCCAGCACACTTACTTACAATGTTGCAAATGTAAAAATCTTTCTTCTTGAAAGCATTTCCATGAAACTTACAAAATGCATATGTGCATTTATAGCAACACTGTGTGCTACATTTCTTTTTAAAAACAAAAGGAAAAGCAGCTTCAAAAGATTTCTACAACATTTTATAATGTCACTTGGAAAGTGGAAGTTTAATATGTTGGCAGTACATTCATACCAACCAACATAACCCATTCGATTCTATAGGTGGTTATAAATCATGTATTTTTTCTCTGCACTCAGTCACTTGTAATATCACTTCTGCCATTACACATCTTGCACTACAGCTCCTAGAATGTAAACAAACAAAAAGAACCCAGGACTACACAAGACAATTCAAAAGTATAACATTTATATGGAATGGAAAATGCTGTGCATTTAAAAAAAATCTTTTTAGGACAATTCCAATTAAAATTGGAAAATGCATACATATTTGCCTTTCAAACAGCACTGGGTATAACATCTCTAGAAAAGAAACAAAAAGCAGATGCAAAACATTTGCACAACATTTCTAAGTGTCACTTAGTGTGCGCATAATTGACATGGTGACAGTACATGAATAATTGCTAACACAACCCTTTCCAATCTACAGATGCTTAGCCAGTCCTGGACTTATAGTTCAACATTTCTAATAAAAAAATTGCACCTGCAACTCCCAGAATGCAAAGCAAAAAACAAGACTTGATAAGCACCTACATATTGTAACAGATCATGTTTGCAAGTATGCATCCACTGCCAACATATTAAACATCCACACACCAAGTACCTCTTAAACATGCTCTACAAATCCTTAACCTCCATGTTTCTTTTACAAAACAGTTACACACAGTGCTGCTATAAAAGCTTGTATGCATTTTTTATCTTTCATAAAAATGCTCCTAAAAACAAACCTTTTTACATGGTTATCATTTTCCATGTTTCATTCCATATTAATATCACACTTTCCAACCTCACTCATTGCAACCCTTGCACTGCCACCATGCTATACCTGCTTACACATATGTATAGACTGCCAAAGTATCTATGTATGCAACTTCACCTTACATGTAAAGTATTATTCTTTTCCAACCTCTACTATAAGCAACCAAACACTGCTGCAAAAACAATCAACCATTACATTACCACTAGGCCACAGTTTCCCTATTAGTTAATTATACTGCAACACATTACAAATACATTGCACCACAAACACAGCACTTCTTTCATTCAACTCAACAGCATTAAAGTAACCTACACATACACCTTTTCCTTACACCCATTGTTCCACTTTCCTTCTAATCTCCCAAATAGAACTACTCATACTTCAATTGTTCTAACAACATAGTTCACATACTTCACTAGACTATCCAAAATACAACTTTATTAACTCTATTTCCCAACAACTCCTCCTACATTCATAAATAACAAACTCTCTTACTGAAAGTACTTCACCATTACCATATATACCGACTAACTTTATTTTATAATTACAGGAGAAAATAAAATTACCGGAGACAACAACCAGGAGAAGATTACTCTTCACATACTACAAAGTAAGTACATAATTATACTATTAATCTCTTTATTGTGGTAACAATGCACGTTTGCTATATATTAGCCTACAGTATTCCTTTCAAATATTCAACATTTATTTCCCTCTTAGTCATTACACTTTAGTATGCCCACTCTTTCCATTCTCATCTAAACAATGGGCCTCATTACGACCCTGGCGGAGAGGGTATTACGCCAGCGTAATGCATGGCGTACCTCTCCGCCAGATTACGAGATTCCTTACCGCCATGGAGATTTTTCCGCCTGCTTTTTGCAGGCGGAGAAATCCATGGCGGTAAGGGACCTTGTCGTTAAATACGCCACCGTATTCTACGGTGGCGTAATTAACTCCTTCCCCACTCCCATTATACCCTATGGGGCAAGAATGGGAATGGGGAAGGGCAGAATGGGGATTGGGGATTTACCGCTCCGCCAAGGTTGGAATGGGGCGGTAAATCCGCCAACCCCCATGGCGCTATCGACGGCTTTCCGCCGTGCTTCGCGGTGCATTTAGCACCGCGAAATCCGCCTGGGTCGTAATGAGGCCCAATATCATTATAACACCTGCGACTCTCCTCAAAACATCATATCGTCCCTATGTATTCATTCACATCACCGCTCTCTTACTCACTGCCCGAAAGCCCTTCACACCTCTACACACATAGTATCAGTTACAACCTTCCCACCCACAACTATCATCCCATTACACAATCGCACAGCCCTGTATTCATCTCTACTATCACATTCACACGCCCATTCACAATACATCCGTCTATATTCCACAACTTGCAAACCCAAACTTTCTTTTTTCCAACGGACAGAACAGAATGACTACTAAAATGCAACTCCATAGAAAACAGGGAATAAATAGAGCAGATAAGAATAAAAACAAGCCATGTAGTCATCCACCTCTAAAATAATTTATAGAAAATATTCAAACAAAACTGCTCATAAAATCACTTAACAAAGCTAATCCAGCAACCACTATAAAAAGTAAAGCCCCTCTTCCAAAAACTAAAAACTAAAAAAAAGGTATGAACACAAGCACACCTACGAATAAACCTAACCCTATATCTAACAATGGTAACGTAGCCCAGGAAAAGCATTACAAAAAATTCATATACCGAAACATTTTCCACCGTAGAGTACTTCACAATCTTATGAAAACAGTGGAAAAGTCACGCTCTACCCTTAAATATTACCATAGAAGACTAATCCTCACAATGCATCCCTCCTGGCATGCACCATCCCAGAGCACTCGGGCATATTGAATCATTACACGTGCCACTGTCCCCAAAAGGTTTTTTCAGTCCTAGTGGACCTTGTGATACCTGTTTTCACACACAGGTACTTCGGAATGTTACACACCATTTTTATATGACCCATGTCTTGACATTATATATTAGACCCCGATGCCCCATACACCATGGGTTTACACACAAGAGAATCACGCATGGACCCAGGCACCTAGGCCTAATACATGGACTTTATCCACCAAAACTAACCTTTTACGAGGGCAGACCCCTGGCCTTACAACGAGCGACTGCATAGACTCTACAGACCCGTGTCTTCCACGGGTCCCCATGGCTACCAGCATAACAACAAGCCTGGGAGAGCACGCGCACGTCCTCTTACTGGAGTGCGCTTCCTGATTACACGGGATTGGCTATCGGCATGGAGCTTTGAGCTCCACGCACGCGCGGCCGTTAGGGATGCCTCTACATACATAACGGTATCCAGCGCTCGCGCCACCGCTGACAACGCTCAGACGCATTCAATGCCAGCCGGCTAGCTCGCCCTCTGTGCACAGGTGGACCATCTGAACCTCCTGATCAGGTAAGGAGACCTTTTCTGTGTATTCCTTGCCGCGTACTAATATACACCGGGTGACGCATCCTCACAAGTGGTTCCGCATATTTTGGGATCAGAGCTTTCATAACCTCATTTGGAATCTCCACACACAGAAACGAACAATATGCCTGCACACACATAGTGAGGATACATAACAATTCCGTGCCACCTGCACTATAATACTAACACCACCAATGCATTTCACTAACCCGTAACTGATTACACTAGCACCCTCTGCGAGATCTCTCTCCCTACAATCTTTTTCATTTTGCATATTACACAAAATGAACGTAATAAGGTTTTTAGCTACAACCTTCACAGTTACCTTGGTCTTTCACTTCATTTTGGGCTTTCCCTCTTTTCTCATTCCTGACCTATCCAGGATTCATTTCAGCAAATAGTCCACTGATAAGAAGAGAAAAAATACTTCAACTTCAACCAACCTACCACCCAGTGAATCACAACCATCCGACCAGCAGGTATTTTTTTCATGAATCTTTTTTGATCATCACTGGTCGCTTAACCATTGTTCTTCACTGCCTCCATAGGATGCCACTATAGGAGTGTGGGCCTTTAGCAGCTCTTCTTGTACCACTCTATTGTCTTTCTGTTTTCCACACAGAACCATCATGTGGATCACTACTACTGCCCGGGTTCCCATATATCTCCGCGGGACCCAGTCTGAGGACATCCCATGCTCAGCCCTAGGCCTCTTAGTGAATGAAAAACGTGAACTTGGGATATACAGCACCAGCAGGTAAGCCGTCAGCACGGTGCTCTGAGAATTTTTGTAGTATTATTTATGCCCAATGATTACTGGCATTCCATATAATTACTCACTGGAGTTCTCTATAGACATTGCAGGGTCGCCCCTACGGAGCCCTGATGAAGGCGGACGCAAATCCCTGCAAATCCGCCGAAACATGATACAAACTGGGAACACCTGATTACAACGGTTCCTTGTTGTACCAGACTCTGTTTATTCAGTCTCTGCCACGTTGGCTAAAATATATCTTGTTTTCCCCAAGACCCTGTAAGATTCATTGTTATAATTAGAAGGAATACTCTACATGAATAGGAAATCATCCAATAATTAGGACACCTTTGAAATTTGGGCGATTTTTTAGCCCCTTTTGCTTCCATTTTCTTTTTGATTTATCGCAAAACACCCATGTGTCCAAATAAGTATGTATAGTGTCATATAATAATGAAATAACTACTGAGATTTATCTGCATACTAATCATACAGCATTTTATGTTCACTTTGTTGTATATACTACACTTCTCATTTGTCATTTGATGCCATTGTCAATTGTTATTATTTTCTCATATGTATGTTGCATTTCTTAGCATTTTCTTAAATTTTTATGCACTATATGTTTGTTCGTATGATCAGTAAATAAATCATTGCTTTCTAATTTCTGCATTTTTCTAACACAGTGAGGGGTTAGTACACTTTGACCCCATGTTTGGATCTGCTACTTAGCAGACCAACCTTTGATCAAACCTGTGGACAGGCCTAAAACTCTGTATCTGTCCAACCAAACAACTGCCTTGAGCTCTGTTCACTAGTAAGAGTACATTTATTTGTTTACATGTTATAATCCTCAAAGCTCTACTTGACAGCGCATTTCTGATAAAAATAAAGTTGTTTATGTTCATTTTAAACAACATGAAACCACTAACTAATTTAATCAGTAATTTACAAAAGGTACTTCTAAACATGTGCAAGGTCAATATAGATACCTTTTCAAAATTTCTGTGCAGGTGAATGGATTTACACAAGCAGCACATAACCATATTTCAATGAAGACACTTATGTACAAGAACAAAAAAAACAATTGCTATACACAGTAATGGCCGAGGGTATGAAATGATAGGAGACAACATTATGACACAAGAAACCCTTGTAGAGAAAACATCCTTAACAAACTTTCAACCACCTGTTCCTTTGCCCCAAACAATCCATCCAGTGTAAAAATGGGCATGCAGCTCAATGTGCAAAGTACGCAAACAATCATTCAAATCTTTATGGCAATTGCTCAATCAGTATGTACAACTAAAAGACAAAAGTAGAATAAAAACTTTACAAACCATGTACTCCTGTCCAGTGCACAACTACACTGGTCTGCAAGGGCATTCATTAGCCTGGATTTCAGGAACTGTTTGCAAAAGCACCTTCCACCACATCAAAATGTTAGCACACACAATTCCACAGAATCTTGTGCAGAGACTATACTATGCTAAAGTCCTGCTTTACAACTGTAAAATTTAAATAACATACTCCTACATGGAACAGCCAAAGACCTCCTTCAACAAATACAGCACATCCAAAGAAAATATTTTGAAAGTGAACAGCACTTACAAAATGCAGTGACTTTAGAAACCATGAGAAAAAACCTTACGCACACCAACCACCTAACACACACATACAAAAAAGAAATATCATAGTTTCAAAACACATCTGCTGAAATCCCATACCATGTATGTGTCTGTTGTTGCAGAACTTTTTTATAAAAAATAACTCAAAAATAGTAGATATGCCTACAAAATAGAGGACAATGAGGAATCACAATGGTTCCACTTAGCTTTACATTTAATAACAGAAAATAAATACAAAATAACTGACCACTCAATAGTTTGCATGTACTGCAAAACAAAGCTTGACAATAACCAAATGCCATCATGTGCTGTCACTAATAACTTAGAAATATTCTGACTTCCAAACACTCTCCAACAACGTAACTTGTATGAGAGCATTATAATCCAAACAGTACACCCATTTTAAGCTATACAATGCCTTAAACGGCAAACAACCAAGTTGTCTCCTTCAGAGTTACTAAAAGGCATTTGTGCCAAAGTAGTATATTTGCCATTAGATCTTAAAGAACATTTACAAACTCTGGGAATACAATGGCCAATAGATCAATCTTTGATTATCCTAGTTAATGATGTACCAACAAAAGAAAAATAAATTTGGCAGAAACTAGTCAACTTAAACAAGGTTAGACAAGCCCTACAATATCTTAAAGAAAACAATGAATACTACAAAGATATAAACGTAAAGGAGAACTTAACAGCAACCACCCTATTAATTGAGCAGTCACCACCAACTGGCCAATTTGAATGTGTAGGTCCTATAACTGCAGCCAGCATTTTGAACCATTATACAATTCACCCACTGCACTCCAAAGACACCATAGATGATGCATTAGAAACATATCAAACGTGTCAAGCCAAAGGATCTCCAATGAGCATATGGGAGAAAAGTGTCAAAGCAATTGTTTTACTCTAGTCTTTCCTACAGGAAAAGGAGGACAATATGATGAAAGACCACACAAATTAGTGCATCAGAACATTGCTCTTTACAAATGTATTCTAAAGACCCCCGATTCAGACAAAACGTAGAATACATTTTCCACCTCCTGTTTGAAAGTGAACTAGCAACTCTATGTTATGCAGATGCACACACATTAAAAAGAGGCTCCATTTTATTTAAACATGTCTGCTACCGCACTGCTTCAAAAGATAAAAGACAAAGATGAAGATTTGCAGTCAAGTATCACAAATCTCTTGGCAAACATGCGGGGTACACAAGAATACTGGTTCCAACATCATGCTGATTTACGTTGTATGCTAAGGAACCTAGACCGACCCACATGGTTTGTTACATTAAGTTGTGCAGAATACACATGGGATAACTTGCACAACTGCTTACACATAGCAAACCAAAATGAAGAAGGACTAGATATATAAACACCAGGAGAACTCTGTTCTCTTGAACATGTCAATGTGTCAAGGTATTTTCGTCATCGCTTTATTGCCAAGCTGCACTTCATCTGCAATAAAAGTACCACTCCACTCGGAGAAGTAGTAACTAATTTCGGAGAAAAGAATATCAATCTAGAGGAGCACCACACATCCACATGCTTTTGTGGATAAAAGATGCTCAGAAATGTGGCCATTACAGTGATGCCACTGTTTACAGTTTATAGAAAACTACATCACCTGCAACATCCCTTCAGAAACCACACATAGTTACCTATTTACACAAATCTTACGCTTCCAAAAATATAAGTGTGGCAAATACTGCTGATGGAGATATAAAAACAAAGGGAAATAGTATTCCAAATGTCACTTTGGCTTCCCTTGACCAGTTTGGCAAAAGGACTACTAAATAACTTCATGTCCTCTGTTAGACAAAGGGAAAAAGGCAAATCACCTAAAGCACATACAACATTAAAAGGAATGAAGCATCGAAGTATATCAATGATTACAATGCTGTCATTGCCCTCTTGTGGATTGCACATATAGGCATACAATACATTGCAGAAAACTCCACTGCTGTTGCAAGATATGGCACAGCCTAAACCCACAAAAGAAGAGAAAACAGAGTTAAAATACCTCTGGGATGAAATATCATCTGATAAAACACTGTCACAAATGGGAGGAGCTTTGGGTGACAGAATGAATATTGCATTTCGACATTCGATTTCCCTCAAAGACAATCTGGTCTCGAGCTTTATGTATCCACTGACAATATCCACAGGCCAAACATGGCTCAAAACATCAATTGCAGGCTTTGACAAGTGCAAGAAATGCAAAGCCTGTCAATATGCCAGAGACACTTTGAAGTATGTACATCCCATCTTGGCACAAACATTTCAATAGGATCACACATTACTTGTGACACCGAGTACGTGGTTTATGTGCTCCTCTGTCCCTGTGACAAGTGGTATGTTGGGAGCTCAATAGGCAAATTGGAGCTGCGCATGCGCCAGCAAATCCGTGACATCAAACATGTAGATCCTATGTACCCTATGGCCCTACATTTCAAACAAGTTCACGATGGGAAGCTAGATGGCTTTGCATTTTTTGGCATACACACAGTACCCAAACAACCTAGGGGTGGCAATAGAGAATTGCTGCTCAGACAATTGGAAACCAAATGCATCTTCTACCTGGAAACTAAAAAACCCAGAGGAAATAATTTATATGAAGAAATGTATACCTTTTTGGGAACCTAGAATTGGTGGAATGATTATTGTAATTCTATATGTTTTTTGCTTCTAGTGTATTGAACCTGGGTTCCTCATCTCTATTACTGTCATACCATGATAAAACCGGTCTTAATATTGCCTAGTGTGGCTTTTCGCACACACAGGGCCTCATTCCGAGTATGGCGGTAAGGGATAGCGGCCACCGGTAACGAGACCGGTGGCGGTAATCCCTTACCGCCATACTCCGAGTTCCCTTTGCGCCCTCGCCCTTAACGCCTGCTTTGAGCAGGTGTTAAAGTCGAGGGCGCAAAGGGGCCTCCAAGCCAATAACGGTGACAGTGATGAACGGTCACCGTTATTTGCATCTTCCCCATTCCCATTGAGCCCTATGGGGGCCCATTTGGGAATGGGGAAGAGCCTTGGTGAATGGGGAATTACCGCCCCGCCAACCTTGGAATGGGGCGGTAATTCCACCATCCACCAAGGCGCTGCCGGTCCAGGTACGGCGGCAACCAAGGCGTTAATAGCGCCATTGGTTAGCGCCGTACTCGGAATGAGGCCCACAGTTTCCAGCATAAACTGAAGGAGGTTGTTGAATTTAAGTGTCTGCTTTTCTCTCCTTTACTTCTTCTTCTTTTTTATGACTTTACCTTCTGTTTGTATTGACATTATTTGTGTCAAAAGAGCATCGTTTAGCTATTTACATCATGTAGCCCTCACAAGTCTTTTGGTCGCACCGGTCACCTATGGTTTAAGGTTTTGTTTGTTCTTGTATCCATTATGTATGGGGGGCACCCTTTGGTCTACACTTCAGGTTGGTTTAACTGTTCTAACAACATATTGAAATTCCTGTAGTAGCCCCTACATTTTATGAGGAATACTTTTGAAATGTTTTTAGAATTTGAGATTTTTCACTCTTACATCATTTTTCCTATTATGTTCCATTAGGAGCGCTCGATAAATGAGCATATTAAGACATTCACAGCAGTCTTTTTTCTCTTAGAATTACTCTTGATGATTTATCAAGACTGGCGGGCTTCTTTCATGTATCACACATAAGCTCTAAATGCCACAGCCCAGTACACTATACTACCCGCACTTTCTAACAGGACCTTGCTCATAGCTCTTTACAAATGGGATTATATATGCATGAGAGTTTTTAGCATATTGGAGGTTTTTAACATAAGACCCCTTTATTTGGTACCTTATCCCTGAGTAATAGTTGCTTATGTTTGCATCTATATACTGTAGTCAATTGCTATTTTGCTAATTTGCACAAGTCGAAATGTTTACTGTATGGAGGTTTACAGGCACTAAGCACTTAATCTATTTGGAAACATTATGTTGGAATTAATATATTCCAGTTAACCGCTGTTTTGCTCATTTTCACTAATTGATTTGTTTACAGTGAATAAATTCACAAGCACCACGCACTTTATCTACTGATGCAATATGGGGTCCTTGTACACTTCCGCATATCCTAGCCTAGTAATTGTGCATTTTGCACATTACCATAGGCCATTTAATCTGGAAGCTCGAGTGTCACAATGGGTTAGTGGCATGACCTGGGTAGCGCCTAACTAGAACACAGGCAGCTATTTAGCCAGAGGCAATCGTTCTCTCATTTTTTGGGTAAGCATTACTGAGAGTTTTCTCTCTTCAAAAAATTAGCACGACTTTAAAATGCATTGCGATATGCCACCACGTCTGTGTATATATACACTCACAATTGTGTTATATATAGATTGATAGGCGACGCTGCCAATACAGAGGCTATTTATTGTGGCATATTTTGTACCAAATGCACTTTTCTATGTGAAGAAATAATTATATCTTCCTCTTTTACCAGTGTGTATAAGAAAACTGCTTTAAATGCTATGTGGTGTGATTCTCCTATTTTAATAGATCATAGCAAATGTGCTTGCCATTGTATATTGAAAGATGTCTGCCTTTCCTCCCAAGAAAAGTGCTTTGTTTCACATTGCAACACTCTATCAGGAGGTGAAACCATAGAGACTGCTGTGCTATTTTAAGTCACCTCTATAATGTCTAAATTCCTAATGTGATCAATCGGTGAGGGCACCGCGAAACACGTCATTCTTTTGCTATTCCTTGTTTTGGTGACAAATTAAAAATAAAGGGGTTTGTTTGTTTGGAACATCTTCGGTGTCCCTGCCTTGCAGAAAGCCGTTACAGTGTTTTTTGATGCTTATGGGAGTAAATCCTGCTTGTTTCCTTTTTCTGCATTGGAAAAGGATTTTCTCCTTTCAATATATATATATATATATATATATACATATATGTATATATATATTCCGTGAAAAAACTTTGTTAAAGGGACGTTAGCTAACCATAACTCGCGCCACCACGTGCACTGCTAACACCCATGACATCAAAGATGACATCACAAATGTCATTGATGACATCACTGATGACATCACATGTCTATGTACTTTTCATGAAATATGTGTACAAGGGATTCTTATTATAATGTTGCGAAAAATGTGTCAAGGATCATTGCAATAAATATCATACCCTAATTAGTGCATTGAACGATGCATTGATATAAATAGCATTTTATTATGGGGTTCTAGCTAGTATACTAAGCTACTCATGCAGAAACATAGCATTGTGTGCAGCATACAAGATGAAGGTATAATATTCATAATGTTAATATGTTGAATAATGAAATGATAATTGTTTTCTTAATAGATTTTTGTGTACTGTGAAATATGTAATAAGTAGCTAATAAAACCCATGTATTACATAATTGCATTACTAAAGACAAAACATAAAGAGACAAGAACACATACCAATATGGGTATATACAGGGAAAGTGAAGTTAGCAAAAAAGGACAAGTAGTAGCAGAAACAATTCATAACCTAACTGATTATTTTCAGGCAAATAAATGATTGCTCTGTTTCAAAGCTGCTATTTACCCTATGTATATGTATCACTTGATGTGATTGGACCCGAAGGAAAGTAGTGTGAGTACAATGTATACAAATATGACCATATACAGGGAAAGTACAGCCATAAAAAAACAACAGAACTATCAGAAAGTGCTGATAAATCTATCGATTATCTTTATGCACAAAAAGGATTGCTGTCTTTCAAGCTTGTGTCTTCCCCTATGTATATGTTTCATATGACGTGACTGGACTCTAAGGGAATTACTATGAGAACCTACTTAAAGGATACGTCTACAAATAAAATAATTTTTTTAGTTTCTGACTGTTACTGAAGAAAACCATGTGGCCTAGATATGTCAGCAAAAGAAAAAAGAGTGAGCCAGACATGTGATGTCATCAGTGATGTCATCAATGACATTTGTGATGTCATCTTTGATGTTGTGGGTGTTAGTCCTAGCAGTGCACGGTGGTGGCACGAGTTATGGTTGCTTAGCTTACCATAACTGGCGAATTTCAAGGGTTTTTCGGTTTTACTTGGAACCATAACATCCCTTTAACAACGTTTTTTCACTGAATTTCATAGGTTTTTAGTAGCGCAATTAACCATAACTTCCCTTTAACAAAGTTTTTACAGTGAATTTCATAGGTTATTAGTGCAACTTAACCATAACGTCCCTTTAACAAAGATTTTTCATTGAATTTCATAGGTTTTTATTACTGCAACTCAACCATAACGTCCCTGTAACACATGTTTTTTTACTGCATTTCATAGGTTTTTATTAGTGCAACGTCACCATAACATCCTTTTCAATAGATGAAGACCACTAGCATCTTAGGTCCTCATAGTGGGAACAATGGGTGGTAACAGAAAAGATTTTTCTTCCCAAACCAGGACGCCTGCCCCGGTGTAGGAAGGAAAATCTTTTACCAAGATGGCCACCATGGAAAGGGAAGGCGGCGTGTATAAAGAGAACACAACAGGGCATGAGCCGGGGGTGGGGGGCAACAGGGTACACACGAGGTATGAGCGAGGGGTGGAGGGGAACAGGGGAGACACAGGGCATGAGCGGGGGGTGGGGGGAACAGGGAAAACACGGGGCATGATCAGGGGGTGGGGAGGAAAAGGAGGGAGACACGGGGCGTGAGCGGGGGTGGGGGGAACAGGGCAGACATGGGGCATGAGCCAGCAGGGGGTGGGGGGGTACAGGAGGGAGACACGGGGCATGATCGGGAGGTGGGGGGTACCACAAGGGAGACACGGGGCATGAGCGGGGGTTGGGGGGCAGCACGAGGGAGACACGGGGCATGAGCGGGGGTGGGGGGAAACACGAGGGAGACACGGGGCATGAGCGGGGGCTGGGGGCATCACGAGGGAGACACGGGGCATGAGTGGGGGGTGGGAGGAACAGGGAAGACACGGGGCATGAGCGGGGGGTGGCGGGGTAACACGAGGAAGACACGGGGCATGAGCGGGGGTGGGGGGCAACACGAGGGAGACACGTGGCCTGAGCAGGGGGTGGGGAGCAACACGAGGGAGACACGGGGCATGAGCAGGGGGTGGGGGGAACAGGGCAGACATGAGGCATGAGCGGGGGGTGGGGGAACAGGGTAGACACGGGGCATGAGCGGGGGGTGGGGGGAACAGGAGGGAGACACGGGGCATGAGCGGGGGGTGGGGGGCAACATGAGGGAGACAGGGGTCATGAACGGGGGGTGGGGGCAACACGAGGGAGACACGGGGCATGAGCGGGTAGTGGGGGGCAATACGAGGGAGACACGGGGCATGAGTGGGGGGTGGGGGGATCAGGAGGCAGACACGGGGCATGAGCAGGGGGTGGGGTGCACAGGAGGGAGACACGGGGCATGAGCAGGGGGTTGGGGGAACAGGAGGGAGACACGGGGCATGAGCGGGGCGTGGGGGGAAACACGAGGGAGACACGGGGCATGAGCGGGGGGTGGGGGGCAACACAAGGGAGACACGGGGCATGAGCGGGGCTTGGGGGGCAGCACGAGGGAGACACGGGGCATGAGCGGGGGTGGGGGGAAACACGAGGGAGACACGGGCATGAGCGGGGGCTGGGGGCATCACGAGGGAGACACGGGGCATGAGTGGGGGGTGGGAGGAACAGGGCAGACACGGGGCATGAGCGGGGGGTGGGGGGGTAACACGAGGAAGACACGAGGCATGAGCGGGGGTGGGGGGCAACACGAGGGAGACACGTGGCCTGAGCAGGGGGTGGGGGGCAACACAAGGGAGACACGGGGCATGAGCAGGGGGTGGGGGGAACAGGGCAGACATGAGGCATGAGCGGGGGGTGGGGGAACAGGGTAGACACGGGGCATGAGCGGGGGGTGGGGGGAACAGGAGGGAGATACGGGGCATGAGCGGGGCGTGGGGGGAAACACGAGGGAGACACGGGGCATGAGCGGGGGGTGGGGGGTAACACGAGGGAGACACGGGGCATGAGCGGGTAGTGGGGGGCAATACGAGGGAGACACGGGGCATGAGTGGGGTGTGGGGGGATCAGGAGGCAGACGCGGGGCATGAGCAGGGGGTGGGGTGCACAGGAGGGAGACACAGAGCATGAGCAGGGGGTCAGGGGAACAGGAGGGAGACACGGGGCATGAGCGGGGCGTGGGGGGAAACACGAGGGAGACACGGGGCATGAGCGGGGGGTGGGGGGCAACACAAGGGAGACACGGGGCATGAGCGGGGGGAGGGGCAACACGAGGGAGACAAGGGGCATGAGCAGGGGGTGGGGGAACAGGGCAGGCACGAGGCATGAGCGGGGGTGGGGGAACAGGGCAGACACGGGGCATGATCGGGAGGTGGGGGGTACCACAAGGGAGACACGGGGCATGAGCGGGGGTTGGGGGGCAGCACGAGGGAGACACGGGGCATGAGCGGGGGTGGGGGGAAACACGAGGGAGACACGGGGCATGAGCGGGGGCTGGGGGCATCACGAGGGAGACATGGGGCATGAGTGGGGGGTGGGAGGAACAGGGCAGACACGGGGCATGAGCGGGGGGTGGGGGGGTAACACGAGGAAGACACGGGGCATGAGCGGGGGGTGGGGGGCAACACGAGGGAGACACGGGGCATGAGCAGGGGGTGGGGGGAACAGGGCAGACATGAGGCATGAGCGGGGGGTGGGGGAACAGGGTAGACACGGGGCATGAGCGGGGGGTGGGGGGCAACATGAGGGAGACAGGGGTCATGAACGGGGGGTGGGGGCAACACGAGGGAGACACGGGGCATGAGCGGGTAGTGGGGGGCAATACGAGGGAGACACGGGGCATGAGTGGGGGGTGGGGGGATCAGGAGGCAGACACGGGGCATGAGCAGGGGGTGGGGTGCACAGGAGGGAGACACTGGGCATGAGCAGGGGGTTGGGGGAACAGGAGGGAGACACGGGGCATGAGCGGGGCGTGGGGGGAAACACGAGGGAGATACGGGGCATGAGCGGGGGGTGGGGGGCAACACAAGGGAGACACGGGGCATGAGCGGGGCTTGGGGGGCAGCACGAGGGAGACACGGGGCATGAGCGGGGGTGGGGGGAAACACGAGGGAGACACGGGCATGAGCGGGGGCTGGGGGCATCACGAGGGAGACACGGGGCATGAGTGGGGGGTGGGAGGAACAGGGCAGACACGGGGCATGAGCGGGGGGTGGGGGGGTAACACGAGGAAGACACGGGGCATGAGCGGGGGTGGGGGGCAACACGAGGGAGACACGTGGCCTGAGCAGGGGGTGGGGGGCAACACAAGGGAGACACGGGGCATGAGCAGGGGGTGGGGGGAACAGGGCAGACATGAGGCATGAGCGGGGGGTGGGGGAACAGGGTAGACACGGGGCATGAGCGGGGGGTGGGGGGAACAGGAGGGAGACACGGGGCATGAGCGGGGCATGGGGGGAAACACGAGGGAGACACGGGGCATGAGCGGGGGGTGGGGGGCAACACGAGGGAGACACGGGGCATGAGCGGGTAGTGGGGGGCAATACGAGGGAGACACGGGGCATGAGTGGGGTGTGGGGGGATCAGGAGGCAGACACGGGGCATGAGCAGGGGGTGGGGTGCACAGGAGGGAGACACAGAGCATGAGCAGGGGGTCAGGGGAACAGGAGGGAGACACGGGGCATGAGCGGGGCGTGGGGGGAAACACGAGGGAGACACGGGGCATGAGCGGGGGGTGGGGGGCAACACAAGGGAGACACGGGGCATGAGCGGGGGGAGGGGCAACACGAGGGAGACAAGGGGCATGAGCAGGGGGTGGGGGAACAGGGCAGGCACGAGGCATGAGCGGGGGTGGGGGAACAGGGCAGACACGGGGCATGAGCGGGGGGTGGGGGGCAACATGAGAGAGACACGGGTCATGAACGAGGGTGGGGGGCAACACGAGGGAGACACGGGGCATGAGCGGGTAGTGGGGGGCAACACGAGGGAGACACGGGGCATGAGCGGGGGCTGGGGGGCAACACGAGGGAGACACGGGGCATGAGCGGGGGGTGGGGGGAGCAGGAGGGAGACACGGGGCATGAGCAGGGGGTGGGTGCACAGGAGGGAGACACGGGGCATGAGCGGGGGATCAGGGGAACAGGAGGGAGACACAGGAGGGAGATGAGGGGCATGAGCGGGGGGTGGGGGAACAGGGGAGACATGGGGCATGAGCAGGGTGTGTGGGAAACAGAAGAGAGACACAGGGTATGAGCGGGGGGTGGAGGGAACAGGGGAGAGACACGGGGCATGAGCAGGGGGTGGGGGGAGATGGGAGACACGGGGCATGAGCCGGGGGAGGGGGGCAACAGGAGAGAGACACAGGGCATGAGCGGGGGGTAGGGAGGAACTTGGGAGACACGGGGCATGAGCGGGGGGTAGGGAGGAACAGGGGAGACATGGGGCATGAGCGGGGGGTAGGGAGGAACAGGGGAGACACGGGGCATGAGCGGGGGGTGTGGGGGAACAGGGGAGACACAGGGCATGAGCGGGGGTGGGGGGCAACAGGAGGGAGACACGGGGCATAAACGGGCAGTGGGAGGTAACACGAGGGAGACACGGGGCATGAGCGGGTAGTGGGGGGCAACACGAGGGAGACACGGGGCATGAGCGGGGGCTGGGGGGCAACACGAGGGAGACACGGGGCATGAGCGGGGGGTGGGGGGAGCAGGAGGGAGACACGGGGCATGAGCAGGGGGTGGGGTGCACAGGAGGGAGACACGGGGCATGAGCGGGGGATCAGGGGAACAGGAGGGAGACACAGGGCATGAGCGGGGGGTGGGGGAACAAGAGAGAGATGAGGGGCATGAGCGGGGGGTGGGGGGAACAGGGGAGACATGGGGCATGAGCAGGGGTTGTGGGAAACAGAAGAGAGACACAGGGTATGAGCGGGGGGTGGAGGGAACAGGGGAGAGACACGGGGCATGAGCGGGGGGTGGGGGGACAGGGGAGACACGGGGCATGAGCAGGGGGAGGGGGGCAACAGGAGAGAGACACAGGGCATGAGCGGGGGGTAGGGAGGAACTTGGGAGACACGGGGCATGAGCGGGGGGTAGGGAGGAACAGGGGAGACACGGGGCATGAGCGGGGGGTAGGGAGGAACAGGGGAGACACGGGGCATGAGCGGGGGGTGTGGGGGAACAGGGGAGACACAGGGCATGAGCGGGGGTGGGGGGCAACAGGAGGGAGACACGGGGCATAAACGGGCAGTGGGAGGTAACACGAGGGAGACACGGGGCATGAGCGGGGGTGTGGGGGGGAACAGAAGAGAGACACGGGGCATGAGCGGGGGGTGGGGGGTACAGGAGGGAGACACGGGGCATGAGCGGGGGGTGGGGGTAACACGAGGGAGACACGGGGCATGAGC
This sequence comes from Ambystoma mexicanum, assembly GCF_040938575.1. Classification (NCBI taxonomy): domain Eukaryota; kingdom Metazoa; phylum Chordata; class Amphibia; order Caudata; family Ambystomatidae; genus Ambystoma; species Ambystoma mexicanum. The sequence continues at coordinate 568,926,558 of NC_090939.1, read as the reverse complement.
GGGGGGTGGGGGGTAACATGGGAGACACGGGGCATGCGCGGGGGTGGGTGGAACAGGGCAGACACGGGGCATGAGTGGAGGGTGGGGGGAACAGGAGGGAGACACGGGGCATGAGCGGGGAGTGGGGGGAACAGGGGAGACATGGGGCATGAGTGGAGTGTGGGGGGGAACAGAAGAGAGACACGGGGCATGAGCGCGGGGTTGTGGGGCAACAGGAGAGAGACACAGGGCATGAGCGGGGGGTGGGGGGTAACATGAGGGTGACACGGGGCATGAGCGGGGGGTGGGGACAACAGGAGAGAGACACGGGGCATGAGTGGTGGGGGGAACAGGTGAGACACGGGGCATGAGCGGGGGGTGGGGGGAACAGAGGAGACAGAGAGCATGAGCAGGGGGTGGGGTGAAAAGGAGGGAGACAAGGGGCATGAGTGGGGTGAGGGGGGGAACAGAAGAGAGACACAGGGTATGAGCGGGGGGTGGGGGGAACATGGGAGAGACACGGGGCATGAGTGGGGGGCACAGGGGAGACATGGGGCATGAGCGGGGGTTGGGGGAACAGGAGAGAGACACAGGGCATGAGCGGGGGGTGGGGGGCAACAGGAGAGAGACACAGGGCATGAGCGAGGGGTGGGGGGTAACATGAGGGTGACACGGGGTATGAGCGGGGGGGTGGGGGCAACAGGAGAGAGACACGGGGCATGAGTGGTGGGAGGAACAGGTGAGACACGGGGCATGAGCGGGGGGTGGGGGGGAACAGAGGACACACTGGGCATGAGCAGGGGTTGGGGTGAAAAGGAGGGAGACAAGGGGCATTTGCGGGGGGTGGGGGGTAAAAGGAGGGAGACATGGGGCATGAGCAGGGGGTGGGGTGCACAGGAGGGAGACACGGGGCATGAGCGGAGGGTAGGGAGACACGGGGCATGAGCGGGGGGTGGGGGGAACAAGAGAGAGACGAGGGGCATGAGCGGGGGTGGGGGGAACAGGGGAGACACGGGGCATGAGTGGGGGGATGGGGGCAATAGGAGAGAGACACAGGGCATGAGCGGGGGGTGGGGGGTAACAGGAGGGATACACGGGGCATGAGCGGGGGGTGGGGGGACCAGGAGAGAGACACAGGGCATGAGCAGGGGGTGGGGGGCCACAGGAGAGAGACATGGGGCATGAGCGGGGGGTGTGGGAGCAGGGGAGACACAGGGCATGAGCGGGGGGTGGGGGGGAACAGAGGAGACATGGGGCATGAACGGGGGTGGAGGGGAACAGGAGAGACATGGGGCATGAGCGGGGGGTAGGGAGGCACAGGGCGGACACGGGACATGAGCGGGGGGTGGGGGGAAAAGGAGGGAGACACGGGGCATGAGCGGGGGTAGGGAGGAACAGGGGACAGACACGGGGCATGAGTGGTGGGGGAACAGGTGAGACACGGGGCATGAGCGGGGGGTGGGGGGGAACAGAGGAGACAGAGGGCATGAGCAGGGGGTGGGGGTAACATGAGGGTGACACGGGGTATGAGCGGGGGGGTGGGGGCAACAGGAGAGAGACACGGGGCATGAGTGGTGGGAGGAACAGGTGAGACACGGGGCATGAGCGGGGGGTAGGGAGGAACAGGGGAGACATGGGGCATGAGCGGGGGGTAGGGAGGAACAGGGGAGACACGGGGCATGAGCGGGGGGTGTGGGGGAACAGGGGAGACACAGGGCATGAGCGGGGGTGGGGGGCAACAGGAGGGAGACACGGGGCATAAACGGGCAGTGGGAGGTAACACGAGGGAGACACGGGGCATGAGCGGGTAGTGGGGGGCAACACGAGGGAGACACGGGGCATGAGCGGGGGCTGGGGGGCAACACGAGGGAGACACGGGGCATGAGCGGGGGGTGGGGGGAGCAGGAGGGAGACACGGGGCATGAGCAGGGGGTGGGGTGCACAGGAGGGAGACACGGGGCATGAGCGGGGGATCAGGGGAACAGGAGGGAGACACAGGGCATGAGCGGGGGGTGGGGGAACAAGAGAGAGATGAGGGGCATGAGCGGGGGGTGGGGGGAACAGGGGAGACATGGGGCATGAGCAGGGGTTGTGGGAAACAGAAGAGAGACACAGGGTATGAGCGGGGGGTGGAGGGAACAGGGGAGAGACACGGGGCATGAGCGGGGGGTGGGGGGACAGGGGAGACACGGGGCATGAGCAGGGGGAGGGGGGCAACAGGAGAGAGACACAGGGCATGAGCGGGGGGTAGGGAGGAACTTGGGAGACACGGGGCATGAGCGGGGGGTAGGGAGGAACAGGGGAGACACGGGGCATGAGCGGGGGGTAGGGAGGAACAGGGGAGACACGGGGCATGAGCGGGGGGTGTGGGGGAACAGGGGAGACACAGGGCATGAGCGGGGGTGGGGGGCAACAGGAGGGAGACACGGGGCATAAACGGGCAGTGGGAGGTAACACGAGGGAGACACGGGGCATGAGCGGGGGTGTGGGGGGGAACAGAAGAGAGACACGGGGCATGAGCGGGGGGTGGGGGGTACAGGAGGGAGACACGGGGCATGAGCGGGGGGTGGGGGTAACACGAGGGAGACACGGGGCATGAGCGGGGGGTGGGGGGTAACATGGGAGACACGGGGCATGCGCGGGGGTGGGTGGAACAGGGCAGACACGGGGCATGAGTGGAGGGTGGGGGGAACAGGAGGGAGACACGGGGCATGAGCGGGGAGTGGGGGGAACAGGGGAGACATGGGGCATGAGTGGAGTGTGGGGGGGAACAGAAGAGAGACACGGGGCATGAGCGCGGGGTTGTGGGGCAACAGGAGAGAGACACAGGGCATGAGCGGGGGGTGGGGGGTAACATGAGGGTGACACGGGGCATGAGCGGGGGGTGGGGACAACAGGAGAGAGACACGGGGCATGAGTGGTGGGGGGAACAGGTGAGACACGGGGCATGAGCGGGGGGTGGGGGGAACAGAGGAGACAGAGAGCATGAGCAGGGGGTGGGGTGAAAAGGAGGGAGACAAGGGGCATGAGTGGGGTGAGGGGGGGAACAGAAGAGAGACACAGGGTATGAGCGGGGGGTGGGGGGAACATGGGAGAGACACGGGGCATGAGTGGGGGGCACAGGGGAGACATGGGGCATGAGCGGGGGTTGGGGGAACAGGAGAGAGACACAGGGCATGAGCGGGGGGTGGGGGGCAACAGGAGAGAGACACAGGGCATGAGCGAGGGGTGGGGGGTAACATGAGGGTGACACGGGGTATGAGCGGGGGGGTGGGGGCAACAGGAGAGAGACACGGGGCATGAGTGGTGGGAGGAACAGGTGAGACACGGGGCATGAGCGGGGGGTGGGGGGGAACAGAGGACACACTGGGCATGAGCAGGGGTTGGGGTGAAAAGGAGGGAGACAAGGGGCATTTGCGGGGGGTGGGGGGTAAAAGGAGGGAGACATGGGGCATGAGCAGGGGGTGGGGTGCACAGGAGGGAGACACGGGGCATGAGCGGAGGGTAGGGAGACACGGGGCATGAGCGGGGGGTGGGGGGAACAAGAGAGAGACGAGGGGCATGAGCGGGGGTGGGGGGAACAGGGGAGACACGGGGCATGAGTGGGGGGATGGGGGCAATAGGAGAGAGACACAGGGCATGAGCGGGGGGTGGGGGGTAACAGGAGGGATACACGGGGCATGAGCGGGGGGTGGGGGGACCAGGAGAGAGACACAGGGCATGAGCAGGGGGTGGGGGGCCACAGGAGAGAGACATGGGGCATGAGCGGGGGGTGTGGGAGCAGGGGAGACACAGGGCATGAGCGGGGGGTGGGGGGGAACAGAGGAGACATGGGGCATGAACGGGGGTGGAGGGGAACAGGAGAGACATGGGGCATGAGCGGGGGGTAGGGAGGCACAGGGCGGACACGGGACATGAGCGGGGGGTGGGGGGAAAAGGAGGGAGACACGGGGCATGAGCGGGGGTAGGGAGGAACAGGGGACAGACACGGGGCATGAGTGGTGGGGGAACAGGTGAGACACGGGGCATGAGCGGGGGGTGGGGGGGAACAGAGGAGACAGAGGGCATGAGCAGGGGGTGGGGGTAACATGAGGGTGACACGGGGTATGAGCGGGGGGGTGGGGGCAACAGGAGAGAGACACGGGGCATGAGTGGTGGGAGGAACAGGTGAGACACGGGGCATGAGCGGGGGGTGGGGGGGAACAGAGGACACACTGGGCATGAGCAGGGGGTGGGGTGAAAAGGAGGGAGACAAGGGGCATTTGCGGGGGGTGGGGGGTAAAAGGAGGGAGACACGGGGCATGAGCAGGGGGTGGGGTGCACAGGAGGGAGACACGGGGCATGAGCGGAGGGTACGGAGACACGGGGCATGAGCGGGGGGTGGGGGGAACAAGAGAGAGACGAGGGGCATGAGCGGGGGTGGGGGGAACAGGAGAGACATGGGGCATGAGTGGGGGTGGGGGGAACAGGAGAGAGACATGGGGTATGAGCGGGGGGTGGGGGGCAACAGGGGAGAGACACGGGGCATGAGCGGGGGGTGGGGGGAACAGGGGAGACACGGGGCATGAGCAGGGGGTGGGGGGCAATAGGAGAGAGACACAGGGCATGAGCGGGGGGTGGGGGGTAACAGGAGGGATACACGGGGCATGAGCGGGGGGTGGGGGGACCAGGAGAGAGACACAGGGCATGAGCAGGGGGTGGAGGGCCACAGGAGAGAGACATGGGGCATGAGCGGGGGGTGGGGGAGCAGGGGAGACACAGGGCATGAGCGGGGGGTGGGGGGGAACAGAGGAGACACGGGGCATGAGCAGGGGGTGGGGTGAAAAGGAGGGAGACACAGGGCATGAGCTGGGGGTGAGGGGGAACAAGAGAGACAATGAGCAGGGGGTGGGGGGAACAGGGGAGACAAGGGGCATGAGCAGGGGGTGGGGGGGAACAGGGGAGACACGGGGCATGAGCGGGGGTTGGGGGGAACAGGGGAGACACGGGGCATGAGCGGTGGTTGCGGGTAACAGGGGAGACAAGGCGCATGAGCTAGGGTTGGGGGGGAAAAGGAGGGAGACACGGGGCATGACCGGGGGTGGAGGGGAACAGGGGAGACATGGGGCATGAACGGGGGTGGAGGGGAACAGGAGAGACATGGGGCATGAGCGGGGGGTAGGGAGGCACAGGGGGGACACGGGGCATGAGTGGTGGGGGGAACAGGTGAGACACGGGGCATGAGCGGGGGGTGGGGGGGAACAGAGGAGACAGAGGGCATGAGCAGGGGGTGGGGTGAAAAGGAGGGAGACAAGGGGCATGAGCGGGGTGTGGGGGGGAACAGAAGAGAGACACAGGGTATGAGCGGGGGGTGGGGGGAACAGAGGAGACAGAGGGCATGAGCAGGGGGTGGGGTGAAAAGGAGGGAGACAAGGGGCATGAGCAGGGTGTGGGGGGAACAGAAGAGAGACACAGGGTATGAGCGGGGGGTGGGGGGAACATGGGAGAGACACGGGGCATGAGCGGGGGGTGTACAGGAGGGAGACATGGGACATGAGCGGTAGGTGGGGGGTACAGGAGGGAGACACCGGGCATGAGCGGGGGATGGTGGTACAGGAGGGAGACACGGGGCATGAGCGGAGGTGGGGGGGTAACACTAGGGAGACACGGGGCATGAGCGGGGGGTGGGGAGCAACACGAGGGAGACACGGGTCATGAGCAGGGGGTGGGGGCAACAGGGGAGACAAGGGGCATGAGCGGGGGTTGGGGAGGAAAAGGAGGGAGACACAGGGCATGACCGGGGGGTGGAGGGTAACAGGGGAGACATGGGGCATGAACGGAGTGGAGGGGAACAGGAGAGACATGGGGCATTAGCGGGGGGTGGGGGGAACAGGGGAGACACAGTGCATGAGATGAGCGGGGGGTGGGGGGCAACAGGAGGGAGACACGGGGCATGAGCGGGGGGGTAATACGAGAGAGACACGGGGCATGAGCTGGGGGTGGGGGGAACAGGAGGGAGACACGGGGCATGAGCGGGGGGTGGGGGGAACAGGAGGGAGACACGGGGCATCAGCAGAGGGTGGGGGAAACACGAGGGAGACACAGGGCATGAGCGGGGGTGGGGAGAACAGGGCAGACACGGGGCATGAGCGGGGGGTGGGGGTGTACAGGAGGGAGACATGGGACATGAGCGGTAGTTGGGGGGTACAGGAGGGAGACACGGGGCATGAGCGGGGGATGGGGGTACAGGAGGGAGACACGGGGCATGAGCGGAGGTGGGGGGGTAACACCAGGGAGACACGGGGCATGAGCGGGGGTGGGGGCAACACGAGGGAGACAGGTCATGAGCGGGGGGTGGGGGAACACGAGGGAAAAACGGGTCATGAGCAGGGGGTTGGGGGGAACAGGGGAGACACAGGGCATGAGCGGGGGCCTGGGGTACAGGAGGGTGACAGGGGGCATGAGCGGGAGGAGGGGGTAACACGAGGGAGACATGGGGCATGAGTGGGGGCTGGGGGGCAACACGAGGGAGACACGGGGCATGTGCGGGGTGTGGGGGGCAACATGAGGGGGGTGGGGGTACAGGGCAGACATGGGGCATGAGCGGGGGGTGGGGGGGTAACACGAGGCAGACACGGGGCATGAGTGGGGGGTGAGGGGCAACACGAGGGAGACACGGGGCATGAGCAGAGTGGTGGGGGAACAGGAGGGAGACATGGGGCATGAGCGGGGGGTGGGGGAACAGGAGGGAGACATGGGGCATGAGCGGGGGGTGGGGGGTAACATGAGGGAGACACGGGGCATGAGTGGAGGGTGGGGAGGAACAGGGCAGACAAGGGGCATTAGCTGGGGGTGGAGGGAACAGGAGGGAGACACAGGGCATGAGAGGGGGTAGGGAGGAACAGGGGAGACACGGGGCATGAGCGGGGGTAGAGGAGAACAGGGGAGACACAGGGCATGAGCGGGGGGTGGGGGTCAACAGGAGGGAGACACGGGGCATAAGCGGGCAGTGGGGGGTAACACAAGGGAGACACGGGGCATGAGCGGGGGGGTGGGGGAACAGGAAGGAGGCACGGGACATGAGCGGGGGTGGCGGGTACAGGAGTTAGACACGGGGCATGAGCGGGGGGTGGGGGTAACACGAGGGAGACATGGGCATGAGCGGGGGGTGGGGGGGAACAGGGCAGACGCGGGCCGTGAGCAGCGGGTGGGGGCGTACAGGAGGGAGACACGGGACATGAGCAGGGGGTCGGGGGTACAGGAGGGAGACACGGGGCATGAGCGGGGGGTGGGGGTAAAGGAGGGAGACATGGGACATGAGCAGGGGGTGGGGGGAACAGGGCAGACATGGGGCATGAGCGGGGGTTGGGGGGTACAGGAGGGAGACACAGGGCATGAGCGGGGGTGGGGGGTAACACGAGGGAGACACGGGGCATGGCGGGGGTGGGGGCAACACGATGGACACACGGGGCATGAGCAGGGGGTGGGGGGCAACATGAGGGAGACACGGGGCATGTGCGGGGGGTGGGGGCAACACGAGGGAGACATGGGGCATGAGCAGGGGGTGGGGGGAACAGGGCAGACACGGGGCATGAGCGGGGTTAACACGAGGGAGACACGGGGCATGAGCGGGGGTGGGGGGCAACACGATGGAGTCACGGGGCATGAGCGGGGGTGTGGGCAACATGAGGGAGACACGGGGCATGAGCAGGGGGTGGGGGCAACACGAAGGAGACACGGGGCATGAGCGGGGGGTGGGGGAACAGGGCAGACATGGGGCATGAGTGGGGGGTGGGGAGCAACAGGAGGGAGACACGGGGCATGACCGGGCGGTGTGGGGGGAACAGGGGAGACACGTGGCATGAGCGGGGGTTAGGGGGAACAGGAGGGAGGCACAGGGCATGAGCGGGGGGTGGAGGGAACAGGAGGGAGACACGGGGCATGAGCGGGCGTGGGGGGTAACAGGAGGGAGACACGGGGCATGAGCAGGGGTTGGGGGAGAACCGGGGAGACACGGGGCATGATCAGGGGGTGGGGGGAACAGGGCAGATACAGGGCATGAGCGGGGGGTGGGGGGTACAGGAGGGAGACATGGGGCATGAGCGGGGGGTGGGGGGTAACACAAGGGAGACACGGGGCATGAGCGGGGGGTGGGGGGCAAAACGAGGGAGACACAGGGCATTTGCGGGGGGTGGGGGCAACACGAGGGAGACACGGGGAATGAGCGGGGGCTGGGGGGAACAGGGCAGACACGGGGAATGAGCGGGGTGGGGGACAACAGGAGGGAGACACGGGGCATGACTGGGGGGGTGGGGGGAACAGGGGAAACACGGGGCATGAGCGGGTGTTGGGGGGAACAGGGGAGACACGGGGCATGAGTGGGGGGTGGTGGGATCATGAGGGAGACACGGGGCATGAGCGGGGGGTGAGGGGGACAGGAGGGAGACACGGGGCATGAGCGGGGGGTGGGGGGATCGTGAGGGAGATATGGGGCATGAGCAGGGGTTGGGGGAACAGGGGAGACACGGGCATGAGCGGGGGGTGAGAGGGGGAACAGGGGAGACAGGGGGCATGAGCGGGTGTGGGGGGACAGGAAGGAGACACTGGGCATGAGCAGGGGGTGGGGGGAACAGGAGGAAGACACGGGCATGAGCGGGGGTGGGAGGAATGGGAGGAAGACACAGACATGACCTTACTAGCAGGCGGCAGATCGCGCTCCTTGGGATAAGCAAAGATGGTGGGCGTCTTTCAAAATACGACGCACTGCACGCTGCACCACAGCCAATGGGAAAGCACGTAACATGTCCGTGGACACCATGCAAGCTGCTTGCCCAATCCCTGTCCTGTCCGCGTTGCGAACAGGGAAGTGTGTCCGCAAAGCGGACACAGATATCACTAATTTTTTCTGACCTACTTTTTGGTCATTTTTTTAAAATCTACTGGATGGATTTTCACCAAATTTACAAAAGCACGATTTTGGGACCAAGCCACTACTCCTGGTCCAAATTTGGTGAAAATCCATCCAGTGGTTTGAGCTGTAGGCGTGAGCAAAGTTTTTTTACCATTCAGTCTATGGGGGAAAAAAATGTTGGGACCCCCCCTATAACTTTGGCCCCCCTGGACCAAACCTCACCAATCTTTGCAAAATAATTCAGAGTGGGTCATATACTTTTTTTGCAAAGTTTGGTGTGGATTCGTCCAGGGGGAGCGTAGTTATAAGCCGCCCAAAAAGTGCTCTTCCTATGGAAACAGCAACTTAACGATAACTACATGTAATTTGAATTCCTCAAATTAGCAATTAGCACCTTCTGTACTATAGCTTATGTCAATGGCAAAATCAAAAATCATCTTTCTTGGTGATCTCAGCTTGCCTAAAACCTAAGCCACCAAGGGATGCTTCCTATCACCTGATCGACTCCATCAACATAAAACAACATGTATTGAACCCTACCTACTTAAGGAGAAACATACTTAACCTTGTCTTCTCTTTGTCTTACCTGGAAAAATGCCTCATTTTGGTCCCAGTGGAATGGACAGATAACGCTGCCATCCCTATACTCCTCAAGCATACCATCCCAAATAAAATGTGACAGCGAAATCCCTCTGTCTTCCCATCCCTCCTTAAAAACGTACCCTTGGGAGCACTAGAACAATTTTGTGTAGCTATATCCAGCCCTCCCAACCCCAATGTTGATGCCTTATTGTTAACTTTTGACTAAACCATGAAGAAACTGGTACCCAATTTAGGGCCTGATTCACAGAGCGTTTTCCTATGGGATTGCACCATTACAAAACGCTTCTGTGAATCAGGCCCTTAGTCTCCTGAAGCAATGTGGCACAAGCATTAAACTCTCCATCCTATGGTATACCAGGAATACACCGACAATGAATGAACTATCCAAACAGAAGAAAACACCAGAGAAAAACCTATAAGTGCTAGGCCCATCTTACCTTCAAGGCATTCTGCAGTACTTGCTGGCCAATCATCACTATAGGTAAAGCTGTGCATTACTCCACGACTATTGCAGCAAATAGAATCAGGAGTAAAACCATCTTTGTGGCATCTTTGAGGCAAACAATGCTCCAACACATTGCCTGGATTGGCAGTCCATTAGCTCACAGAAAACTGTAATGCAATTAAAAATGTCTTCATCACTAAAGTATATAAAACCAGACAGCATATGAATTCACCAACATAAATCACCCCTCTCTAATGATCCCACCTCACGCAACCCAGCCCCTACAACCTTCACACGCCTCATCCAGAAGAATCTCACTGAGGCTCTTAATTGATTAATACCGCCTTGTATTAATAGTCAATGATTCACTAGATCAGGACATCTTCCCATGCACTGTTGAAACCGGATTTACCCACTCATTCCTCAAAAAACACAGTCTTGCCCCTTGCCAAGTACAGGGTGATCACTAGCCTTCAACTCATTGGTTAAATCATTGAGAACACAGTTGCCAACCAACTCTGTGATTGCATTAACCAACATGGTTTTCCCCATGGCTACCAATCTGGATTTAGTCCCATATGGATTTAGTGACACATTTCCCCATCATCTAAGAATTACACTAGCTACCCAACCCAGCCTGTATACTCTTCAAAACTGCCTGCATAAAATAGGAGGGACATATCCTATCTAGCCACAAAACTCACAAGCTCATGTGGGACACAGGCATATAGCAGCCAATCCATTGCAAGGCTCGGGAATAAACTGACATGCAAAGAGAAAGCAAGGAAACATGTCTTGTCTTACTACACCCACTGGAACATCATCGTGTTCACAATCAGGACTGCTTCAACACTCCACAATCAAGGTCTTCGATGATGCTCTCCATATCATGGCCAAATGAGACTTCTGCCCCTAGTCCTTCCTTCACCTCTCTTGCATTTTACAAAGTCTGCCACGTCAGACATTCAAGACTAAATGCATATAGAATGGGGTTTCACATACATAGTAATCAACTGGCTTGCCTCCTACCTCTTGGACACATGCCAAGCAGTACAGATAGGCAACTTCAAATCCAACTGTCTATTACAACAGGGATGATATTCATTATTTTATGTGGAACCACTGTGATCTGTCCTCAATGATCCCAATATCTCCCTTCAACACTACACGGATTATACTCCGTCATACTTCAAAGTGAAACATATGCACAACATTTCACACTTTAGGAAATGCTTTACCTCCATTCAAGTTTAGATGACAAGCACCTACCTGAAACTCAATCAAAACAAAATGGACTTCTTCCTACTAGCTATCTATCTAAACAGGAGGCCATCAAAGGTTGGTTGATTCAAACGCACTTTGATGGTTTCTCACCTCAGTTGGATCTGCAAAATTACTCAGATTCGTATTGGCAGCAATCTCTCCTTCCAGCATCTTATCAACAAAAAAGACAAAATCGCCGGGTTCTTACTAGCACTCCTCCAGACGAAAAAACACTTCCTCCACCCAATGGTTTTAAAACCAAGGTCCAGGCGCTGGTTTTCTCACACAATGATGGAGAAAATATCGTCCACACTGGTTCCTGGCCACACACCTCATCCTCTTTGGGATTTTAAACATCTTACTGCATGCATCATAATAAGAATTGAGCAATGCGACACATTTCCCCATCATCTAAGAATTACACTAGCTACCCAACCCAGCCTGTATACTCTTCAAAACTGCCTGCATAAAATAGGAGGGACATATCCTATCTAGCCACAAAACTCACAAGCTCATGTGGGACACAGGCATATAGCAGCCAATCCATTGCAAGGCTCGGGAATAAACTGACATGCAAAGAGAAAGCAAGGAAACATGTCTTGTCTTACTACACCCACTGGAACATCATCGTGTTCACAATCAGGACTGCTTCAACACTCCAAACGTTCAGAAAGAAATTTAATTTGATGAAAATCTTCCAATGTAGTCAAGGTTATTGAGGATTTTGGGAGAGGGCTCACACTGGGCTTAATCTTTCACTCTTTCATTGTTCAAAAGTCTGGTAATGTTGGTGTGGGTTTGGCCCATTTGATGGTGTTGTATGTATTGATTGATTGTCAGAGAAGGATGAAGGTAGATGAGGATGCTGTATTCATTCGTAATAGTGAGATGTATTATGAGTTGGTGTTACTTTTCCCAGGAAGTTCAATTTCAGGAGTTTTGGTGAGGTAGGTGCAGGGTCGGATTGTTGTTTGCATTGGTGATTGGTGTTTGATTTGGAACAGCTAGTTACAAAAGGTTTGTTTTCCGTTTCTGGAGTATGTAATCTGGTATGTTGCCTGCAAAATGAGTGCAGTGCTTTTAAAAAGTGCAACAGTGTTTTTTTCCAACATCTTTCTTCAGAGTGATGGAGTGATTGCCTACATTGTGAGCGTTTGAGCAGCAGCAAGTTCATGCTCTAACTTGTTTGTTTCTTTCAGTATCGGTAGCCGGTAGGATAGCTCAGCCGGTTGAGCACTTGCTGTTGCGATCTGTGTGCGATCTGCAATTTGCAGGTTCCAATCTTGGCAAGGCCACTCTGTCTGAGGTCGTTACATGAGTATTAAGTATGGTTGGGTGATATTGTATGTAATATGTTTGCTGTAAGGCGCTTTGGTGAAAGCGCTATGTATGGAAAACGTTGTTATCTTGTAGGGTTGGTGGCCACCATCATGGTATGGTCCGTTTTCCAGTGTTTCAGTGGGTTATTCCGTTGTTGTCTGATGGATCATCTACATTTGTTTGCAGATATGAGCAAAGCTAGATTGTTGTCCTGTCCTGAATGGTGAGTGTTTTGGCTGATCTGCGGGTGGATTTGCCAAAGTCTGGCTGGACAGGACAATCAAAATGAGACCTTGTCATTAGTATTTCTTTTTTTGGCATTTGAAGCAAGGGAGCCATGGTCAGTTATGTTATTTGTATGCCGGTTTGCTTGCTATATGTGTGATCTGAAAGAATGCCTAATCACTTAACATATGTTTTATATATGTCACAAAACTCAGAGAAATTATTTGCAGTCTATTTCAAAGCAATCATTTGCTTCATTGTGTATGGTATGGATGCAGCTCTCGTTAAGTGTGCAGTCCTTTGCAGATTAATTTGTCATTTCTTTTCACTTCAGTATTACATGTGTTGCCATAAAATGTACATTTCTGCTGAGGATAATCCTTTGCAACAAAGCTGTGTAGATTGCATTACCTCGAACCCTGACCGACAAGTCAACCCCCAAACTCAGATTGTGTGACCTTTTTGGGAATGTGAACTGAGTCACAGCTGGTTGTCACATTTCTGATGCAATTCCTCAGATTTATTTTTGCATTTGCATGTTTTGCTAGAATAGGAAGGCGTGATAATGGAATCTTCATCTAAATGATAATTAAAGAATTTCAATGTTTGGCTCCAAGGTCAGTATTGCAGCACACACGACCTTCAATTCTCCACTGCTGACATTTTGTCTCACTCTGCTAAACATTTGCCAGCGCAGATTGATGTGGCTTTTGGCCCCTGGATTTCTATTGTGGGTATTGCAAGGATGCATATTAATGATTTCTCTGCGCTGTCCCTAATGCGATAGGGGGATATGGGGTATTGAACGCGCTGGGTCGGTTAAACAGACACACACACACACACATGCACAGCAGGGATGCAATATATCATGCTTTTAGAAAAAGGGAAAACCTGTATTCCAAATGCGCCGCCATGGTCTTATTTGCAGAGGGTTGTTTGCATGTTTATTATTCCTGCGAAGTACAACAGAGATTGAAACATTGTACAAAACCAGTCCTGACAGCTAGCATACATTACGATCATTAGTGTGCATCGAACCCATTAGAGTAATTTGTGTGTGGTTTATTTAGCATTGTACCAAGGCTTGAATAAATAGCTTCTTGGAACGCACACATTTATGCAGAAGCTTACAATTGAACACACTGAAAACTGTGTTTATTTTAGGATGCAGTGCTGTGTTCATTTGTGGGATGCTTATCGTGTGCATCTGGTGCTATGGTCCAGAATGTGCTTTATTTTTCTTAAAAATCAAATTTCTGTTAGAAAGAAGAACTGCCCCGAACTTTCGACTATCTGAATGCAATGACAGTGTAGGCTGCAGCTCTCCCCATGGTGAACTGGAGTGGTAAGGGTGTGCTAGATAATGTCCCCTGCACATCTTTACGGCTTTGTGCTGTTCTGTCGGAGAGCTTGTTGACGATGCTCAGATACTTGTGGGGCGAATTTAGATGGAGCACTGCGCTCCAGTTCCAGTGTTCTAACTGTTAAAGATAGTGTTGTCATCCATTTTGATTACTGGCAAAAGTGTCTTTAAGAATGATGCCCTTGCTAGTCCACCTACTTTTTTTTTTTTTAGCAACGGGTCTCAGCACCAACAGGTGACGCACAAACAAATTGCAGAAGAATGGTGGTCATATTTTGAGACCACCTCATGTCCGTTGTATAGGAGCTAAAAATACATGCATTTTATTGAACTTCATGAGTTGGTTGTTGTTTTGATAAAAATGTTTGTGAAAGGTTTACTTTTCTGAAAACCAAATCACAATACAAAAATAAATACAACACAACCATCAAATATAATCACAAAAAAAGTCCTGCAGGGTTTGCTGTCTACCGAATAGGGGACCACTACTGTGTTTTATATTTATTTATTTAATTTGTTTATTTGACATTTGTATGGCACCTTTACAGAAGTGTTTCCAGCACCACAAGATGAATTGGGGAGGCGAACATTGGAAGAAGAACACACACTGGCATATTGGCCTTGTAGCAATCCTACCATGCAAATGCAAGAAGGAGGTGGTAAGCGCAGGGGCCAGGGGTACAGGGACAAGTGTAGGAGAGAGGTGACCAAGGCAGGGGTGGTGGAGGTTATGTGCTAGAGGGGGCAAGAAGGCAGGTGCTGGGGGAGCTGAGAAGGCAAGTGCAAGGGGAGGCCAGGCTCAAGTCGCAGTGTCAGAGGGAACATTAGCACGGGAGGAGCAGAGGGAAGGAAGAGGAGAAAGGAAAGTATTTAGAAGTTTCCAGAACTGGGCGGGAAAGGTGGATGTAAAGATGTCGCAGGCACCAGACAGCATTGTGGGTGATGCAAAGAGCCTTGAATTTGATCCTTGCGGTCGCTGGGAGCCAGTGGAGAGATTTTAGGGCTGGAGAGATGCGGTCCCTGGGCTTGAGGCCAAGGATAAGTCTTGCAGTCCTATTCTGGATTAGTTGAAGGGGGCGAAGGGAGGAAAGAGGCAGATTGAGGAAGATAGTGTTGTACTATCCCAGCCTCGAGAGAATCAGGGCTCTGGAGATGTTGAGCTTCTGGGGGGGAAGGTGAGGAAAGGGAGAATGCCCCTGAGGAGGTGGAGCTGGAAGATGGACTTCTTGGCGAGGTCCTTGACATGTGGAGAAAAAGAGAGAGGTGTGTCAAAGGTGACCCCAAAGTTTTTTTCCCTCAGACGTGGGTGAAGGGTGGTGGACCCAACGAGGATGGTCGGAGAGTGGGGGTGAAAGGAGCAGGCATCTCTATAAGAAGGATCTCAGTCTTACTCGCATTAAGTAAGAGATCATTAGCAGAGCAACATCAGGTATGAGAGAGGAGGAGGTAGAAGATGGCAGCTTGAAGCAGAGTAGTGTGTTGTCTCTGTAACTCTTAAAATGAGGAGATAAGGTGGAGTGGTCAAGAGGGCCACAGGTGCCAAGTAGATATTGAAGAGCCATGACGATAGGATAGAGAACTGAAGAACGCGACAGGTAGAGGGTGAGGTGGAGGACATAAAAGGACCCATTTGCACTCAGGAGGGTCGGTTTGAAAGGAAGGAGGTCAATGTATGTATGTAACGTATGTTATATGTATAATGTATTGCTATACATAATTATAAATGTTCTTTTATAACATGCTTAATACCAGAGATTGTTTTCTAGGCGAGGGATCAGGATTCAAACTTGTTTTGCACTGCGTTGTCTTGCTTCCAAGACAAACATGTTGCCCCTGAGCTATCCCTCCTCACATATATGTTTTGAGGATGTGTTGTTAGCATCCCCATAGATAAGGTCTCGTCTCCAACATCTATATGAAGCCTCCAGGGCAGGCTCAAATCCCAGAAAAGACAACACTATATTATATACATACATTTTTTGTGGTCAGCAGATAATAATGTCGTAGTGCACTGTTATTCCAAATTGGCCTGCAATGACAGGATGTTGTTCTACCATTTCACAAGCACAGAAACTCAGAAAGTGTTCATCTTCAGTCCCTGCTCACACATGTAGCTCCTGGGCCCATCAACAGCTGCGGGAGAGTTCGCTGTATCCCTTTCTGACTAGAACATAGGTTTATTAAACACGAGGACACATCAAGCATGCTGTAAGATATATTGGCCCTCATTACGACCCTGGCGGAGTGGGTTTACGCCAGCGTTATTCGCGGCGGACCCGTCCGCCCTACTACGAGTTCCCGTAGCGCCATGGAGCCTTTCTCCGCCTGGTTTTTCCGGGCGGAGAAATCCATGGCGCTACGGGACCTTGTTGTTAATTACGCCACCGTATTTTACGGTGGCGTAATTAACGCCTTCCCCACTCCCATTATACCCTATGGGGCAAAAATGGGAATGGGGAAGGGTAAAATGGGGGATGGGGATTTACCGCCCCGCCAAGGTCGGCATGGGGCGGAAAATCCGCCAACCCCCATGGCGCTATAGGCAGCTTTCCGCCGTGCTCCGCGGTGCATTTAGCACCGCGATTTCCGCCAGGGTCGTAATGAGGGCCATTGTGTGATTTTGTAAATATGTTTACTTGTTAAGTGAGTGAAGGGACTGTCCATTAATATATATAGCTGTAACTGGGACATATATGCATTCTTGTGCGAATGGGGCAGGGCTTAGGTGTGTAAAATACATTTTACAGAAATACCAAACTACAATAAAATCAGGTTATGCGTAGTTGGTGAAAGGAAGTCAGTATAGGTATAGGCACATGTTGTCACTCTGTGTAATCATGCAGTCGCCTTGAGTGATGTCCACCTGATTAAAAAGGGTGGCCACTGGATAGGCAATCATGGCTTCCTTGGCAGTGCTGTAATAAAT
This sequence comes from Ambystoma mexicanum, assembly GCF_040938575.1. NCBI lineage: Eukaryota > Metazoa > Chordata > Amphibia > Caudata > Ambystomatidae > Ambystoma > Ambystoma mexicanum. Next base: position 568,909,544 of record NC_090939.1, on the reverse strand, counting down.
GTCCTGTTGGCTTTTGTCATTTTACAGGTCAGGTACAGTTTCATTCAGATCCAGGCACATTTCTGTTGAGTCCGATATGAAAAACCCAATGGGCGCTAGAGGAGATAGTGCAGCAAGGGGAGTAAATTCCTTGAAAAAACTGGTCTAGTTCGTATTTTACACAGTCCCCCAAGACACAATGGCCCTCATTACGACCCTGGCGGAAATCGAAAAACGATGGCGGAAATGCAATACCGCCATCGAATAGCGCTCGGTGCGACTATGACCCGTCACCGCAAAGTACGATGCCATTAGCGACACCGTAGTGAACGCCAACGCTAACTGCACCAAGTACGCGCGCGCGCGCCATGCCAAACCGTAAATACCACCATGGCGCAACGGTACGCGAATTCCGACCCTAGCGGACATGTACCTAACACCATCAAGCACGGCGGAAAGTACCATTCCGCCATGGCGAGAAGTACGGCATCGCGAATCAACCGTAAACGGCCCCACTGAGTGCCTGTACACCGCTCCCTGCCCACAAAGTACAACTCCCCGTAGGTGCAATGAAGTCACAATGCAACCAGTGAAATGTACAAGTCACCCATGCATGCCAACGAACAAAAGAATCACAAGAGGGGCCAATGGGAGCTGCAGGGCACAGATGGCACGAATACAGAAGCCATCCCAATGGACATGACCACAGTTCCCCACCAAGAAACGCACGCAAACACAGGCACCTGTGACCAGCAATATTCCGAAAATCACATCATTCCACCAGTCCACCTGGCTGACCGGCATCTGTTACACAAAACCCAATCCCCCGCCCCTGAGCATGACAACATTCAAACAGTCATATTGGCAGCCCCCATCCCTGACCTCACTGGGCTTCGTAGGCAAACGCGCCCAGCACAGTACCACGCAACTAAACTCCGAAGCTGGAACCCAATGCAGATCTCCTCACAATACATCGCTCCCCAAATAGGAATATGCCACATCACTTGCAAAGAAGAACGCTACACGGCCCATATCAGAATAGAAATTTAATGCACAACAAAATCACCAAGCCCATACAGCCATTAGGCCATGAACTCCAAAACACATTTCACCATTGTGGGCTGCATCCGCAAGAAATGACCAGCTACTACTTGTGTGACGCCCTGTTCCATCATGGTACACAGAGCCACATTCACGTACGAAAAGGCAACATGGAAGCGCACAGAACCGCAGGGCCGTCCCAATGGGGAGGCACTAGTCCAGCTGAAAGGCCGAAATGTTGCTCCGAGCCACTAGTACTGCGTAAGGGCATGTGGCCCATTGGCGATCGTCCCATAAGATCGTAATGCTGCTCCACTGATTAACACGAAGCAGCAGGTGTCGGGAGTAAAATCCATCTGCAGGAGTGGCATACAGATGGCAGTGGCAAAAGGGGAGGAGATACCTGTCAACCAAAAGAAAAGAAAAAGAACAGAATGGCCATCAGAACTACATTCGAACAACTCACTTTAATGATCACACTAAATCCACAGCAATATGCATGCTAGCCCACTCCAAAGGATCATCACCACCCCAAAACCACTTGCGACTCATAACCATCTATATCGAGGTGCAAACACCATCACAAACGAGTGTACCTGTGCATGCGTCTGTGAAAACAGAATCCATCAGATGGGAATGTTAACGTGCATGGACACAAGTGTCTGAAGGCGCGTCGAGACAGGGAGGGCTCAACAAGGCCAGATAGACGATGGTTCCACTATGGCAGCCCTGCATCACATAGCGCAGGGGAGGCGGACAGATTCCAAGAAGCCCTGTACATGGCAAACTCTGTATCAAATCATCTGCCCATGCATCCATTCATCATTCCCTCATCCCGGTATAAAAACGCCTGAATATTTACTCACATAACATTAGAAATATCCATTGAGTCTGTGCGTTATGCAGCCTGCAAAATCCACAGTGCCCCAGCCCGGAATTCCAGTGTTGTGAAGTAACATGTATTTGGGAACGTCCGGCCTCATCGCCCACGTCGCTATTGCGCATCCCAAACTATTCATATCAATCATTGCATCCTCGCCATGGCCCCTGTCTCAAGGACATTGAACAATAGAACGTTATATTTGCAGTCAGACCTGTGGGCATCTCCTCGCCGCTAGCTGAAAACCGAAAGCGCCGCCCTTCGAATTCCTCATTTGCAACATCACGTCGAAAAGGCATCTGTGGCCGTTTGAAATCACAAATTAATCCATCTAGTGCGGCTGTGTGTGAAAATGGCAACTGCCTTCACCCACAAATGGGACGCCCCGCCCGTCGGTGCAACTCGGTACAGTGATGCATGAGGGCCCACCGTTACTCGAGTACTACGTTCCACTGACCCTTCACAAGTCTGTTCGCGACTGCAAAGATTGTATGTGAAACAATGGGACCATAGCCGAATGTACATATCAACCAATGTTACACGGCCATCGGGTACAAATACATGATTGCAATAGCAAGATGCCATTACTCGAATTGCAGCGTTGTGTGCGGGACGTGCTCGGCCAAAGGGGAGAGCAGCTTGCACAGGTGGAATGAATCACCACAGGTGGAGGCCATACAGCCTGAAAACACATAAATTGCACACCCAGTCTCCTCCCACAACCACACCCACTCCGAAATGCTACCGGCAGGACTCGCGATGTTGGCCCTGGGGGACCTGATAGCACTGCAAGTACTCCAACTCCAAGAAGAAGACGAACACCAACTACAACTGGCCGCACGGAGGAGACGCAGGAGGAGGAGGAGGCCAAGGCAGGGCCAGCAAGGGCCGCCAGCACAGCCACTACCACCACGCAGGCAGCCCGCAATCCCACGCCTCCGAGCACATCCGTTCAACCTCACTGCTGAGCAGATCCACACCCTCTACCGTTTGGACCGGGACACCATAGCCGCCATTGTGGACATGACACAGGCTGACCTTGTCAGCATGATAGATAGCCCAACCGCCATCCCACCCCTACTGAAGGTGGTGTCTGTACTCCACTTCCTGGCCACAGGCACCTACCAGCACACAGTCGGACAGTTGCATGGCATTTCTCAGCCACTGTTCTCACGGACACTATTGCAAGTGCTCGATGCCCTCCTGCAGCACGCAGACGACTACATCTCTCTACCACGCTCGGAGCAGGAAATTACCAACACAAAAGTGGGATTCCATGCACTTGCCGGCATACCGGGTTGCATTGGTGCCATCGACTGCACCCATGTGGAATTGGTCGTTCCACATGCCATGGAGGCCCAGTACCGCAACCGAAAACAATTCCATTCCCTGAATGTACAAATGGCGTGTGACTCCAACAGGATCATTACACATTGTTGTGCCCGATTCCCTGGATCAACCCATGATTCTATGGTCTTGAGGAACTCTACAATACCACGCTACATGGAGCGACACGCAGGGAACAGATCCTGGCTACTCGGTGAGTCTCATTTCATGCATGATGATGTGGGGTATGTGATTCGGCAATGACCTGGCAGGAAGGGGGGGGGTGTGCGTACGTAGCAATGGCATTCCACATCATACATTTATCGTCCACATACAGGTGATGCTGGATATCCACTGAAGAGATGGCTCCTCACACCAGTCCGGAAACACGGGACCAGCATGAGGAGGACTACAACCATGCCCACTCACGTACCCGTGTAGTCATTGAACAGGCATTCGGCCTACTGAAGACTCGTTTCCGCTGCCTCAGCAGGTCTGGCGGGGCACTCCTGTACCGCCATGAGAAGGTTGCAAAGATGGTCATGGCATGTGTCATGCTCCACAACATGTGCGTACGTAGAAATGTGCCCATGCCCCCTGACGCAGAACTGCAAGCACCTGAAGATGGTCATGATGAGGGTGGGGATGTGGCAGCACCTCAAGGAGTCTGCGAGGCACCGGAGGGCCGTGACATTCGTCAGCATCTCATTGATGCATGCTTCTAGCACTCACGCCTGGTGGCTGATACATGGACACGGTACTCGTGGCACTGTGTGTGTCTGGTACATGCACAATATGGACTGTACGCCTATGATGGCCTAGTACACAAAGATCATTGTCCACACATCTCATTGGTTGATCGTGCATTGTTTATGGCATATGTGATATCATGTTGAACACCCTATCGACCCGCCACCCAAGTGAGCCCAACACACCCCCTCCACCCTCCTACCTCCCCCCCGAACACCAGTGTCCAAAGATGCTCATTGTCAGTGGGCAGTCGCTATTGCAAGCCCCCTCTGCGGGTATCAGGGGCACCCCTGCCTGTGGAGCGCAGGTTCCTCCCAGATCTACGTTGGGGGCTGCCCTGGACGGAACTTGCAACGGATGATGTCTCTGCCTGCTCACGTCCATGCATGTCCCTACGGGTTTGTGAGAGCTCAGTGAGCACACGGCGCACTGCGGCAAGTTCGGCACATACGTCTTTGGACGTCGCATGCAGTTCCCCCCTCAGGCTCTCGGTGCTTCTCTCCATTTGGACTCTCAGGCTCTCAGTGCTACTCTCCATTTGTACTCTCAGGCTCTCGGTGCTACTCTCCATTTGTACTCTCAGGCTCTCGGTGCTACTCTCCATTTGTGCCCTTAGTGTCTCTGTACTTCTCTCCATTTCTGCCCTAAGTGTCTCAGTTGATGTTTCTATGTCTGCCTTAGTGCCCCCACATTCATCGGCATGGTCCTTGAGGAGCGTGGCCAGTTGCTGCTGTTGCACGATTAACTGGTCGAGGGACTGTTGCCTCTGCTGGGCCATGGCCATTTGCGGTGGTGTCACAGAGGGGCTGGTGACCTCATGTTGCCTTGCCACAGGGCTTGTGGGGGATGGCCAGTCGTCGTCTTGTGGGTGCCCCTGCGTGGTATCCTCATGGTGTACGGGATGGGACAGACAGGGGGATTGGGACAGGTCATGGATGGATCTGACTTCGACATCCCCGTTTTCTGTGTCGGAGCATGCTGCCATCAATGGGGTGTCACCTATGGTGGCATCCATTGGGGGGACCTGTGGTGGTGGTGTTGTGGGCATGCTGGCTGCTGGGGTGCCTGTTGATGTTCCCTCCTCTGTGCTGCCACCTGATTTGTGCTGCTGCCGTGTCTTGATCCGTGCAGCTGAGGTGGAGGGTCTTTGGCCGTTGGTCTTGGCCCTCTTTGCAGGTGTGCTGGTAGGGGTGTCCTGATGCTCGTCGTTTGGATCGGACCCTGTGGTGGAGTAAAGGAGGGCGAGGGTTATTAATGGGTCTGTGGGAATTGGAATGGCATTGTATCACATGCATTGGGGTGGTACCTGAGGGTGATTTGGGTCGGGGCCTTGGAGGTGCTTTCATTTGTGTGTGGAGTGAGGGTGCAGTTGTTTGGCAGCCTGCAGTTAGGGTGTGCCTGCTGCACGTGTAGTGGGTGTTTTAGGGGTTTTTAATTATTTATGTATTTATTGTGAGTTTTAAAGTGCGCTATCAGGCCAATGTGTGTGGACGTTCTCCTGGACATGTGTTTCTGTTGCACTATGGGGACACATGGTACTTCACATGATTGGAAATTGTGGATTTAGCATTGTTTTATTTGGGCCACCTACCTGATTCTTCGGATGTCTGCACTCCTTTCTCCATCCCTCCGACTCCCTCTATGCTCTCCATTCCAATGGTGGAGGCACAGATTTCTTCCCAGGGGGTCAACTTGATGGGTGATTCAGGACCTCCCCCGGTGGCTGTGGCAATGTTGCGGTTGGCAGAAAGTATGCTACGGACGCGTATCCGCAGGTCGTCCCATCGCTTTCTGCATTGCTGTGGGTTGCGGGGTGCGGTCCCCACCGCACTTACACGCTGTGCCACCAGGGCCCATATGGCCTTCTTGTTCGCAAGTGCCGTCCTGGTCATTTGCGTGGAGAAGACGACGGCAGCATTCTCCTGGAGGGTCTCTGTTAGCACGGTGAGTTCCTCACGGGAGAAGTGGACCTGCCGCTTGCGGTCGCACGCTTTCTTCGCTACTTTTCCCATTTTTCTTGGTTTCGCTAGGGTGGATGACGGGTTGGGGTGTGTCTCAGGGTAGTGTTTTTAGTGGTTGTGTGGATTTTGTGGTTTTATAGGTGTACGGCGGGATGTTTCCCGTTCCGGGCCCATGTTTTTACTTCCGTTTCCGTATATTTACGGTCACCGTACTTTCCGGTTGGCGCTCACTGCGGTGTCCGCTGAGATGGGTGGCGGTATTGCACCTAGGGCGCCGTACGGCGGCGGTGTGGGCCGTTTTGGGGTCATTTCCGCCATCGCGGACTTTGCACTTCCGCCATGCCGTGGTGCTCGTGCCCGATGGGTCGGAATGGGCCGCACTTTGCTCCTTCGTGCAATGGCGGAAACGCTATTTACGCTGTGGCGGTCCGGTCAGTCACTTTCCGCCAGGGTCGTAATGAGGGCCAATGAATGAAGGCCATCTTTTAGAAAATATTGATTTTGGGGCTGTTTTTATTTCTCTTGTTCAGTCTGTTCTTACGAGTGCGTTTTCTCTTCTGAGTGGCTCTCGATATTAATCTTCATTTTTGATGTGGCTTCGGAGGCCCCCACCTATGCAATGCTCTCCTTTTTCTTTTTGCTAGAGCTTTTCCTACTTAAACCAGGCCTCAACCCGCCTGGATTGTTTTGTTATTAAAATTGTTTTGAAATTATTTGCGATGGCGGTTGTTGCACAAGTCATCACATCCTTAGTGATATTTGTAGCTGTGTTTTTCACATGCGGTTTGGCTAATTCAAACCCTTTAAGGAGGAAGGGCACAGCCCTCCGAAAGAGACTTCTGAAAATACTCCCTAAACCTGCTCCATGCATAATGGGCATGCCTTGGAAGTAGGGCTGATTGCCATAACCGGCTTGCCTATGCTAATAATCCAAATAGACGTGGTGCTCCCCATAGGTAGTTAGTCTTAGCAGTGCACGGTGGTGGCACGAGTTATGGTTGCTTAGCTTACCTTAACTTGCAAATTTCAGGGGTTTTTCGGTTTTACTTGGAACCATAACGTCCCGTTAACAACATTTTTTTCACTGAATTTCATAGGTTTTTAGTAGCGCAACTTAACCATAATGTCCTTTTAACAAAGTTTATTTTCTGAATTTCATAGGTTTTTAGTAGCACAACTTAACCATAACGTTCCTGTAACAAAGCTTTTTCACTAAATATAGATATATAGATAATGTAAATTTGATAAACGTTTTCTAGGATTCCATTAGTTTATATACATATAACATAGAACATACTGAACCCTCTATATGTGCTAGTGGTTCTGATGTCCGGGGACCATGCGCCTGTTCGTGGACGGACTCGGACAACATCAACACTATCCAAAAACTCATGGGGTTTCTTACATTGTTATATCATCCAAAAAACACTAAACATGTTCAAAAAGCAGCACATAAATAAATTACATTCAATAATAAATAAAAGTGAAACTGTGTATGTAAAACACCAACAGTCCAATTACATAGCATATGCAACATAGTGGCATATACCAAAACAAACAATACATGTGACTGCAACAGAATTACCTCACAGAAACTGCACAGCAAAAATCAACAGGACACTTACGCAGCAGTAACGGCAAAACCTAGCAAGAAACTAGTGAGTATACCACATTTATTGTATATATTTAGAAACTTTCTGTATTAGGTACACTAAAATTATTATTTTTTTATACAGAAATGTCTAGTACTTTGGAATGGCTGGAAGAAAATTTTCCTCGGGATGAAATGAGTGAAGACAGTGATACTAATGGTAGACACTACATTTCTCTATATAAGCCAATTAATAACCATTACTTTATGTGTACTTAACACATTTATTTTTAACAGACAATACTGACATTAAAAATAATACAGAAACAGAGACCTCAGAAAATCATCTGCAGCAAATGGAGCAATAAATGGATCTATTAATGAGAAATTTCATTTTGTTTTACTTTGTGGAGGATCATATAAAAGAAAAAAATAAATATCACTGTCCCACAAGTACCTGTACCCCTTCTCCATGTCCCAGTCAACTATTCCCAAAAACTCCCCCGTAAGAAAAACGTTATGATGAGACTTCAATCCCTTCCTCCCCTATCATCCATCATGTGCAAACCCCTAATTCCCCTGTATTTGCATCAGTTTCTGCTCCCCCTTCTCTTTCATTATTTTTATACTTTTATAGAATAATAAAATATTAAGTGTGTTGTGACTATATTTCTCTGTGTCTTATTTTTTTTAAAAAGGTAGTTAGGGTATCTGCGTGCAGTGCGGCTGTCCGGGATGTCCGCAGTTAACCTAAATGGGGATGTCCTAAGGACACTATACCTGTTCATACTACTGATCGCAATTAAAATGGAGGTGTTCTTAGGACACACAAGATGTCCGCCTGTCCGCAATTAACCAAATTGGGGGTGTCCTAAGGACACTTTACCTGTTTCAATTGGCCGTATTCAAATTGGGGGTGTCCGCAGAACACTAAAGATGTCTGCATGTTCATGACTATGCAAATTAAAGTGTCCTAAGAACATTCCCCCTGTTCGCATTGTCCGTAACCAGAATGAATATGTCTGTTGAACACATATCCCATCTGCCTGTCGGCAAAGTTGTGACGCACATTTATTTTGTTCGGGGACCAGAACACTGTCCGTAGAACACCCGTGCGCATGCGTAACGCACTCTGGCCCCTACAAACATCGTGCCTGTCCGCAACTGTCCGCTGTACGCGTGGCGCACTTTTAATTCGTTTGGGGACTGGAACACTGTCTGTAGAACACCCGCATGCATGCGTAGACCCGAACCCGCGCATTTGGTGTCCTACGGACAGCCATCCAATTCCCCAGAGTGTCCGTGACGTCATCATGTGACTGTACCTGTGCTAAGCGTAACGAACACTGACTGGGTCTCCGGACGCCTAAAAGTGTTTTTTTCAGCAATCCAAGGTGTTTTCCTGGAAAAGTTCACCCTTGCACATGTCCCACACCATGTCCCTGGCGATCTGCATACTTTTTGGAATTTTTTGAGCCCTTTCTTGATGTTCGAAGTGTTCGGGGACAGCGCGGTTGTCTGTGAAGCGTGCCCCAGCACCCCTATAAAAGTCCACATCCCAGAGTTGCTCTTTATTCTGTTTTTGTGCTTCCAGGACAGAGACTCCTCCTTGTTGCATTGGATTGCTCTTGCTCTGTAAAACAGCTGTCCTGATGGCATTAATGGCTGCTGCTGGTTCTACTGCTGTCTCAGCAGCACCCCGCCCCTCCACCACCAACACCTCCCCCAAGGGCCTGCAGAGGGGAACAGCTGTGAGGATACAGAGGAGAGTGATGAAGAAGATGAAGAGGATGAGTTAGTGGAAGTCCCTACTACTAGTTCTCACCATGAATCTTGAGTGTCAAGATTATTTACCGCTCTTGATGGAGTACCAAAAGCATGTGCACACAAGGTGACCTGCAATCAGTGCAAGATGGTGCTGAGTCGTGGGAAGCGACACCTAAAATCGTTCCACGGTGGGGTATTCCTGCGGTTGTACCTTGCAATAAACGTAGTAGGTTGAGTTGCCCTGCAGTATGCTCTGTTTTCCCTCCTGCCACCACAAGAGAAACTCATGTGGGGCAGCGCATCCCTCCAGCTGCCTCCCAGGCCATACATGATGCTGTTGATCCTTAACTTTCGAGGGTCTCAGTATTGTGCATGTACTGCGGCACAGTACTCTGCAGGGGGGAAAACCTTCAAAGTGCTTTCGAGACTGTGGTCAAGGAGCATGAGAAGAACTGCTACCTACCTGAATAAGGCCCACCCTACATCGTCCTCTCTCCACCTGCCTTTTATTATCCCGTGGTTGGTGTCCCTTCCTTACCCTCCCTTCATTTCCTTGTGTGTTGTGCTTAAAAAAAATATATAAAACAACAAAAAACAAAAATAAGGCTCTTTTCAGAGCTGCCTATCACAGTTAAAAAATAGAAGTGTCAATGAAATGCTGCAGGGCCCTGTGCATTTTTAAAAGTCCACGGACAGTCCGCGGACCTCTACATTTTTGCAGTGCTGCCCTGTCAGAACCATTGCACCTTTCTCTGGGAGGAAGTGGTGGCTCTGAAAAGAACCTTTTTGTGGTGTTTTTTGTGTTTCGAAAACTTCAAATGGGCAACAACTACTGCAAAATGGATTGCTGTAATTCCAAAAAAGGTTGCAATGCATTTTGTATATTTCACAGAAGAATCTGCTGGCATAAGTAAGATGTACTCCATCTCTGCCAAAAATGTGTGTACTACGAAACATAATGTTTTCATTGTGGAAAGAGGACATACCAACATCTCTCAAAAAGGCACAGGCAGCCTTGTTAACATTGCGCCTTGCTTTCTCCATTGTTGGACCAAATGAAGAGGAACACAACCACATTTGTCTCTGTGCAGTAAGGGAAAAAATTCATCTGGAGTTTGGATACATGTCCATGACATTCCCAAGTCCTTCTTTCATTGCAAATTGCAACGAGATTCCAGACACATGTCCTAAACTGTTCCCTCCACAATGAATAATAATAATGTCTGGATGACACTGTGTCAGCACATAGAGGTACCAAATCCAGCCACTTCATTCCACGCACTCCATGCCAGTGCACTTCCACAGGAGTGAATCCAATATGTACAGCCACTCGGCAGCAATCTGCATGCACCTCCAACCAATTTATGTACAAATCTCCCAAAATCCAGACAATCTGCTTTCTGAAACACACAGCCATAGCTATCTGCTCTCCTCTCAGGAAATAGACTTTCTGACAAACTCTCTGCTCACACATCACACCCAGTAAACCCTATTGACCAATCCCTTACTCTGCTATGTATCATTTGCATCCCTCTCAACCTCAAAAATCCTGTATGTGATATGCGGTGTCCGCGGACAACCGTGGTGTCCATGGACAAATCGAAAAATCTGAGCAGGGAATTAAAATTGAGGTTGGCTCTGAATAGAGCCTTTTTTGGTTTTTTCAGCAGATGCTTCAGAAACACCTTTTAGTTTGTATTTTTATTGTTTTCTTTTCCTTATTTTCCTCCAAAAATCTTCACATTAGCTTCTCCAAAGCAACCCTTAGGTTCCAAAACAGCATGGCATTTCCCATAAAAGATAAAGAGATGCCATCTTCTTTAAAGTAATCAACATTACCAGAGTGAATGTTTTCATTGTTGCAAAATAACATGCCAGCTCTAGTCATAAAAGCAAACATGCCTCGGTTGATTAAACACCTACCAACATTTTCCTGAAGACAAAAAACAGAACTATTGTTCCATATTGCCCTAGGTATCAAACCAGAAAAAAATATCTTGGCATTTGGAAGTAGTTTCATTACTGCCTGAACCAAGTTTTGCAGATCTTTCAACAAAGTAAGGGCACTGACATAACCCAAATGCAAAGCACCACAGTGCAGGACAACCACATGTGGACTGTTAACCCTAGACATATCTCGACAAACTGCTACCATTGCCTGCAAACTGAAACCAGGCACAGTGCTCCACATCACCTCCACTCCTTTCACATCAAAATTGTTTCCCACATCCCTACATTTTGCATACGGCTCCAAACCATTCACAAACATATCTCCAAGCACCACCACCCTGACTTTCTCCACCTCTGCCATCTTCACTACACACAGCCTCTCTCAATATGAATCAGAACCTCAACACCTGATTGGCTAATCCTCAAAATACACTTCCATTTCATCCTCGGAAGCCCCGTATGTGGCATGCCCTGTCTGCGAAAAGGCTGCACTGTCCGCACAGCACTTAAGTAACACTGGGGCAGCCCTTCTACCCTTTCCACTTCACTCTCTGCACCATATCCTCATTGGCTACTGTTAAGCAGTCACACAGCCATCCACCAATCACATGCAATACCTCTACATCTAAGTCCACCATCACAATTCAGCACTTTAGATATACTGGTGATCACTTCGAGTACAGTTGTGCTGTGACTGCAAAGCACCTACAGCAACTACTAGTATACTCTCCAACATTTCTACTTGCAGATTCATGCACATCCACATGCATGAACACAAAGTACAGGTATGAATATTTTTTGCACAGTACATCATACATGCCAACATTCCAACCCACCTGGGAGGGATATTTCCTCCGAAGAATCGGGAGACAACATTTGTGCCATAAGAATGCATTGGGCAAAGATGTATTTTCAGCGGGAGAACGTGAAAAATAACAATATTTTTCACAGAAAAATCAGGAGTCTACCGCCGAAATCAGGAGGTTTGGCATGTATGGTACATGTACATCTCTTGTATAAATGCATATAAACAGAGTAACTGCCACTTACCCTGTGTAACCTGTAAAACAAGCTTACTGTCATTTCTCCAATCTGATATGATCAAGTGTCACTTGCAAAGTTGTCTGCTCTCCAAATTTTTATTTACCCATAGGCCCTCATTACAACTCAGGCGTTAAGGGTTAACGCCACCGTTAACCCTTAATGCCTGATTCTGATTTTAACGCCTGCTTTTAGCAGCCGTTAAAATCCATGGCGCTAATCCGCCATGATGCTAATTATGCCACCGTAATTTACGGTGGCGTAATTAGCGCCTTCCCCACTCCCATTATGCCCTATGGGGCAAAAATGGGAATGGGGAAGGGAAAATGGGAAATGGGGATTTACCGCCCCACTCACCTTGGAATGGGGCGGTAAGTCCGCCATCCACCATGGTGTAAACATAGTTTACACCATGGTGGTAAAGTTGGTGTACTTAGCACCAAGGTTGTAATGACCTCCATAGTATTAACTGCAATGTGCAAACTGTTACTTTCTTCATTCATTCTATCATTTCTGTAACCACTGCCACGTATTTATCCACATTTCAACCATGATAGCATTTAATGCATTGTAGTGCATAAAATGTACATACAATTTCCTTTCTATACATTCTGCAGATTTCACATACATTCTATCATTTCAACTTCCTTTACAAATGGCTATATTAATAATTAGACACAACACACACACGCCTATCTAACGAAGTGTCATTTCATGTTAAAAGATGGGAGAAATAACAGTATAATTATGGAAAAAGGCTTTCTAGTGTGTTATAAAATTACACACAGTCAGGATGAGTACATGCATCTTTATTCATGCACACAGATAGCCAATATCATTTGAAAGGCTCCCAGCTGAAACAACACCACTTCCTCTTCTACAACTATTCTTCCAATGTAGACAGCTCTCTCATTCCAGCTGGTTGCCCATTGCATTCTACAATTTACAACAACATTCATCTATGCACAGGTGCAGTCATATCTATCACATCTTTACAACTATGTACAGTGTTGTAAAGCAAGACATACAACATCTCCCCCTTCCATTCAGTCTGCAACACAAGCACCAGAACCTTCCTTGCAACCCTTACTTTATTTCAGACTCTCCCTTAACCAAGAACAACAGAATCACCCAGTACGCTGCTGACCCCATCAAATCCTTCTGCCTTATTTCCCACCCCTTCACAGCATGCACTGCGTACTTTTCAGTACAGTTCCTGCCGTGTACCCTGTAAAAATAGCAAACAAGCATACGATTATTTCTTCTCTCTCCTAACATCCAGTAACACTGCCTGAAGATGCCAAGTGTGCTCTGTGCACTTACTATTGTACTCATTTCTAAAGCACATTCAACTAACAGATTCTAAATAAAATATACAGAATGCACGTAGGCAAAGAAAACTGCATGTACATGCTATGCACAGTTATCAGAGAGCACTACTACTGCAAAAACAAAGAAATCCATGTCTACATTAAGAACAGTGCTATTAAAACACATATTTACTAACTTCTTTCTTTCACAATTGCAGTGAAGACCACTCTCCTGAAAAACATCAGTGTCCGAAGTAAGAAGGAGAACTCAGAAGAAACCTACTCGTTCCATCCAAAAAAGTAAGTGCAATACTGCCATAATGTTCTAACTGTTACTCAAACACTGTAGAATTCTAGTATTCTAGAAAAAACAATTGTATTAATCCTGCAACATTAGATTCAGTATTAGTGCTTCCCTTCACCAGCTCCATACTTTCTATTGCAATCTGAACACCAGTATAGTAACACACAAATACAAATCGTCTTCCCAACCTAATGTAGCAGCCCATTGCACAATCACACACCTCTACATACATCATTACATCATACTCAGACACTCATGCACAAAGCACACATACTCTGCATATGATCCCAACCCACACTTTCTTTTTTTCTCCAACAGACCCCAAATAATGCCTACCAAAAAGCAACTCTGTAGAAAAGAATGCAACAGTAAACAAAATCAAACTAAAACTCTCCAAAATAAGCATCCGCCTCTAGCAGAATGTGTACAAAAAGTTCAAGCAAAACAGCTAATGCAGCCATTAAGCGAAACAAAACAAGCTTCCAGTACATAAACTTTGCCTCCTCTTTCAAAATGTAAAATGAAACAGAAAGTGATAAACAAGACTGCAGTTACCACTAGTGCTAACACTGCACCTATACATCTTGATGTAGCAGCAATTAAGCATACCAAAAAATGTATTTTCCCAAAAAAAAAAAATGCCACAGAGTCCTTCAGAACCTTATAAAAACAGGAGAGAAATCACACACAGCCCTTAAAACCTACTGTAGAAAATTCATCCTGGAAGTTCTCATAGACAGTGCAATCCTTATCAAAAGGAAATTATTTATTTTAGTTTTAAACAGAATGAAACCACTAACAAAACTAAGTACTAAACTGAAAAAAATGCTTCTCAATTAACTGAATATCAACAAAGATAGCTTTACAAACATCTGTGGAGGTGAATGGAGTCACACCACAAGCAAATAACCATATTTCAATGAAGAAGCATGCAAACAAAAGACAATAAACCCAATCGACATACATAACAGTGGACAAGGGTATGAAAAAGTCAATAATACCATTATGGAACAAGAAACGCTGCTCACAAAAACATCCCCAGAAAACTCAGTTTCACCTGTCCATTCTACTGAACCAATACGGCCAGTCTACAAATGGCCGTGCACATCAATGTGTAACATTGCCAAAAAATCTTTCAAATCTTTACGCCAGTTCCTCAATCAGTATGTGAAAGGCAAATACAAATTCAGAATTAAACTACTACAAAATATGGATCCCTGTCCAGTGTGAAAATACACAGGACTACAGGACATTCATTAGCCTGAGCTTCTGGACCTATTTGCAAAAGCACCTTCCATCATCTCAAAATGATATCAACACATAATTCAACTATAAGAATTCTGGTCCATAAACTGTACTATGCCAAAAGTCCTGCTTTCGCATTAGCAAACTTAAATAACAATCTTCTACATGGTACAGCCAAACAACTACTCGAATAAAGCATATCCAGAGAAAACATATTGTAACTGTAAGCCACTTACAAAATGCAATAGAGTTACAACAGACTGGCAACAACAGTACAGATGGCAACCTTCCATTACACACATACAAAAAAAATAAAAATGGTTAAAAAGTACATCTGCTGAAGAACCAAACCATTTTTGTGTGTGTAGCCACAGGATTTTTTATAAAAATAGCACAAAAACTGTAGACATAACGTACAAAATAAAAGACAATGAAAATTGCAGATGGTTCCAATTAGCTCTCTATCTTATAGCAGAAAACAAATACGACATTACTGACTCCTTAATACTTTGCAGTTACTGCACTGCAAAACTTGACAACAACCAAACACTTTCCCGTGCCATCACAAATAACTTGGAATTATTCCCATTAACAAAACCCCTGCAACAACTCAACTTATTTGATAGCATCATAATTCAAACAGTGCACCCATTCCAAGCAATAATACACCTTCAACCAAAAACAGCAAAACTACCTCCCTCTGAATTAGTGAAAGGCATTTGTGGCGAAGTAGTTTATTTGCTATTAGATCTCAAAGAAAATGTGCACACTCCGGGAGTAGAACGTCCAATAGATCAATCTTTAATTATCTTAATAAATGGCGTACCGACAAAAGACAAAATAATTTGGCATCAACTCATGGACTTACATAAAGTTAGACAAGCCCTGCAATATCTAAAAGACAACAATGAATACTACAGAGGCATTGATATTGAAGAAAACCTGAGGGAAACCACTGAAATAATTCAAGAGTCATCAGAAACTGGTCCATTTCAACTGCTAGATCTTGCTACAGAATCCAATATGTTAGACCATTATACAATTCATCCATTGCACTCCAAAACACCACAGATGATGCACTGGAAACGTACCAAATGCAACAAGCCAAAGGATCTCCAATCAGCATATGGGAAAAAAGTATAGAAGCACGTGCCTTTCCTCTACTCTTTCCTACTGGAAAAGGAGGAAGGTACGATGATAGATCCACACAAATAACAGCATCAGAATACCGCTCTTTAGGAATGTATTCTGAAGACCTCAGATTCAGACAAAACCTGGAATACATATTCCACCTTCTCTTTGAAAGTGAACTAGCAACTCTATGCTACAGAGCTGCACACAGATTGAAATCAGGTACCCATTTCCAAAATATGTCAGCTATGCAATTACTACAAAAAGTGCAAGAAAAAGATGATATTTTGCAGTCAAGCATTACAAATATTTTAGCAAACATGCGTGGTACAAAAGAATACTGGTACTGACGTCAAGAAGATGTACGCTGTATGATAAGAAACCTTGGCCCACCCACTTGGTTTGTGACATTAAGTTGTGCAGAATATGCATGGGAAGATTTACACGATTTCCTACGCATAGCAAACAAAAACAAAACAAACATAGGTATAAAAACACCAGGAGAACTCTGCTCTCTAGATCATGTAAATGTATCAAGATATTTCCATCATCGCTTCTTTGCTATGCTACACTTCATATGTAATAAAACTGTTCCTCCCCTCACAGAAGTGCAACACTTCTTTCGGAGAAAAGAATACCAAGCCAGAGGAGCACCACACATCCACATGCTTTTGTGGATTAAAGATGCTCCTAAATTTGGTCAGGACAGTGATACCACTGTTTTGCAGTTCATCCAAAAATAGGTCACTTGTGAAATCCCTTCACAAACAACACATACTGACCTTCATGCACAAATTTTACAATTTCAAAGACACAAATGTTGGAAACATGTTGTCGTCGCAAATATAAAAACAAAGGGAAATACTACACCAAATGCCGCGTTGGTTTCCCTAGACCAGTTTCAACAACAGGACAAGTAAACAACTTCATGTCTTCAGTTAGACATAGTGTCAAAGGTAAATCACCTAAGAACACATATTACATAAAACAAACAGAAGAATCAAAATACATCAATGATTTCAATGCAATCATTGCCTTCCTATGAAATGCAAACATAGATGTGCAGTACATTGCAGACAATTCCACTGCAGTTGCATGATATGTCACAGCCTTCCTAACCAAAGCAGAGAAAATAGAGCTTCAGGACCTCTGGGATGACATATCATCTGACAAAACACTATCACAGAAAGTGTACAGCTTAGACATAAAAAAATGCTCTGTCATAGAGAACGTGGCTGCTATGAAGCTGCAGACCATTTAACCGGTACTGCCTTGTATGGAAAATCTGACAATATAGTATGGCTAAGTCTTGGTCCTGCTAAATCTAGAAAAAGAGTTCTCAAATCATATGAGGACATAGAAACAATAGCCAAAAATGATTCCCAACAGCCAAGACATTTTGAAAAACAATTTACTAGACACATACTATGCAAACAGCAGTACCACTTTCGAAACCATGTGTCTATACCACGTAGCCCAAAACTTCACATACAAAAATAATATTAAACCAGATGAAAAGAAAGGTAGATACAGAGTAGCAAATTGTGAAGGTATCTTAGTGAAACTTATCAAATGCAGCTTAATTAATCATATCAAATTGTCATTAAAAACTCCTCACCATAAAGAACTGTATTACATGTCCCTGCTACAACATTTTAAACCATGGAGAAAAGAAGAAGAGTTACTGGATATGTATGACTCCTATGAAGATGCTTTCAAAGCAAATGAAAGCACTATAACAGACATAAACTTTACACAGTACCAAACAATGTTGCACAATGAAGAACACCACGAAGAAGAACTTGAGGCCCAACTAGATGTGGAAACTCTTGACAGTAGTCAACCTTCTGTAGCAGGAAGCGAAGAACCACTTGGACAAGCACTAATAGCAAATGAGGCAGAATTAGCCATGACAGAAGTAGAAAACACAATGGGCCTGATTCATGGAACGTTTTCCTATGGGATTGTGCCATATTAAAACACTTCCATTAATCAGGCCCCATTTGTCAGTATGAGCAATCTACAGAAGACTTTGCTGTACTGAAATCACAACTAAACAATGAGCAGCGTAGCATTTTCCAAGAAGAAACAAAACAAATTGAACATGGTGTGCAACATGAAAATAAAAACTGTACCTGCCAAGATTACAAATCTATACTGCTTTACATGAGTGGTCAAGCTGGTTCAGGCAAAACATTCTTAATCAAAATCATCAGCAAGTTCCTCCAACAATTGACAAACAACAAACTGTCAGCTGTTGTAACTGCCCCCACAGGTTTAGCTGCCTAAAACATAGGCAGTTTCACATTACACTAATGACTACTCCTTCCAGTAGAACACCAAAGCAAATTAGACTATTACAAACTTCCTACAGAAGTTGCAATGGAACTACGCAGAGTTTTGAAACACATGAAAATGCTGCTAATAGATGAGGTGAGCATGGTATCCAACCTAATGTTGGCTTTAATTCACCTTCATGTTTGGTAGCTTTGGCCATGCATCCAAGACTCTAGGCCCTGGCCACAACCATTGCAGCATAACACATGCATAGAAACAAACACCTACCAAATGACCACAACCCAAAAATATAATACATCCACCTTAAAACTATAAACTCTAATTAACATTCAAAAAAATAATTACAACCAACGTACACACACTTAAATACATACCATCTTTACCCAATGCTCTTTTAACAACCAAAAACCAACCTCATGCTAAAGTAAAGCCTGCGGAGTTAAGGGCGCGCATTTTTTTTATACTGTTTGGCTGTGGCTGTGCTGTGCTCTACTGACTACTCTGACTATGCCGCTGACATTGCTGTTGTTTTCATTGTAGCATGAAGCAGAGTGGAGTGGAGCATGTGTTATTTTATTTGAACCTGAACTGAACTGAACTTTGCAAATGGGCATCAAAGGAATCAAAGGAATTCCCTAAGTAATTAAGCTCTGTAGCTCCACCCATTTACCTTTCTAGGAAGCGGATATAATTATAATACCGACGCCCTTGTGGCGTGAAGCCCGCGGAGTTAAGGGCGCACATTTTTTTATGCTGTTTGGCTGTTTGCTGTGCTCTTTGCGTGGAGCAGCAAATCTTGACCTTCAGTAAATCTTCTGCTGATGGAGCGAGATTGCCGTAGGAAGTTAAGAGGATTTGATTAGCATGCGCACAGAAGGCCTAAGGGAGGACTTTGAAAACGCTGTATGAGAGATGAATGGGAGACTGTTGTGGCAAGTCCTCTTTGGTCCTACTATTGAACTTTGTGGTTTCTGTGTTCCTAGCAGCGTGTATATCTGGAAAAAAAGGGAAAGTGCATATGCTAGCTATAACATTGAACACTGACTGTGCTAGAGGCGGGTAAAGTAGTTGCCTGGATTTTGTTCTCCCGCCTTACATAACAAAAAAGGAAAAACTTGAATAAAATGAAATTAGATTCTATTCCTGCAAGAGTGGGAGTTGGAGAGGGAAACCAGTACTGGTATTTGTTGTTATTTAAAGACCCCAGCCAACTTTGGCGCACGAAAGTGAGTTGTGAGGAACTGAGACCACTAACTATTGTCGGCAATATTTCTTTTTGAGCATTTAAGCATTGACTAAGTATTGGCTCCAAACAACGTTTGTTTATACAGAGATACATCTAAATAATTTTTGTCAAATAAAAAGTCCCTGTGAGTTATATTATGTACCGCATCCCCGGGGCAGGGGGGGAGAGATGGACTCTGGCGGCTCCTTAAGCCGTCGGGCGTTCCCCGTGACCGAGAGATTTGGTATATTAAAGTTCTACTGGTTCAGTGATATTAACTCTAATTGAACTCTGACTACCTTATTTACTGTCTGATTCTATTTCTTCATACACTCTTAGGTCCGGGGACTGCGGGGTGTGTCTGTTGGCTTCACCCTTTGACCCGGAATTTGTTTAGTGTATTGGCTCTTGAATAATCCTAAAGAGATCAGGATTATGTAGCGGAGCTGGCCTACGTACGCCTATACAAGAGCATATGGTTGTACCCTGTGGAGTAAGTGGAATCCAGTTGGGGGATCATATTATACCATCAATGAATATGCAAAGCCCAATTACTTTGGGGAACATCCCTCTACCATCCGAAACAGGGGTAACATTTACTACTGATGATGATGTAAAAACATGTGAAGCCCAGAAAACGGCCACTAAACTCGCCTACATGTCCGGAAATCCACCTCCTCCACTTGAACCATCTGTGTCTATTTGTAAAGGAATCTATAATGGAAAGAAGGAGGTAGAGGTAAGGTTGGAAAGTTTTTCTATCCCGACCATAACACCCCAAGTGTACAGGAAGAGGAGTAAAGTGGTAATTTCGAATCTATCAGCATCTCCGACATCTAACTCAATGCTTTTTTTAAAGCCAATATCTGGTCAAAGGGTCATGGACCATTATTTTGTTAAATCTGCCACAACGAGCACAGAGATTAAATCTCTGCCAGCACTAAAGGGAACAGCAATGCTTGACCATTCAGTGATGTCTTCACAGCCCAATTTTGGGTGGCTCAGAGACTTGACAGACATTAGCATCATTGAATTGGCTGATCAAGCCGAAGGTGAATTGAAGGCCCTTAATATGGAGCTGTCAAATTTACAGTGACAGAAGCCTTGTAATGCCCCTACGTTTGACTCTCTGACTCCCCTGGTGGAAGTAATAAATGAGGAATCATCTCACCATGACCAAGAAGATCGTCAACCATCTTCTCAGATAGGAGATGGTGTAGGATTTCATGAAGGCTCCTCTGAGTTACATCATACTTTGAGGGAGGTGGATGAATGTAGTCGCCTGTCTCACCCCACTGTATCGGCTTTGAACATGGCGTTAAGTTCTTTTGTTGCCCTATATGACAACATTTGGGCGGAATTGAAATCTACCAATACTATATTAACTAATGTTACCTCAAAACTTGAAGAACTTGGGTTTGAGGTTCGTTTTGCTAATTTGGGTATGAGGGATGAGGTGGAAACTAGAAATGTGCAGCAGCTGAAGGTAAATCTTGACAATGACCTGGGGTCTGTTATTAAAATTTCTGATGACCTGGGATCGAATGATCAGTTGACCCCTCTGGAAGTGAGCTCTAAAACAAGTGTAATGGATCCTCCAATTGATAATCAAGTACGGGTACTAGTGAGACTGACCTTGATATCATTGATATCACAAACGCTCAATCTCTGGTTGGGGAGGAGGTAAACAAGGCTATGGAGGGTGAAGGGAGCATAGCCAAAGGGCAAGGGAACCCCCCGCTTTTAAAAACAATACTAGTGTGTTGAAGGGCAAAGCATTGAAGCCGAGGGCGGGGGCCAGGAAAAACTGAATTTTATCTTTGAGAATTGCCCACCCCAAACTGTTTCATGCTAGATTGTCCCCTGTACCGGAACAAGTGATCCCAATCTACGAACCGGTGTTAAAAACTCAGACCATACCTGAGAACATACCAACAATGCCGGATAGGGTGGTTGGTTTATCAACTCCTTTGAATCCTATTACAGAGTCACTTGTGAAGAGTATGGAATCTATCAAGGATGTGGGGGCCCTCGATATGAGCCTGGGTCCGAGGTTGAAAGACTCTCCCATTATTCCATTTCCTTTTAAATACCCCATCCGGTTTTGGGGTGAGCAGGGAGGGGGCCCTCATAGATTTGGCCCATTTCCTAGCCAATCTCAGTCTATTTGGGGTTCATCGGAAGGAGCGACCACCTCGGTGCATATGCCAGGGAACAGAGTGGAGGGAAAAATGGTGCATGCATCCATGTACAACAGTAAGTCCTATGTTGGTCACAGAGGATATTCCTACCACACAATTGCCTCCTCTGTGTTTTAATCCCATTTTGCCTATAGACAGGGTGGTGGCAGGTTCTGGTATGGGAAAATCAACATTCCCCCAAGAGGTGGTCGACCTCCCCCCAGAATCTAATTATCCCAGAGTTTCAGCTGGAATGAAGGATCTGTTGCAGCGCCTCATTATCCTTCAGGTGCTACTGTGAGAGGGTTGAAGATTTGTGTGAAAGCACCCTATTCTGGGTGTGCGCAAACCTCTCTGTAATTTATGACCGCAATATTAGATGTTTTAGTGTGCTGCAAAAATTGAGGAGGGTATATGAGAAGTCACATTCACCTATTTGTATAAGTAGTTTGTAGAAAAAGTACCCTCACTAGTCGTGCTCACTTTCCTAAGTGATAGACCAAAAAGTTGTCTTAGAAGTGCTATTGTCCTTTGCCAGCTTATGTAGCAAAGAAGCTGGCATATGATCTCACCCCATTCATTACCACCTTTGTTAATAAGTCATTACGGGAAGGGATCGTCCCAGAGAGCTTGAAATGATCAATTGTCGCACCTTTACTAAAGAAGCCTTCATTGGATGTTGAGGTGTTGCAAAATTACGGTCCTATTGCAGGCTTACCATGGCCAGCTAAGGTACTCGAAAAGGTTGTTACCAACCAGCTCCAGAAATTTGTCGAACATGAACTATTGTTGGACAAATTTCAGTCTAGTTTTCGTCCAAAATATGGAACTGAGACTGCCCTGTTAGTAGTACAGGATGAACTGTTAAAGGCTGTGGACCAAGGGGAGTTTACCCTCCTGGTCATGTTAGACTTGTCCGCAGCCTTTGATACAGAAAACCATCAAATTCTTCTGGAACGACTACAGGAGGTTGGAAGAGTATCTGATTTAGCACTGAATTGGTTTAGGTCTTTTTTGACCAACTGTCAACAGCGGGTGAGAATGGGGGAGTTCCTGTCGGACTTTATTTGCTTGAACTGTGGGGTCCCACAGGGATCCTCCCTGTCCCCACTGTTATTTAATCTGTATATTCGGCCACTACTCGAAATTCAGAGATGCTATGGGTTGAATTTTCACTCATATGCTGATGACACTCAGATCATCATACGAATTGGCAAATTTCAGGAAACTTTTAACAAACTGGGGCTTTGCCTGGAGGAAATAGGCAGCTGGATGTCCAAGAATTACTTGCAACTCAATGCTGCTAAAACTGAATTGATTCTATTTGGACCAACAAATCAGTTGTTAGCAGCTAAGAAGCTGCCTATTCCATAACTTTTGGGCAAGAGTTTAAAATGTGTATACAAAGGAAAAAATGTGGGTTGTATGTGGCAAGAAGACCTGGGCTGTGAAGCTCAGGTGGGAGCTAAGACCAAAGCAGTACACTTCGTCCTCCGAATGCTACGTCAAGCACTTCCCTACATACCAACCAAAGATCACGCATCTGTGGTAGGAGCTCTTACCAGTGCCCACTTAGACTATAGCAATATTCAATTGTTGGGTATTCCTACATAACAGCTTCAGCGGCTTCAGAGGGCGCAAAATGCAGCCATCAGACTGATATTTAGGCTGAGGAAAACTGATCATGTTTTACCTTTTTGCCGAAAGTTGCACTGGCTATCAGTCGATGATCGCATCAAATTCAAGACAGCCTGTATTGTCTATAAATGTGTTAATGGCATTGCTCCCTTGTACTTACAAGAGCTAATACAGCCATATCAACCCACAAGACAACTGCGATCTTGCGATAGATACCTCTTAACCATCCCTCATTCGGCTTTCAGAACCAGAGGTGACAGAAGAATCTCCGTCTTTGGTCCCAGGTTGTGGAATTTTTTGCCGCTACCACTAAGAACTATGAGCTCACTTCTTCAATTTCGCCAGGCACTGAAGACCTTCCTTTTTAGGTAGATAGTCCTATTTCATCTGGGATCCTTTTCTATTTTTGCATCTACCTTTAGTTGTGTCATCTGCACTGATATACGGTTAATTTCGTTTGGTGCGCTTTACAAATGTAAAAAATCAAAAATCAAAATCAAGAAGTATTTGAGATTCTGTGTTTATTAAACAAACCAAAGAAATACTGCATGTTACAACTATATGCCAGTGATGTATGTCATCCACAAAAAATAAATAAATATTGTGCATATGATATGTTATCATATAAGGGAAAGCCAATGTCACTTGTGGATGATGTTCATAAGATGCAGTAATGTTTTGAATTCAAAGCATTCAACAATGAGCCTAAAAATGTGTTCCCATAGGTACAATTCCAAAATTGTCACATAGATATGGTTTGCCAAATTGTCACATAAATACAGTTGCCAATGGCAATAAACACAGAATCTCAAATACTTCTGAGACAACTTTTTGGTCTATCACTTAGGAAAGTGAGCGCGACTAGTGAGGGTACTTTTTCTACAAGCTACTGTGAGAGCGTTCACTGGTGCACCTGTGGGGAATGGTGATTCGTTTCATGGCCCCTCAAGTGCCCCATTAACAAAACATTCCTATTCTGATGCACTCAAAGGGAAAGTAGTCACACGACAGACTGCGATGGGTGGGGCCGTGAAATACATCAAGTTCAGATTCACTGTACTTTGGGCTTGGACTATCAGATTTGTATGAACTGGCCAAATATTCTAACTATTTTTGCGGCTATTCCAAGCCTGTCTTTGGTGTCATCGGCTGATATTGGGAGAGTTTCCTTCCCAGTTAGAGATGAGTTGAGCACTAGTATTATGTCTCTATCCTCTCCGCTGGTAAGAGAACTAATTCTCACCCAAAGAGAAGAGCTGGCAGGATTGAGTTTTGAAATCTCTCAGATACATGAATCAAATAAGGGAATCCTTCAGAATGGCATGAGGCAATCCATTTCTAGCCTTCCTAAGGTTGCCGCTATCTCTGATAAGTTGGCCCAGAGTGGAGTGCTAAATGATATGGATTGGGCATCTATCACCTCCTCTCTATGGCAAATATTGGTCTCATGAAAGGAAATCCTCTTTGGGTGACCATTGGAAGAGTATAACGCTATGTTTGAAATCTTGGAATATTCGAGACAATGTTAATCTTTTTGCTAATTCTGTGTGTATGAAAATGTTGAGAATGGCTAATTGCATCTGTCTGCAAGAGACATGGTTAACCTGAGCACCCACTCTGGACGGATATAGCATTTTTATCCACTCTGCTAGAGATGGGACAGGGTGAGACCATCGGGGGGCCTCTTGACTGCTGTAGATGTCTCTCTTGACCTTAGTGGGGTGGTAATTGCAGACTTGCCCTTTCGTGCATTGGGGGTTGACTGCAGGTCGATGGATGGTTCGATCAATCTAATATTGCACAATATTTACTGGCACAAGGGTATTGAATTGGTTTATCCATTTGTGAACGGGCTCTGCCGGGTGGTGGATGAGTGGATGGAAACTCACCCAGAGGGCATGGTCGTACTTATGGGAGATTTGAATGCAGACTGTGCTCATTCTCACAAAATGTGGGAGTTGGAAGAGACCTGCGGAGGTAATTTAGAGAAGCAAGTGGCTGGACAGAAGTGGAGAACAGGTTTGGGTGGCAGGGGGCTGTTCCCACTGGTGGGAAAAACCACTGAATCAGGGAACTTCAGTGAATGGCGTACTTGGCACAGAGGGGACAGCTCATCTCTGATTGATTGTATTTTTATAGACACTTCCCTTATGAACTCTTGTCTGCCATTTGAAATATTTAAAAATGATTGGAGTGACCATTGCATTCTTATGGCACAATTTAATTTGTTTCTTAATATTAGGAAATGTCGGCAAAAATTATAGTTGAACACCAATGTAGGGCGTAATGCTGTTAAATGGACTGAACCGAACATTCGTTCTTTGAACTCCCAAACATATCATGTACTGAACTGCTCAATGTATGATTGGAAACTCCAAAATTTCAATGCATCCGAGTCCCAATCGTTTGTGGGTCAAATGACTGACAAAATGGCCCTGAGGATCAGAGCAACTGACTCTGGTAAAGTAGGCATGCCCATTGCTATAATGCCGATGTTACATCTGCAAAAAAGATGTTACGAAGATCACTGAAGCAGACTCGGAGCACTATTAAGGAAGAGACAGCTCGTAGAAAGCTAATTGGGAAACTCAAGTGATCATATAAGAACTATTGTAAGTCTATTAACTCTTTAATATTTCAGAACGATTCAGAAAGGATGCTTGGAACCCTAATTGTGGCAGATGTGAGTGCATTTTGGTACTTGGTAAATGGGCAGGATCCAAACTATACAACTTGTCATTCGAACTTGATATCAGAACAAGACTGGATTGAGTTCTTGGAGAGTAGATTTGGGAAAATCTCCCAAATCTAGTTTTGGATCTGACTAGAGAGGACAGGTGGAATCCCCAAGTTGAATTAGAAACCATCTTATAACTGATCTCCAGATGTAAGCATTCAAGGGCTTCGGTTCCAAACTGCCTCACAAATAACACCTTTAAAGACAATCCAAATTTGTGGGCCCAGTTGTTGTGCCTGGTGTTCAGTGACGTATTGTCCTCTGGGGTGACCCCCATATCTTGGAATATAGCCCTTGTTGTCCCACTCTTCAAGTGTGGCAGCAGGACTGATCTGGTGAATTATTGTCCAATTTCATTAATTGATGCGGACTGCAAGATCTTTTCCTCTTTCCTGCTGTCACACTTGGAGGAGTGGGCTCACAGGTGTCACCCGCTGGATCAATTCCAGACAGGTTTTAGAAGGGGCCACTCGAAACAATATTAACAGGCTTCCCCTGAAGTGTGTACAAGAGGCGGCATGGTTGACAGCAGGTGGCTGTACGTATATGGCTTCAATTGACTTGTCGGCCGCATTTGACCAGGTTGACCGGGGTAGGTTGTGGCTAAAATTGGACAGTTGGGGCCTACCTGCAGGGCTCTTGAGGTTAATTAGCGGGGTCTATGAGAACTGTGGGGTCCAGGTTCGCTTGAATCAAGGAGGAGATCTCTCGAAGAGAATTAGATCTTTTCAGGGGGACATACAGGTTTGCACATTGGCACCCTGACTGTTCAACCAATATTTTTCAGATGTAGCCGTCTCGCTTACTAAAAAAGGACTCCTTGCCTCTAAGATCTGCAAGTATAACATTATTTGGCTTGCATATGCCAATGACCTATCGATCTTTGATAACAGCAAGGTGGGCTGCAACTGTCTCTGAGTAATTTTGAAGCATATGCTAAAACCAATGGGTTAACAATTAATCCCTCTAAAACTCGAACTCTATCTTTTAGAAAAGCGACGGTTAAGACTTTCGGTTACATCGGTAAGCTGGCTGAGACTCCTTTGAAATTGGTTGAGTCAGTGCGATATTTGGGTTTCAATTTCTCTGCCTATCCCAGCTCTAAGGCATTAATGGAGCCTATTTTACTTAAGGCAAAATTGCTAGAAGCGCAGGTGGTCAGGATTGATCCCAGTACTCAAAAATTAAAACCGGAGTGACAAACACACTGTATCATCTATTGGATAGAAACCTGGATTTTTCGTACACACTAATTTCTCTGAGGGATCGATCAGAGGCCATACTTGAGGAGATTGGGATGTCCATTGAGACTTTGATTTGTAACTCCATGTCTGTAAAGTGTGCATTATTCAATTTTGATTGGTGTCAAAGTGTTGGCAAATTTCACTCTTATCCTTCACTACTGCATTTGAATCATTAACATAGAGCCCGTGGCTCCCCCATCCAGGTCATTTTACAATTTCCGGATAGACTATAACGAGGTATTGTCCTTAGAGCTAGATGGAACGTCAGAAGAGGGCTAATTTTGGTGGACCTTGCTAGATGCAGGTTCTGCCTGGCAAAAGAGGAGTCTGGTTATGGAGTGTGTAACACTACATCCATTTAGGGTTAAATATCTGGAACCCCTAAATGCCAACTCCATTACATATGAAGAGGAGTGGGCATGGAAAAGATGCCTGAACATTCAAACTATTCATGAGGGCTTGGCTCTATCCGGATTTATTAAAAGTTTACATTTATTATATAGAGCAAAATTTGTTATTTTCACAGTTTTTTCAGTTTTTTGCCTATTTTTGTAGGTTCATTTTACTTTTCATCTTTTAGGTATAATTTAGTATTATGTTTTTTGCATCTGTAGTATTTAATGAGTGGGAAACAATTGTATATAATGATTGAGTACAATGATCATTATATCTAATATTTTCGCTTTCTTTTATTGTATTTTTCATCCCTATTTTGCTTGTATTGATGGTGCAGATGTTTTGGAATCTGTTTCCTTTTTATATATTTGTCTTAATGTTTTGTAAAGATTTGAATAAACCATACAACAAAAAAATTTAAAAAAAATACCCAGTAGTGCGCCCAGTGTTTGGTATGTCCGCGGACAACTGCGGTGACCGTGGACGCAGCAAACTCATCACAGCCTTCTCCCACCTAAACAAATACAGTATTTGACCCGTCTCTTACTCCCCCACCCTGTCCAAGCACTCCTACACACCAACACACTCTCCAAAATTGGATTTATGCTCAATTCTACGCCTATCTGTCCGCGGATGTCCACGCATCCAATATGGCAGTTGCATCAAAATAATGTGACGCACCTCATGCCTCATCCCAGCCAATCAGAGAACATGTTGCGTGTCTGTGGACATGACGCAAGCCGATTATCCAATCTGTTTCCTGTCCGCGGAGTGAACAGGAAGGTGCATCCGCGGAGCGGACATAGATATCACACATTTTTTAGACCTACTTTTTGGTCATTTTAAAAAAAAACTACTGGACTGATTTTCACCAAATTTACAAAAGTACGCTTTCGGGATCAAGCCACCGCTCATGCTACAGTTGTTTGTAAATAGTGAGTCAAACACTCTGGAGAACTGTTTATCAACACGGATTATTACACAAACAGGGCATATTAGTAGCACAATCAAAATGAAAATGTTCATCCTTCTTAATTTGTAGCCACCTTATTAAAGGCGCAGAATTCCCACAGAACTGGATCACTGGTTAAATTGAGGAACTGTGCAACCTGCATGAGTAACAAATGCCCATGTATATGATACAATGCTCCACTTGTGGCTAAAGAAACATTGGCGAAATGACAAGGACTGTGTGTGAACGACTCACTGACCACAAGTCAAAGATTAGAACATAATGAACTAAATTCCCTGTAGGATAACATTTTAATTCAGTTCAGAATAAAAAAAATTGCTCTTCTGGAAATTGAAACTACAGAAGCTATTCAGCATAGCCACCACAGAGGTGGCAGAACATTGGTTAAGCAAAGGGAAAGCCTTTCTATATGGTTTCTGCAGGGCCACTGGCAGGCTGGCCTGAATGAAAATGTGTGCTGGAACATTCATATGTAGTACACATTATTTGTGTAACCATTGCTTTTAGCATGTCTTTCTTCCCAATTTATGAACCTGGGTAGGAAGGGTCAGGACATTTATTTTAATTTCGGAAGGTGTTGGTTCCGCAGGGCAAAAACTAGAGTGAGCAAGGGGCTGGAAAGAGTGTGCAGCCCTCCTCCACAAAGAGGGAAGCAATTAGCTGTGCATTTCTCCTTGAAGTGGGTAGAATGGCTCTTGCTAGACCGCATTGAGACTGAGCGTTCATTGGGAAGACTGAGGAATATATGCTTTGAAATTGTTTTAATTTAAGCGACACACCTGTTTATAACCAGCATCATAATAATACATGTGAACTTCTTGCTATTATTGATAGGTTTATGTTATGGTCTAATTAGTTTTATACTCGTCCTCATGACACATGCATGTGCCTGGGAAGCTACCCACATACATTCAAATATGCTACTTATTCTCTGTCCTTTATTCAGTACACCTTTCAGAAATGTCATTTAAATCTAGTAGACTTGTGAGTCATTATTATTTGCTGACAGTGTTAAACTGTGCATAGGGGCCCACAAGCCATGCAACATGAAAGCTCTGACGTCCCTTTAACAACATTTTTTCATTGAATTTCATATGTTTTTATTAGTGCAACTTAACCATAACATCCCTTTAACAAAGTTTTGTTCAGTGAATTTTATAGGTTTTTATTAGTGCGACTTAACCATGAAATCCCTTTAACAAAGATTGTTCATTATATATATATATATATATATATATATATATATATATATATATATATACATATTTTAGAGAACGAGGAAAAGTAAATGCACTTTTCCACACAGGGACAGCACTCAAAGCGGTCTGGACGCCAGCATAAATCTCCAGAAAGTAAATCAATCCATCATTTGCCAAAGTTCTTGTGCCATATCCATCTTTATTGAAGGTATTGCAACCTACGACGCGTTTCGCAACGCTCCCATTGCTTGTTCACATATAAAACAACAGAAAACTGCACCATGCTTTTATATACAGAAGGGCTCAATCTCTATGGTTCTGCCCAGCACATTTTGTCCCTTTTCTCTTTCAATTCTTACAGTGTCCCATAGACGACATTCTATGTTGAATGCATGCAGCCATTTTGTAATGTGTTAACTCACACTCTTAATGCGTTTAAGCTAGTGCTTTACATATTTGGAGATGTCACATTAATCTTTTGAAGCCGCTCAGTGCACAGTGAGAGGTTTTTATTTTTATTTTTATTTACACAATAATTTAAGTTTTTTTGTCACTCTAATATTTATTAATTAGAGTCAAAGCCTGCTCACTGTTCACTTACACAATTTTTTCAATCAAGGCCTGGATTTACAATTCAATACTGGCATCATAAAATGATAAAAATGATTTCACATTGTCACCAATTAATTTCCTATTTACCAAATGTATATGTGTGAGGAAACATAGCATTCCGATCCTTTGATCTTTTTCAGGTTCAAGATTATAAAGTGCATAGTGCTGTAAACATGACTCTCAATCAATTCACCTTTAAAAACCTAAAGTGCATAGTGTGAAGTGCTTTGTTGATATCTTGAACTTTGTTTCTCACAAATTATCAATTGGATTTTGTAAATGTTTAATTGGAAATTACGTTTATCTTCTGTGATAGCGTGGTAGAAAAGATACTAAAGTGCTAGGTGCTGTAAACATCTAAGTACTTGCGGCCAGTATAAAATATACAATATAAAACCAGGGTTTGGGCAATATAAACAAGAGCACATAGAAGAAAAGGGAGAGAAGTTGGTTTGAATCAGGGCTAAAAGCTGTGCAGTTCTCACTGTTACATAGAAAGTCAACACACATAAAAAATAGAAAAAGTTAAAACAAGCTCAACTATCAAATTTCAGCAAAGGGTATTTTCTTAAATTGCTTACTTCAAGAGACTGTCGAGACTAAGGCAGAGGATGAAATTTATGTTCCAAGGATTGTATACAGTTCTTCATCCAAGTTATGTCCTCCTGGTTTCTTGGTTTGGAAATCTAAGATGAATCGTGCCTCCATCTGACGTAATTCCAGCTCACGGTTCCCTCCATGTGGATTAAGCTTAATATGATGTACTCCAAAAAATCTAAAACTTTCCAATTTGCTCTGATGTTGATCTCTAAAGTGTACTGCCATGGGGTAGGAAGCATCTATGTTTTTTGTGGCCCGCATATGCTGCAGTATTCTCAATTTCAGTTTGCCAATGGTACTTCCCACATACCACAGATTGCATGAACAAAGCAGTACATATACAACAAATTCTGTATTACATGTTATTTTGGTTTTCACCTCAATATTATGGCCTAATATTGGATGTACAAAGTTCGTTTTATTCAGAGCAAATTGGCATGCTTTGCACTTGGTGCATATGGAGAAGCCAGTGTTCTTTTTATTCAGCCACGTGGATGTAGCATTGGTTTCTGTCTTTGGGGACATAAAGCTGTTGACTAATGTGTCTTTAATGGAGATAAATTTTCTATAAATTATGTTGACTCGTTCCCCCATGAATGGAAATAGGACTTCATCTGTCTTTAAGACATGCCAATGTTTGTGTAGTATTCTCCTTATTATCTTAGCGTGTGAGCCATACGTGAGTATTAATCTTACATCGTCAGGTTCCAGAATCTTTTCAGATGTTCGATTGGTGGAGAGCAATGCTGTTCGATCTAGGTTTTGTGCTTTGGTGTAAGCTCTCTCGATGATTGCCTTAGGATATCTTTATTTGGCAAAATTGCGAGCTGTGATCTTGCATTCTCTGGCAAAACAATCTAATTTGCTGCGATTGCGGCGAATCCTGAGGAACTCTCCATATGGTATACTCCATTTTAATGGAGTAGGGTGATATCTGCTCCCAAATAATGGCATGTCGGAGCTTGTTGGTTTTCGATGAAGTTCTGTACTGATTTCTTTGCAGTCAGTTTTCACCAGTACATCAAGAAAAATTAAGGATTTGTGACTACGAGTCTTTGTAAATTTAAAATTCAAGTTGTTGACGTTTAACGAAGTTACAAAGTCAAGCCAATCCATTTCTTTTCCATTCCATAGGATGAATAAGTCATCAATAAACCGTAGCCAGAGGACTACTTGGTTAGTGTACTTGGTATTAGCATCGGTCCGGACAACACATTTTTCCCACCATCCCATTGTCAAATTTGCATAAGCCGGTGCAAAGCTTGTTCCCATCGCTGTTCCACACAATTTGTTATAGTAGATATTGTCGAAGAGAAAGACTTTATTAGTTAGACATAGGTCTATCATCTCCATAATCATTTGTCCATGACTTAAATAGTTTAACGATCTACTGTCAAGGAAGTATTTGCATGCTTTTTTTCCATCGTTATGTTGGATGGAGGTGTAGAGCGATACTATGTCCAGTGTTGCAAACATGAAATCTTTTTCCAAGATAATTCCTTCAATTTTACTGAGAAAGTCTTTGGTATCGCGTAAATATGAAGGTAGCGTGAATACCAAGGGCAATAGTGTTTGATCAACATACTTCGACATGTTTTCCAGTGATGCACCATTTAGAGTAACAATGGGTCTTTCCAGGAGACAGGTGGGGTTTTTGTGGATTTTCGGTAGGAAGTAGATTGTGGGTATAACAGGAGTTTGGTTGAAAAGGTATTTCGAGTCATCCTCATCCAGAATATTCAATTCCTCCCACTTGTGTAAGAAGCACTCATCCTTTTTATGGTTCCCAATGGGTTTTCTTCAAGATTTTCATAGCAGTAGTTGTCACTAAGTTGTCGTTGTGCTTCCTTTACATAGTCTTCTCTATTGAGAATTACTATGTTGCTTCCTTTATCTGAAGCTTTTATGATCACATGGTCAAGTTCTTGCAGTTCTTTTAGGATTTTCCTTTCCTTGAATGAAAAGTTGGGCTTTGTTGTATTCCTATATGATCTGGCTGTCTTTAGATCCTGAATGACCAAGTCCTGAAAGGCTTCAACTTTGCCTCCTGGCTGGAACATAGGATTAAATCTGGATTTGGCTTTTAGTGTGCTCTTGATAGGCCAATCAGTTTCTAGGTCCAACATTTCAGGGGTGATGTCAGAGGCCATATCTGATGGTTGATTTATAGATTCTAATTCGGCCAGGCCAATTAGTGTTTCCAGATCTTCGATGGCTACTGACGTTCGACCTGATGAACTTGGTTTAGATTTTTCTTTGAGTGGATTCAAGATGAAGAATTTCTTCAGCTGGATCTTCCTCATGTATTTGAAAAATCTATTCTGGTTTCCATGTAATCATAACCTGCTGTAGTGTCAGGGATAAGGGCCTGTGGTGCAGGAGGAGGCAGGTACGGCATATCTAAAAACTACAATTCCCAGCAGGCAATGGGAAATGTGTAGTTCCTTGGGCCTGTCGGTACTCAGCTGCCGGCACTTTGCAATTAGGGATTGGGCTCTTAACCGCCGCCCGTCCGTGCTCATGTGCTGTTGATTAATGTTGGAGAGCATGGGCGGCGGCGGCGACGGCGGCAGGAGCGAAGCAGGAACGATGAAGGTGTAAGCGAGTGGCGAGAAGGATTTCCCGGGGTGCGGCGGACACGCTCCTTAATCTGCTCCAGAGCTACAGGTCCGGGTCAGCCGCAGTAGGCTCCCGGACCATCAGTTAAGTGTTTCTATGTTTGTTCACTTGGCCGGTTTACGGCATTAACATGGAGTAATCAAAAGCTTCAAGTATTTATGTCCGGACCTCTCAGGAAAACGTCCGGACCAAAAGTTAAGTGCAGGCACATAAATCCTTGGTTTTTGGGCAAGATAAATGCCAGTTTGGTAGCCGGCACATTGCTTCCTCACGTTCTAAGCACCAGGGAAAATTCAACTCTTCTTATCCGCATTTCCAGCATTACGTTTTTTCTATGTGCAGTGTATTATGTTAATTCATGTTTTGTGAGGCATGTGAACGTCTCAATGTTCTCTGTTCATTATCAGTGTATTATGGTTCTAAGTCATTTCTAGTTAAAGTGCCTTTCTATGTGCATTATGTTGTGCTAATCCATGTTTGCTCACGATTTGTGTAGGGTGGCGTGTTATGTGTTAATTAATTACTGAAGATAGAGTCAGGTCAGGTTGCAGGAGTATTAAGCTATCTAGTCAGGAATTGTAGGGGTCTTTTGTCATTTTATGTCTTGTTGTCTTCCCTTCCTTCCCTTTATTGGTCCATCCCCTTTCCCTAACTCCTTCTTCCCCCCATTGGCTGCCACGTGGCTACCTGTTATTCGAACATCCAGGCGCCCGTGCCAACCACGGTGGGAGGGGTCGATCCATTCGGCTTCTGTGGTTCGGGAGAGGGGATTGAAATCCTCCTCCCTTAAGTTCAGTTGTGACATGTAGGGCAGAAATTAAATCCGTATTGGAGAACTTTAACTTGTTCGTGGTTGAGTGCATAATTTGAGAGGTTCATGATGCTTTTATCCGGGTCATCTGGCTCTATTTTGCCTTCTTCTTCCCAGAGCGTGTTTTTGTACCTTGATCTGACTCTGAGCTGCTTGTGCCCTTGTCCCCTCCTTGTTTTTTTCTTCCTCCTTAGCCTTGATGTTTGCCCCGTCCTCTGCCCGTATTTTTGTGTTTTTTTTCTGCCGTCTAGTCCGAGCATCCTCATCTCCTCTAAAAAATTGGTTTTCTTGGGGGGATTTTCGACAGGTGTCCCAATGAAAACAGTACCTCACGTGTGCGGGTGCACTTACCTGGGCGTAAAGGGAAAAGGCTAACCCACTGGTAACCCCAAGCCTTTCGGCAGAGCAGATTTTGCTCATGTGAACAGCATACAGATTTGGGCCTAGGGTGTCGAAGCCACCAAGGAAAACAGGGAACCCCATGCATTTCCAAAAAGAGGACACCCATGGGAATCCACAGCGGTCTGACTGACACAAATTGCCCCAGAATTTATTACCCACAATCCCCAGCAAAGTCTGAAATTTGGTGAAAAAACTAAACTTTTCAGACATTTCCCTCTTGCCACCCACCGAAACATGCCACCAACACCACATGTCCTACCTTCCTGCGTTCCCACAGGGTGTCCCGACATAGACGGTACCTCACATGTGTGGGTGCACCTACCTGGGCGCAAAGGGAAAAGGCTAAACCACTGGTAATGCCCAAAGGTTTTGGGGAGACAACCTACAGATCTGGGCCTAGGGTGTCGAAGCCACAAAGGAAAACAGGGTGCCCCATACATTTCCGAAAAGAAGACACCTGTGGGAATCAACAGAGGTCTGACTTGCGCGAATCACCCAGAATTTATTACCCCCAATCCCAGACAAAGTGAAAATTGTCTTATTTCCACCAAATTTCAGACTTTGTCAGGGATTGTGGGTCATAAATTATGGGGTGATTTGCGCAAGTCAGACCTCTGTGGATTTCCACGGGTATCTTCTTTTCGGAAACGCATGGGGTTCCCTGTTTTCCTTCATGGCTTCGACACCCTAGGCCCAAATCAGTAGGTTGTCCACATGAACAAAATTCCTGAAAATCTACTGTGCGAAAAGACTTGGGCTTAACAGTGTTTGAGGCTTTTCCCTTTGCACCCAGGTAGGTGCAAATAAACACATGTGAGGTACCGTTTTCATCGGGAAACCTGTGGGAAAGTGAAATGGTAGGCCATGTGTTTTTGGCTGCGTGTTTCGGTGGGTGACCAGAGTGAAATGTGCGGAAATTGTGTTTTTTGTTCTGTCATTTTCCCGATTTCCCCCCAAACAATGGAATCTTGCCCTACATAGTTGTTGTCTGACCTGCGTAAATCACCCCTTCCTAAACTTGGAATATTATCTACCTTTCAGAAATGTATGCCTTTCTGGCTTCCCATTCAGCTTTCCTACCCTTTTCTTCCATTCCCTCCATGCATGTCCTATTGGACAAAAACGCCAAAATCACCTACCTCTCACAAAACGGCTGATTAGCATATCAAAATATGTTATTTTGGTTTCCACTCAGTCTTTTCTTGAAAGCCTGGAAAAAGGCGAATCCAGCACAGCAAGCCATTTGTTCCTAGCTTTTACAAGGAAAACACCACAGGCTTCTTTGTACAACATTGTGAGGGTAATTCATAGAATTCAGTGCACAAGTGATGTACGCGGCTGGCGCACAGTGTGCGCGTGTGAATTTCTGCACCAGCTGCGTGCGCTAAAATCCATTTCTGCGCACAGCGTATTCATGGATTTTAGCTTCCAAAACCAGCCGTGGCGCAGAGTGGCGCAGCGACCCTGCAGCAGTGCCAGTTACCCCCCAACCCCTCCCCGTGCGCCATGCACAGCGCACAAATCCCATACATGGCGCACAGGCCCCCAACTACGAAAACGCCTGTAAAACTCCCCGCGCGCACCTCCGAATACACGTGCCCTGCTGCACGGAGAGTGTCACACGCGATTGGAGTGGGGTACGTGTATTCCTGGGGTGCGTGGGAAGTTTCACACGTGATAGACCCTGTGCGAGTGGGGTACGTGTATTCCTGGGGTGCACGGGAAGTTTCACACGCGATAGGCCCTGTGCGAGTGGGGTACGTGTATTCCTGGGGTGCGCGGGAAGTTTCACACGATTGGAGCGGGGTACGTGTATTTTGGGGGTGCGTGGGAAGTTTCACACGCAAAATGCCCTGTGCGAGTGGGTCACGTGTATTCCTGGGGTGCGCGGGAAGTTTCAAACGCGATTGGAGCGGGTACGTGTATTTCGGGGGTGCACGGGAAGTTTCACATGCGAAATGACCTGTGTGAGTGGGGTACGTGTATTCCTGGGGTGCGCGGGAAGTTTCACACGCGATAGGCCCTGTGCGAGTGGGGTACGTGTATTCCTGGGGTGCGCGGGAAGTTTCACACGCGATTGGAGCGGGGTACGTTTATTTTGGGGGTGCGCAGGAAGTTTCACACACGAAATGCCCTGTGCGAGTGGGGTACGTGTATTCCTGGGGTGCGCGGGAAGTTTCACACGCAATTTTGCTGTCAGAGCGGGGTACGTGATTTTCAGGGGTGCTCGGGGAGTCCTACACATGAATTGGCAGTGTGGGTCCTCCCAGGTGTTTCCTCTACACCCTCCACGGTCCCTGCAGGCAGCCCACACCACAGGGGACTACCCTGCACCCCTGGTCATGTCCCGCAGGCAGCCTATCCACCATGGGCATGCCCCCCAGCCAAGCCACATGTCACCTTGCACTAGTGATCACCAACTCATGTCCCCCAGGACCCCCACCCCCCAGTAGTCAGGGGCACCTTCCAGCAGGCCCCCACTCATGTCCCCCGCACCCACACCCCCCAGCAGTCAGGGGCACCTGCCAGCAGGCCCCCACTCATGTTCCCCAGCACCCCCACCCCCCAGCAGTCAGGGGCACCTGCCAGCAGGCCCCCACACATGTCCCCCAGCACCCATGTCATGACGATTCTCAATCATGGGCCTCATGGCCACCCACATCACACCTCATGCCACCCCAGCCCAAAGACCCAACCAAGTATTACATCCACCCACAGAGAAATGGCCATTACATGATACAACCCGAATGGCAAGTATGTACATGAACACATGTCCGTCACACACACACATTGGTTGCAAGTGAATGTGAAAACCCATATCATGACATGCATGAAACCAATGAGAGACTAGCACACATACAAAAATATATTGAACACAACATGAATGTAATGAAAAAAAACACTCAATAATGGGAATAAGAAATAAAAAATATGAATTCAGAATCCAAAGAAATCCAAATGAAAATGTGTCCAAAGTCTCAGTCCAACCAAGCAAATCCAAGGGAAAAAGAAAATATATGAAATCCATTGCGCCATGGTGAAATTAAAATAAAAACGAGAAACATCCACTGTTCAACTATATACAAATCACCAATCCAGGGTCCATGAGCCCAACAAATGAAATGAAACCTACAAAAAACACTACCTAATAAAGAACTATATACAAAAATGTGGTGCATTGTCCAAGCATCCCAAAATAAACAAAAACAGAAAGGAAACCAAACACTTTCTAACTATTTACAATGGCAGCAGGCTAGTCCGACGGCTCACTTTTTGATGTCCCGGGCCAGGGCATCATTGAACTCCCGCTCAATGTCCTGGAGGCGGTCCTCTTCCATGGCCCTGAGGGTTCGCAGGGACGATGACATGTTCTCCTCCAACTCCCTGCAAATTGCCTCGAGGCACTCGGCCCGCTTCAGGGCCCTCCGCATGGAGTTCTCCGCCCTGACCATTGTGAACGGTGCCTCTTCCGCCCGCTGCCGCTCTGCATCTATGGCGTGGCCCAAACTCTGCCACACGGAAGACACTTGAAATACGGGGTCCTCCTGCCCTATGGCCGATGCCTGCCCCTCCGATGTTGAAGGCCCCGAGCCATCATTGCTCCCACCATGTTGCTGCTGCTGTGCCTGTGCCTGCACCCTGGCTCTTGATGCCTGTACGTCCTCCTCCGGCTGGGGTGCAGTTGTCGTGGTGGCCACCCCTGCTGGATGTCCGACTCCCGACTGTGGCAGGGATGTGTCCTCCACCAGCCTGGCCGCTGGATCAGGGGCAGCTCCACAGGGTACCCAGGTGATACATGGGTGGGAAGATGGCATGGAGGACGACTGGCACGTAGGGGGGTTCAGGTGAGGAGGGGGTCGCAAGAAGGTCCAGCACACAGAGCAATCCAGCACCGGTGACCCGTCCAAGTAGGTCAACGTGGTCAAAGAGGCATGCGAGACGACGTGCAGTCTCTCCATGAAAAGACTGCAGGTCACCTCGCATGCCCCGTTGACGCAACGCTATCCCAGCCAGGACAGGCTCAACACGGTCCCAGATAGCCACGTCCGCAGGGAGAGGAAGGACAGTTGTTGTGCGCTCATCCCCTCCCTGAAAACGGGTCTGGACTTAGGCATCCCTGCTGGTGCCAGATGATGCAGTGACAGGATCAGTGACAGGATTACACACAGGCACCTCCGCGGTGGCCTGTGCTGCCTCTTGTCCCTGCCCCTGCACTGCACCACTAGCACCAGTGGAATCCCCACCTCCAGACCCCATGTGTGTCCCTTCCGCGGCCTCCTCCTCCACCAAACCCCCCACCAACCTGGATGACTCCGTGCCACCTTCCTCCGTTGGACCCTGTGGGGTCTCAGCTGCCCCTTCTGCTGCCAAGGAGTCCACCTCCAACCTCTGCCTCTTGGACCTACCCTCGGAAGCTGCGGCCTGGGACACGGCACCAGACTCCTCACTCCCCGACGAGATGACAATCTGGGAGGGGAGCCGGGCCTTGCGTCTCTGGCTGGTGGTGCGATCCCTGCTGCTATGCTCCACAGCACCCTCTCCGCCCTCTTCATCAGTTGAAGCTGCAGACAGGAAGAGATAAAACACAGGCATAAGGGCACTGTACAATGGACTGATACACACATGACAGTTGCACATGAGTGGCAGTGTCAAACTTCAGACATGGCATCACACTCCCCGATACACATGTCATTTCAACTCACACACATGAGCATTTCCACAGCAATATTGCACCAGGCAGCAACATCCATACACATACAAAAGCATGAACAGCCGAAGGTGAGCCTGACATCACATGAAACACAGGGAGTGCACTAGACATGTACACACGCCACAACACTTACATGCATGTCTACATCTCCTCCAATGTCGCAATGATGCGATCGCCATACATGTCACATCTGGCCTTCAGCCTTTTACATATCAGTGTCACATGCATCCATGTTGCCTCACAGTTACACACTTGTCAAATACACATACATGCACATGTACACAGTGCCGATACTTGCAGCAGGAACCACCATCCATGTGTGACACCACAACCATGCCAACGTACATACACAGAAATTCAAACATGTGTGCTCCCACACCTGCATTTGCACAGCATGCTTACCAACACATACACAATCGATGTGTCCCACACCTAAGAGGACTCACATGTTGCAGCCTCATGCCCCTGTTCATACACATCCCTACATGGCCCTACGAAAACACATGTGCAACCTGCACACTACTGGCACACCACCACATGCACAGCGTCCAATCAGTATGCATGTACACTTACCGCTCGACTCCAGACGGGTCTGCCTCTCAAGGACCTGGACGTGGAGCGCTGGGCATATGTGTTCCAGGACCCTCATCTAGTGGTCGGACAGGTGGCCCCGGCGCCCCTTGACATCTGCTGCCTTCAAGAGGCGCCGGGCCTTCTTGAGGGTCCTGGACCTGAAGTCCTCCCAGCGCTGGATCAGGGGCAGCTCCACAGGGTACCCAGGTGATACATGGGTGGAAAGATGGCATGGAGGAGGACTGGCGCGGACTGCCACCCCCTTCGCATTGATGGCAGTCATGATGTCCATCCAGATCCTGGTCCTTCATTGTCGGCGCGCAAACTTCCAAAGAGGGCATCAAACTGCCCCAGGACTTGCTCCACCAGGACACCAACTTCCCTGGCACTGAAGCTGGTGGCCCTCTGCCTCTCTGGCTGGGGGTTGCCAGTGATGCCAGATGGTGTTGTGCCCGACATGGCAACCCCAGAGGCAGGAGTGGGTGGGCAACTGAGTACTGGGGCTGGGCTGTGGAGCGATGGTATCCCAGTCGGGAGTCTTCGGTTCCAGCAGGGGTGGTCACAGCAACTGCACCCCTGGCTGACGTGCAGGCAGCAAATAGCAGGGCACGTGGGCAGCAGGCAGCAGCAGATGGCAGGTGGGAGCGTGCTCGGGTTTCTGGGGGGCAGTAATTCGGCCTTCTGGGCAGGAGAGTGGTCTTCCGTGTGTTGTTGCGTGGCCAGCTTGATACGGAGTGATTTGGCACGTGAAAATCTTGCACGTCAGCATGTAATTCAAGGAAAGGCCCTTTGCGCGTAAGCACATCAGCACACGTACACGGTTTCATTGGACCAAATGCCCTTAGCGCGTAAGTGCTTCTGTGACGTGACTCGCACGGGCGTTTCCCTCATGACGTGGGCATAGTGGTTCAGCGCACGTGAAAAAACTGCACGTCCGCGTGTGGATGCGTGTAATCCGAAGAAAGGGCCTACGCGTGTAAGTGACGTGACGCGCACGGGCGTTTCCATCAACACGGGTGCATGTTCATCGTACATGTCCAAAAACTGCACGTCTGAGTGTCAGCTTGTGTAATTGGAGGAAAGGGACTTAGCGCGTACATGCGTAAGTGACGTCGTACATGTGGGCCGCTTTAAAAGATACGTGTAGGACCCCATTCCCTTGTATGTGCTTTTCGTGCAGAGCGAGTGGGTGAATTCTGTAGTTCTTGTCGGTTCACACGCAATTACTTCACAGCGTTTCAAGTTCATACTCCCTGTTACCTCTGAAAGAGTTCTTTATATTTTTTGTCCTGTCTCCTCAGACAGCGTGCAGTTCTTCTTTTGGCGGGGGTTTTGCCTACGTGCACACGTGCATTTTTTTAACCTTCTTTTTCCAGGCAGATGGTGAGTCGCGCACGCATTTACCAACTGTGCTTGCCCCGTGTGTTGCGTACCCTTCAGAGTTCATTGTAGGCTGTGTGTAACACGCATACGCTTGTTTTTGTGTTTCTGGGTGCCACAGCGTAGTGCAGGTTTATTTTTCCACGCACGTGGTCTACGAGGGGTTGCGCGCACATTACTTTTTATTTTTGGGGTGCCTGTGCATTTTGTGACCCGTCATCTTCCCCCAGGGGTCACAGACAGCCTTGCTAGAGCACCAGGGTACGAATTCCATCTAGTACCCTACCCCTTTCACCCTCAATTGCCCAGGACAATTGTTTACTGCAACTCCCATATGCACAACAACATCGGTGCCATGGTTGGAAGGCGACCTAGCGGTAAGGGAGGCAAAGGTGGCCGACCTCCAAAAGGTGGGCGTGGTGGGTGCGGTAGGGGACGTGGCCAGGATTTGCAGGGTACCCCTAGACCCCCATGTGTGGAGGACCAATCAGGGACACACATGCCCCCCCCATCGTTGAGGGAAACGTGGCTGACACCATCCCAGCTCAGCCCTTGTTGGACCAGCCAATTGTGGCACCTGAGCCGGCACAGGATGACTCCCAGGCTGACTTCCAGGTCAGCAAGTCTAAGCCACGTGTGTTGGTGCAAGTTGGTGTCACCAGGCCACGTGGATCTGGGGCAGCAATGTCATCTGCTGCCCCAAGTAGGCAGGGTGGGGAGGCTGCAGGGGCAGCTGCAGCTCTATCCACCCCAGCTCTGAGTCTCCCAGCTGGGACAGTGTCGGTCCTGGTCCATCAAACTGACGTTGCCCCTGCCAACATCACACTTCAGCCAATGCCTGCACCAAGACCTATGGTCATTGTGCCTTCGCACACTCCCAGTACCCAGTCCACCTGCGCTTCTGCCCCTACTGACCAGAGCGGCGCAAGCCACTCAGGCTCTGCTTCACCTTTGAAGAAGAGGAAGAACGGTGCTCTGGCACTACAGGCTGAGACCCAAGACATGGCTACACAGTCCGGCACGTCAAGTAAGCCTATCTTTAATGACCCTGAACTTGATGCACTTGTGAGTTATGTGTCGGCACATAGCTGTGAAATTTTGGTGACTGCAGGGTGCAAGACCACACCTGGTCAACATAGGGCACACTGGCAGACCATCGCGGACAGAATAAGTGCCCTTGAATTTGTGAGGCGCACAGCTGATGATTGCTACAAGCGGTGGAATGACCTGAAACGCAGAGCAAAGAACAAGCTGGCCTCAAATCATGCCGCTACTCTGGTGACTGGCGGTGGGTCTCCACAAGAGGACAACAAACTCACTGAACATGAGTCTGTTGTTGGGACCTTCGTCACAGAGGAACAGATCCAAAGTGTGGGAGATCTACCTGATTAGGACGCATTGTGCGGTG
The DNA here is from genome assembly GCF_040938575.1 of Ambystoma mexicanum. NCBI lineage: Eukaryota > Metazoa > Chordata > Amphibia > Caudata > Ambystomatidae > Ambystoma > Ambystoma mexicanum. Next base: position 568,866,262 of record NC_090939.1, on the reverse strand, counting down.
AGTGCCCATGCGTGTGTGTGTAATCCATGTGTATGTTGTTTGGCTGACGGGTTCTGATTGAGTGCTAGGTGAGGGTGTGTACTCCTGACTGTTATGGGTGATCCATTTGCTTCCTCCCATACATTCACGTGCCTTGGATTTGGGTATGACTGTATCCCTTCTGCCCACAGTTGCCAATTAGGTCCACATTAGTGCACTTTACCTTGAACTGTCATCTTGCAACTACATTGTTCAGATTTTGTAAGTGTTCATTCAGGCTAATTGTTTCCACTCTCCCATTTTTGCTACGCATTATTCTGCCCTATTGCAACATATGTGATATGCTTCGGTCATAATTAAATTAAATTAATTATTGTTTACAGCCCACACTGGGCCACTATTTTTACCTGGTTATGTTAATGATTACACCATTCAGGCCGATGGAGTATTGGGCTGCAGACATTTTTTATTAGGGCCTGTTTGCATGTGGAAGATGACAGACGTTTCCTGTATTGTCAAAGTGACCAACCATTGATCAGCCTACAATGACTGTGTTATTGGACACTGGATGTGTTTCAGTGTGCGGCACATGCATATTTTGCAACACTATTCAGCATCAATCTTTGCATCATGTCGATGTGACATGGATGTGTGACAGTACTCATTCACTGACATATTGCTGTAGTTTTGTAATGTACCGTGGCTATGCTTCATGACATCTGTGTGGTGGCATTTGTTGTGTATGTGTATTGGACATGCCACTCAGAGCCTGATGTGTGATGCCAGTGCTACCCAACATCCTGCAAATGTGTTGCTTTTCCATCTTGCTCTCCCCAGTGTCTCCCTTTTTGACTCCACTTCCAACTCTTTGACAGTACATGCATGGCAGGGTTATAGTCATGTGGGACATGTGTAAATCATGTACTGGATCTCTGGCTTGTCACGGCCTATGTGTGTGCTATGGTGCTCATATCTGTCTTTCATGTTTTTGCAGGTGATGTCGCACTTGGTGCTGTTGAGGTTGAGGAGATGGTGCAGACCCAGGAGGAATCTCAGGCACGACCGGGCACCAGTGGGGGACGTGGTGTGGTGGTGGGTGAAAACCCAATGTTACTGCAGACCATACTGTCCAGGGGTGCCTGTGGGTGCACCTCCCCAGACCTCTATTCAGGTGCTGAGTCGGATGATGAGACTTATGTGCCGTCGCAGGTAAGTGTTTCTGGCAAGGATTCTGTTCTGTCCAACCCACCTGGACCAGGGGTAGAACCCTCTATGGGGATGTCAGTGTTGGTAGGTCCGCCTTTGGCGGTTACAGATGCAGGGTCACACTCCACAGCATTTGATCCTGTTCCTGGGCAAGCAGATCAGAGGGGGAATGCAGTCCTGCAGCCTCAGGCAGTGCCAGCACAGCAAGGTGCAGATCGCCTTGCCCCAAACAGGTGTGGTGACCGTCGACGCGGTTGCCGTGTGCCACCAGGCAATACTGTATGGGAAAACTCCATGTACGGTATGGCAACCCAACAGGCAGCATCAGTAGAAATGATGGCTCAGGAAATGGAGAGGGTGGCCACTTCCATTGTCCCCCCTGAAAGGCAGATGGAGCAACAACAGCAGGCAACAGACACCATTTGCCAATCACACAGGGAAGACATGTTGGCGTCCAACAGGGACAGACGGGCGGCACTGGAGACTCTGTGCGAATCCATATCAATAGAGTCCAAGGGTCACAGGGAAGCCCTGAGGGTAGAACTACATAACCTCAGACAGACTCTGGTTGAACTTGATGCTTCCAGTAATTTAAGGGCAGAACAGCAGCTGGAGCAGTTCACACGTTCGCCCTCAGCTGAGCTGCATGCAACACATGAGGAGATCCGGGCATCACGCAAGGTCATGCGTGCAGAAATGCAGGCAACCCCTGATGTGCTGCATGGGGATCTCTGCACTTTAATCTTCCAGAATCAGACCTTCCAGACCTGCATGCTTGCTGCCATGGAGGACCATACCAGGGCTTTGCGTGGGCTGCCTCCCATAGTGCCACCGCCTCCTGATGCAGCAGCAGAGGATGAGCAGATCAACGGCAGTTCTCCCACAATAGCATAGCCGTGCAGGCCATGAGCCCAAGGAGGTATTTTTTTCTCAACATCCACGCAGGTGGGTGTTGGTGTGTACCCTGTCCTCGAACCTCCTGGGTGGCCTCTCCCACACCCCCCCTGAACCCCACCTGGGCATTTTTTTTTTTTACAGTGTGTTGCCTTGTGTGGCTCCCGTGGGCATCCACTGTATACCGGCTGTGCACATGCAGGCTTGTCCTGAGTTTGGATTAGATGCTTGGGTTCGTGAGACACACACCCCTCCTTCTTCCTGTTTCCATGGGCTTGCAAAGGGTGTGACCAAGTGACAGTGAATTACACAGTGACGTTGGGCTCCCATGAGCTGTGTGGGCAGTCTGTAGTCAATACTGTGTAGACATCCCTAGTGGATATTGTTGTTGTATTGTACACTGCATGGTGTATTCATATGTGCTTGTGCATCCATGTCTTCCTCCTAATCTGCAGGTTCCTTCCTCATGTCTTCACAATGCTGTCTACTTTGCAGATGCAGTTCATGTTGTATGCAGTACACTGAGACATTTGCGTGGCAGCAACACTCTACAGTTGTAAGGGTTCGATGTGCTGGCGTATTCAGGTTGTAAAACTACCACTACTTGAACTTAGTACTGTCATGTATTTGCATTTTTCCATGGTGTGTTGCAGCATTGTGTTGGTGGTAAGTATTTGGTAATGTGTGCTGTTAGTTATACATTACTGGGAGCAAATGGTGTGTGGGCAGTTTCCATTAGGGACAGTGTACTTTGTGACACTTGTGTCAGGTCTTGTGCATTGCCTTGTTTGCTTTCACATTGCATGACATGCCATGGTGTGTTTGGTTTTGGAGCTGGGGTGAGGTTGGGTGACATGGCGCTATTCTCATGTTGTATTTAGCAAGGAGGTAATGAATTTAGCAGCATAGATGTATGTCTTTTGATGACACAGCATTGGTGGTGTTTGGGTAGGTAGGGATGCACACAATGTAACACTTCCAGGTGACCAATCTCAGGATGTATGGTTGTGACAGTTGAGTGTCCCTTATGTCATCATCATTGATTGTCAGCTGGTATGTGCCAGGGCTGTGTGCACTCCACAGGGGTGTGATTTTAGGTGAAGTTATTAGCCACCAGCTGCGTACGGGCTGCCTCACCACTTGCCCTTTCCCCTCCCATGCGCAGCAGGTGTACATGTGGTTGGGGATGTGGGGGCACCACCATGTCCACCGGCAGGCCCCGGCATGTTGCAACATTGTGCAGGACACATGCTGCCACTATGATCCTGCACACTACTGGGGGAGCATATATCAGCTGCCCACCAGAGCGGTCAAGGGAGCGAAAGCGTGACTTGACCACTCCGAATGTGTGCTCCACTATGCCCCGGGTTGCAATATGGGCTGTGTTGTATCTTACCTCGGGTGGCGTGGTGGGGTTCTGAATTGGCGTCATCATGTGGGTGCTCAGAGGGTTGGCACTGTCCCCTGGGGAGGTGGTGATCGGTATCATTAGTGGGGTTGTGACATTACTCAGTATGTGACATGCATGCATGTGCAGTGGCATTTATACTCACCAAGGAGCCATGTATCGCCATGCCGCCCAGCTTCTAGGTCCCGGTTTAGGGTTGACATTCTGTAAATGAAACTGTTGTGGGTGGACCCTGGATAGTTGGCATATACTGAGGTGATGATTCCCTTGGCATCACATACTACCTGCACGTTGATGGAATGCCAGTGCTTGCGGTTTCTATAGATGTGCTCAGATGCCCTGGAGGGACGTAGAGCCACATGGGTGCAATCAATGGCACCAAGCACTTTGGGGAATTGTGCCACTCCATAGAAATCCTGGACGGCAGCCTGCCTTTCTGCAGGTGTTCTGGGCAGGTATATGTGCCTGCGGACTGATGGGCGTGCAGTCATGATGGCCAACACCTGGTGTAGGCAGCGTGACTGCGTGGCCTGTGACACCCCCCCCACTATAGCACTTGTCCGCTGAAATGATCCAGTGGCCAAGAAGTGCAGTACATTGAGGACCTTCTCCAGGGGGCTGCGTGCTTTGGAGCACAGGGTGGGTGATGTGAGGTCCTCCTCCCACTCACTCACCAGGTCGAGTATTATGTGAGGTGGAAACCTGTACCTCCCATACTCCTTGTCATCAGGCATCCCAAAGAGGCTGGTTCTGGGAGTAAAAATTCTGGGCCTGACTATCCTCCTCCTCCTCCTGCGGTATCCCACGACCACTGCTGCTAGGAACGGTATATTTATCTTGGCATCTGAGCTTGTTTGTTGTTTGCACGCACTTTTAAGCTGCGCGGGTTCACGTACGTCTGCTTCCTGCTGGCGTACGTTGTTTCCAGATTAGCACGTCTTTTTTGGCGCACGCATTAGCCCCATCGTTTCCATGAATACTTGTTGTAGACGCGCGTGTGGGTGTTCCGGCATTTGCCTCCTGTACTTCCCCCGTGACGCCCACATTTTCACGCGTTGTTCCCCATTCCACGTGTTACGCCCCCTGTTCCGCCTACTTTTGTTGTGTGCGCTGCGCTATGTACGCTTTCGCCGTGCACTTAGCGCACGCTGTTTGGAGGCGTGTGCGCTAGCGTGCGCCACGCAGAATTTTAGCGCACATCCAGGGATTTACACGCGCATGGACTTCCATGAATCACTGTGCGCGGGTTTCGCTGTGATTTTTTTCGCACTTGCACTGCAATTCGCACGCTATCACACGCTTACTCCAAAAATTGCAGCACACATTAATTCCATGAATCGGCCTCTGTAATGGCATTTTCTGAAAAAGCCCAAATGTTCTCCTTGTTGGTTATTTGCTCTTACCCCCCTACAGCAAACTAGGATTCCTGGGTGGTGTTACGACCACCTACATGTGGGAGAAAAGGGGCCAACTTTGGCAGAGATATCTCATGTAACAAAGAAGCTACAAGCGATTGAATGGTGACATACCGAAATCACCAAAAAAGGCCTTGGCACTGGGGGGGGGGAGAATAACCATGGCAGTTAAGGGGTTAAGACGGTAAAGCCCCAGAGGAGATATCATTTGTAAGGTATCTCAGTTAGTTAATGCTCCAAAAGGGCGGGCGGAGTCCAGAGGAAGCCATTGTCAATTCTGCCAGTAATCGCTAATTGCGCAAGGTATTTACACTCTTCCAAAGTGGAAAAGCAATGTGATTTCACCTGCCTTTTACGCTAAAATCATCCATTTTGTGGCGGAAAAGTAAAAACGTGCGCCAACAGAAGTGGTCCACTACATGCAGTTTACTTTGCGCCTTGATGCTTGGGGGTTTTGCGTGATGCTACACATGTAATAAATAAATAAATACATTTAACATGACCCCAGATAAATGGCAATTTGTGATCAGAATGAGTGAGCATGGCATGTCGCTGGTAAGAGGGTGTCCTGTGCTTCCTGTGCCTCATGAGTGCGTTGGCTAATGCTCTTAATTGCCATCTCGCGTTAAGCAGGTGCTTAAACCCATCAGTGTGGATTGTGCAATAATAAGTCAACAGAGGTATTTTAAATGGCCAATTTGGCCCTTTAGGTGACATTGTCAAAGTGGTAGAATGTTGCCCAGCATGTGCCACTTTCACTGCGCAGTGAATTGTGCCCACCCCGAGGAAGAAGTGTGAAAAACCCACAAGGGCACTGTGCCATGCTCTTTCTGTGTGTGTCTTCCCCACAGGGCGACAGATGCCGACTCAGACATGGGTAAGTCTCAGGTGGCAAGCCTGTACCCTAGTTGATGTGGCAAAGGATTCCAGACTTCTGAGGCTGATAACATTAGTAGCATTGAGTTACATGCCACCTGACAGGTATGTGTGATAAAGTTGCAAAGCTAAAGCAGGAAGCAATATCTGCCCACCCTCAAAGGGTACGTACAAACCAAAAGTAATAGGCCCCTCCCCCATCATGGCTGAAGGGTCCAGGCTCCAAACCAGGGCAAGAATGCCCTCCAATCATCCATGCCCACGAGCAGGGTAACCCTCGTGCTCCAGGAACCCTGTTGAGCAACCTCTGTGCTTTCCAGGTGATACTAACGTTATTTAAAGCCAGAAGTCTAAAAGGTAATCGCTTAATTGCAGCTGGAAATTAGCTCCTGGCATGATCAAAATGTCTTAACCAGGTGTGACATCATCCCCTTCATTTATAAGCAATATGTGTGTTCTCGCATTTCGTCATCCACTGAATTACTGTTAGAAACAAAGGCAAGAGTTGTGTCTCTTGTGTAGGCATTAAGAAGGCAGTTGCCAGCCTCTGGCATAATATGCCCATGTTCTTCCAATATTGGCTAGCTGTTGCCCTCTTATGGCCAGGTAGAACCATAATGGCAGTGACTGGCAAATGCCTTTCCCCTGCAGACAGAAAAGCAGAAATAAGAGGCTAATTCAAGACACGGAACAAATAGAAGTTAAGACCGACTGCAGCTGCAATTGCTGTGTTAGGGAGAATATGTTGAGTGTTCAAGCAAGGAGGAATGTAATAAGCAAGCAAGCAGTGAGACAAGGGAGAGGCAAAGAAAGGCCAGAGGGGCTCTTTGAATAATGTAACAGGGCAGAGGATGCATGCTCTGCTGTCCTAGTAACATATGAGAGAATCAAATAGATCAGGCCTTGCAGCAAATGTTAAATGAGAAAGGAACAGAGTCCAGCTCTGCATTCAGAATAACAAAGGCAAAGAAAGGCTAGGCTCTAAAGCCAGCATGAGATGGAATAAGAGGGACCAGACTCATCATGAGAGGCTGGCCCAGCCCTCGCAGGGGCGCTAGAGGGGCAGCCCACATAGCCAGCTGCCCCTCTGGCCACCCCCCTGGGTCCACATACACCCCACCTACTAGGCATCCCCCGGGTTCAACACATCCGGACGCGGACCTCGGGAGTGCTTATAAGGGGGTGGGCTTGCGAATGTTCATCTTCCTTGTTTGCTGTACTCCCCCCCGCCCTCTGGAGGCCAGTCATAGCAGCAACATCACACACCTGGTCCCTCTACTCCCATAACAGGGCTTACTCAGAGGTACAAACAAGATTTCCTCTTTCTTTGAAACCCCCATCCTTCCATTCCAAGAGACACACATGTCTCCTTGCCCCACACAAAAAAAGTAGCAACTTGCAGTTGGTAGAAAAGGCTGCAGCTCCTTTATTTGGCAGGAGTCCACTTACAGGTGATCTGCCTCTTAACGAGCTGGCATCCTAGCTGTGGCCCACTGGCAGTAATTGTTATTTCCTCTTTCTTACCATGAGCTCATAGTAAAGAGGGAAAATCGAGATCAAACTCCTGCCCCTAACCCCAGGCACATCGACAGACAGGACAGCAGGAAGAATAAGGAGCGCACTTATCATTTGAACCAGGCCCCAGCACACCCATCGGTGACAAATATGCTGAAAGACACCCACTTCATCAACATTGCAACTTCCATGCTACATTAGCCAATGCAGCAATACCAGAATCTACAAAACACAAGAATCCCTGTTTAAAGGCTTGCCTATATGAACTAACCTGATTTAATTGCACAGTGTAAAGCTATGTTTCAGGAAAATCACATCCAAGTGCATGTGTCTCACTGAACACCAGCCGCAGTGGGGATTTGTGCTGACTTCAGCAATGCTCCTCGCAAACCCAGGAGCAGCCAAGGTCGTACAGTAAGATAAGCTTGCTTTCCTTGAACGACAGTGAACCCTGGCAGACAAACATTTTTAATTCTTCACAAATACGAGTAAGCCACGGCAGAACATCCAGGGCCCAGTGTTTTTCCTGGGAACGAAAGACATTTTCGCAAGACCTCCACACCATTTGAAACATAATTGTAACAAGAATGGCTCAGCTCTGGCCAATGAACACTGAGGGCCCAGGGGCGAAAAGCCTGTTTCAGCTAAAACTGATGGGAACAAATTCATACTGCAACAATTTTAGAATTAGGTAATGGGGTGGCACAGCTAAACCAACCCACTGATGCAAAAGTCCTAATGTCCAATGGTCAGGCTTCCTATAAGGGCTACATAGATAACTTATCACTTAGCAGCCGATAGCAGGATGAGATAGGTTTCTGGGAGCTGGTCCAATTCAGTGAGGTCAGCCTGCAGTGTGTTACAAAGCTGGCTTGCAAGCCAGCCCCGGGGGAGACGGTGCCTGGATTTTCGCTGTGCACGAAGCTCTCTGTGTATTTTTATTTTTTTTTACTGCCCAGAAATAAACGCAGTTTGGAACATGTTGCTGCCTGCTTGGGACTCTGCTGCATTTCTTTGGGCAAAATGGGAGGTGTTGGGGTCTCCCATAGCTCGGACCCCCAGAAGCCCTGGTGGGGGTCCAACTTCTCCCCAACAATAGTCAGATGAAAAATCCAGAAATGCAACATACAAAGACATGTTCTTTGCTGCTGCATCCTTTAATTTTCTTCTGTTTTCTTCTTTTCTCGTTTTATACTTTGATATTTGTAATTTAATACGTACTGCTATTTTAATTATAATTTTGTGAAAAGTCAAGTTCTTTGACTAAAACACAATAAATAAATAAATAAAGCAAAGTCCCCAAGATGTCCCCTGTCCCCCCCAAATTGTATGTGTCTCCTACGCCCCTGGTGGCTGCAGCTTTCAGCTGTGTCCATTGTATATTATATACACTAATCAGCAGCTCACCATGGGCTTTAGCACAATACTGGCCAGTTGCCACAGTCTTTGGCTGTGCCCACCATATATTCTAATATATAAATGGGCCATTAGACATGACCTGTGACTATGAGCAGTTTGTACATTTTTGGCCATGTGCCCTGTATATTTTAAAATACTAACATGCATAAGAAATGGACTTTGGATGTGCCCACTGTGTATTATACAACACTAATCAGCCACTAGCCATGGTCTTCAACACATTAGACATAATCATGTTATGTCTTATGTCAATACTGATGTAATCTGTTATATTCAAATGTAATTCGTGTTGTCGCCAGTGATGTCATCAATGATGCAATTTATGATGTCATTTTTGTTTTCCGAAAAACATGTAACTAGTGATGTAATCCATAATGTCATCATTGTGGTCAAAGGCTGTGCAACAGGGGATGCAAATTCAAGGTGGCTTTAGCTGAATTTCAGGGGGTTTGTTGCATTAAGTTCCCACCTTAACGTCCATGCAACGAAAGATTTTTCCAGAAAGTTCACTTGTTTTTAACAATGTATTGCTCACCTTAACATCCCTGCAACTAAAGTGTTTTCTTTGAATTTTAAGGATTTTAGTATTCCATAGATTTTTCCCACACATATATTTTAGAACACTACCAGACCACTGGACATGGCCTTCAGCCATGGCCCACGTCCACTCTATATTTTAAAACAGTTACAACCCATCACTCAAAGACGTTCATCAATCCCAAACTGATTTTGACCTCTTTTGACAGTGGTATTGTTTTGTATAAAAGATTGCTGGCTTAGAGAACTAAAAATGTTTTTAGTCAATACACAGTGTGATTACATTATTTACTGAGGATCACACACTTTAGTTAAGTAACTGGCTAAAAGGCCCTTGTTTTATGGCTGGTCTCTTGGTGACTGTTGTGATACATCGACAACCCCAAATGCATTTAAGCAGCACAGAAAAGAGAAAAAAATGACCATGTGCAAGAAAAACATATAGCCAGGTACATTTGCCCCCATAGCGTAAATCAAAATCTGGCACCCATGAATATACACAAAGTAAGTGAACATATATTTTAAAGTAAAATATACAAAAGCATTTCAATTGACCTTCTCCTTAGAAGAATGTATGCAAGACTAAATAGCATTGGACTTTTAAAGAAAGTAATGAACACCAGAAAAATAACCTGACAGAGGAAATCTTCAAAGAAAAATGCTGGCAAAGTATAAAAGGTGCTCACCTTCTAAACCAGCAATCTGTCATGAAATATTCCCTGGAAAACAAAATTTCAATACAAAACAAGTGTTTGTGGTCTTTTGGGCAAGCGCCAGCACTGGGAACAGCACAACCTGACTACAATCCTGGTAGCCAAATACTTGAGCAAGCTTGCCAACCACTCAAAAAACAAGGGGTTGTGTCCGCCCTCTGAAAAAAAGTTACACTGTCCACTCACATGTGTCCTTTGCTTGTGCCCTGAAAAGCAGCCACAATCAGTGAAAAATAACTGCACTAGTGTCCAGGCTTGCAAACTCTCTTTCCACTTCATGGGCAGATACTAATGACTTACTTGCCCACTCATCATTTCCCCTCCTCACCCCCACACCTGGCTTTCAACAATCCTCTGCATTATAGAGATAACTTGAAAAGTACACATACCATAGTGTCATTCAAACATATAAATCGTTATATAACTAGGTTAGGCAAAAAGTGTCCAATTGTGGCATTATTCCCCCCATCTTGACTGTGAGACTACAAATTCCAGAATGCAAATCAGCAGAAGTCAAATGAATGGTCTCTGAGTGCGAAACTTTCAAGGATTGACAGTAGCATGGTGTACAAAAAAAGAATGGGGATGCCGTGTGTTAAGAGTTATTTAAAACTAAGAAAACACATGGCATTTGGGACTGTTGACTGTCTCCCGTCCATGCAGCAACCGGGACCAACCCTGCCTAGTTTCAAAGTGAGGAGGGATCCAGCCCCCTTACGCCATGTTGCTCTAAGTGGGCTTGCAACATAGTTTAATTAATTAGGCAACATGGACTTAGGTGGTTGACTTCTTCTTTGTTTTGAACTAAGCAGAGTTGGTCCCAGTTACTGCATGAATGAAAAACCCACTGTAGCTGTAAATATATCTGTTTTTTTTTCATTAGTGACTGGGAAATTACAAATATCAGAATGCAATTCAACAAAAGGCAAAAAAATTGTCTCTCTATGCAAAACGTTCAAAGACTGATAGTAGCAAGGTTTAAAAAAAAAAAATTTGAATGCCATCCATGCAGTAACCAGGACTGACCCTGCTTAGCTTCAAAGCAATACTGGCCCTGCTTAGCTTCAAAGCATGAAAAGGGCGGGCCCATTTTTCTAAGTGGTTTTGTAACTGTGGTTCATTTAGCAGGCAGCATGGCCTGTGGAGGCTGGCCCCTTCCTCACCTTGAAGCTAAGCAGGGTCTGGCTTGGTTAATGCACGGATGGCAGACCTGGATTGCTATGGTGGCCATGAGCAGTCATTTTTCACCCCAGATTCCACTGTAGCTGTAAAAATATTGAATATCTTAAAAAAAAGCCTCTAATGTGGTTACAAAACTACACATACCCTCAGCTATCTGTAGTCCTTTACAGCCTTGAATATTGAAAAACTAGCTGTGAATATCGGAAAAACAGCTGGAAAATAATACTTTCAGGCCCTCACCAAGCCCCCCTATCTGTGTCAGTTCCCCTCATGCCCCAGATGGCCTTCTCACCTCACCTGCCCTCATCCCCCCACCACAACACATGCTGTTTCTGTGACGCAGTTTGCTTTGAGATGTTGGCTATTGGAGGCTATAGCCGAGGCTACAGAAAGCTTTGTGTTGTAAACTCCCCTAGTCTCCCTATGACTCCCACATTTCACTTGGTACCCTCTAGCCACACCTCCCCCACCTCTAGCCTGATGGCATTTGCTTCTTTTTTGACCTGCAAATTGATTTTTTCCTAGGTCTCATTTTCCCATATCCTCGGCTATATCCGCAGCTTTCTCTCACATCGAGAGAAAAAAAAAAGATGGCATTTGTTTCATTTTTACAAACCTCTGTTTCTGGAAATATAACCGAGATATAGCTATCTATTTTTGAGAAGAGGGCATCCTCAAATATTAGAAAAACTGCTTGCAAGAATAACCCATACCACACGCTTCATGCCCAAGTTGTTTTGGACCTGGTACAAACCCGCCCAGCGGTTTGGGATGTGCGCTTTGGAAAAGACTGACCTTGTTTGTCTATGGGAAAATGTATGGGAAGTAGGCTGCAACTTTGGGAAAAAACGTTTCTTAATAACTTTTTTATTTTGCAAGGAATCTTTACAAAACTTTGCAGTCTGGAGGTGGGGGCACAGATCCCAAATCACTTTCCAAATGTCTGTCAAATGCTTTACTCAAATCAAAAATTATTAACAATATAATTTCAAAGGGTTTCCATGGGAGTTCAACTCACCTTAACTATGTATACATGTACACACTTTCTTTGTGTAATTATGTTAACAGATTACTAATAAGGAATTCATAATTTTCAGAAACATGTTCCTGGTTTCACAATCTATCTTTGATATGCTTCTATCTTATCTATCTTTAAAATGGTAGGATGATATGCCCTCGATTGTTATTCCCTAACTACAGTTTATAGGCGATAGCTTAGGGGATAGGGAGGATCGTTTCTTCTCTCAGCATTGTATCAGCTGTGTATATTCCACCATGGGCATTCTTTCTAGTTCGGGGGTAAAGAGCCAAGATTTGAGGAGTTTTCTAAATAGGAGGTGATCTCTTGAGTTACGTATGTTTTTTGGTAGCTCGTTCCAGGTTTTTGGCGTGAGGTGAGAGACAGAGGATCCTCTGAACTTTCTTTTGTTGTATGGTTTTGGTACCAAATGGATGTGGCTGCTGAGTCTGAGCGTGTTTGTTGGGCGATGTAGGTTAATTTTTTCTCTTAGGAACTCTGCGCCTTGGTCATGGATTGGTCTGTTCGTTATGCACTTTGATTTGAACTTGATTCACTGTTTAATTGGTAGCCAGAGTAGCTTTTTCAGCACTGGTGTGATATGTTCCCTTGGGGTAGATTGAGGAACCGTTTGGCCGCCGCATTTTGTATTCATTGTTATTTTCTTAGAAGTCGTTCAAGCATGCCCAGATATAGAATATTTTGTAGTCTACTCTGGACATGACGAGAGCGATGACGGTGAGTGTTCTGTTGGCGAATGACAGGAATGGTAGGATCCTTTTTACCGCTCGCAGGTTAAAGAAGCATTTCTTGATTAGAGTATTTACTTGTGGCTCTAGAGTAAGTTTGTTGTTCATCAGGACTGCCAGGTTGTTTACAATCGACGATGCGGCTGAGGTTGTACCAAGTTCCATTGGCCAGGGGAGGTAGAGGTTGTCGCCTCTGTTTTTTGGGATGATGATAATTTCTGTTTTGCGTGGGTTGAGTTTGAGGTAGTTCAAGTTCATCCAGTTGTATATTTCATGAAGGCAGTTTTCTAATGTTGTGTTTTCTTCTTGTGCATCTTGCAATTTGTAGACTTTTTGTGTATCGTCAGCATAGTTGTAACAGGTGAGCCTGTGTCTTTTAATGATCTTGGTTAGTTGTGACAGGTAGATGTTGAATAATAACGGGGAGAAGGATTATCCTTTTGGTACTCCACATTAGGATTCTCTTGGGTTGGATTGGAAAGGTTTGATCCATATGATTTCTGTTCTGTTTGTTAGGAAGGATTTGATCCATAGTAAGGCGTGGTCAGTGATTCCAATTTCTTCCAATCTCATGATGATGATGTTGTGGTTAACTGTGTCCAATGCTATGGAGAGGTCTAGAAGTATCAAAGTGTTATTATTGTACTCTGCATTTGCCTTTAGATCATCCCATATTGAGAGACGCGCTGATTCCGTTCCTCTCATTGGTCTAAAGCCTACTTTTGCCTGGTCCATTAGGTGGTGCTCTTCCATAAATTCTTGGGTTGTTCTATATATGTACATTTTCAGCAGTTTAGCTGGGTACGGGATGTTGGAGATGGGTTGTAATTGGAGAGGTCCTCTACATTTCCTGCTGCATCCTTGAGGAGCAGCCTTGTGTATGCTGATTTGAAGGATTATGGCACTTTCCCTTTTGAGATTGAAAGATTGAAGACGTTCCTGTGGTATTCCATGGGTGGGAGAATTGATTTGTATATGTCAGAGTGGGCAGGGGTCCGCGTGACAATCAGTTTTGTTGGTTCTTTCATTTACCAGTATGACAAATGTCTCCACTGATATTTGGGGGAAGCTTCAGAGCTTGTTCGAGCATTCCTCATAGCGGTGGATGGGTTCGATATTGTGGTCACATTGGTCTGTTTTGTATGGTCTGTTGGATGATCAAGATTTTGTTTTTTAAATGGTCTGCAAGGTCACTGGATAGTTTCTTCAATGGTATTGCTGTGTTGTTGCAACAGGGTGGACTTTTAATTTCATTTATGATTTTAAAGAGTTCTTTTTGGGTGTTTGGTGCTTTGAAGATTCTGTCATAGTAGAAGTCATGGTAGAGTCATAATATTTCCTTTTTGTATGTTGTGGGTATGTTGCTGAAATTTGAATTTCTTTTCACAGTCATTTTGATCCTCCATTCAGGTGAAAGTTTTCCGGTTTTCCTTTTCATGGCGCTGAGTGGTGGGGTAAACCATTTTGCCGCTGCTCTTTTGCGCGAATGGGTAAACGTTTTTTCTTGAGAGATCTCATCAACTGTTGTGATCCAGTTGTGGAGTAGATCTATTTTTTTGTCCTGGTCAGCTTCTTCCATAGTTGTTGCTTGTGGTTTGCTGATTTCCAGTAATTCAGTTAAGTTGGAGATTTTGATGGTTCTTCAGTTTCTTTTCATGATGACCGGTAGCTTGTCCTCTTGCTTGGTTATTGGCGTGGCCAGTGGGATTACGAAGGGAATGATGAGCTGGTTGCTCCAGAGGATCTGAACTGGTGGCGCTGTGGTAATGAGTTTTTTGTTGGAAAAGATTGCGTTTAGTGTATGTACTGCCATGTGGGTTGCTCCTTTGACTAGTTGACGTAGTTTCATTGTTGCTAATTGGCTGGCTAGAGATTTTTGTGTGGCTGTTGTTTCTTCATTGAACCAGATGTTGAAGTCTCCAAAGATAATCAGGTGATTGTGCTCGATGGCTCGGTTGATGATTGTTTCCGTGATGGCGCCTGCAAAGGTTGCATCGTAAGTTGGCGGTCTGTATATCAGTATGAATTTAAGGTTTGTTCTAGGGTTTATTGATAGGCAGGGGATTAGAGATTCGCATTCATCAATGTTTAAAGGGTCTTCTAGTTTAATTTCCAGGTGTTTCTTGTGAATGATTGCCAGTCCACCACCTCTTTTGGTTTTCATGTTTGCATGGACGCCTTTGAAGTTGAAAGGTGGGCAGTTGTTGAGAGTGATCTTGTGGTTGTCATCTAGCCAAGTTTCAGTTACGTATAGGATGTTGATATCTCTGTCACATAGGAGGTTGTAGATTTCGGTGGCATATTTGGACTTTGACCTTGCATTGATTAGATTGCAATGGATCTTTTGGTGTGGTTTGGTTTATTTGTTGTTTCCTGTTTTGAATTGTGAGTGTTCAATTGGGGTGCTTCTGTGTTGGTGCTGGCTGGATGAGGTTCTGTGAAGGCTCCTTCATCATTGAATCAGTCCGTTAGATTGATCGTAGTTTTTTTTTACTTCTACTGCTCCATCATCTTGTGTCGTTTGATGTGGATAGCGATAGTGCCCTTCTGTTCTTGTGATATATGGAGTGAGGGTGTAACATCCCACTTTCTTCTTGGGTCTTCCCGTCTTATTTTTGTTGTTTTGGGGGATTCGTTGCTTGTCTTGAGATGTCAGTGTCGTTGAAGTATCAAGGTTCAGCGGTCGTTACGAGGTACGGTGTAAGGTATATAAGGCATAAGGTGTTTGTTCTGTTGGTTGTATTATTTTGCAGAGTGTATTCCGTATTCAAGGCGGCTTCTACTTGAGGCAGTGAAGTTTGTGTATCTGTATTAGTTGTTCCATGTTCCTGCCCTTTTTGTTGGTGTCCAGTTCTGCATCAGAGCCTTTTGGGTCCTTAGTGGTAGGAGTCGGTCTGGGTATTGAGCTTACAGGGGCAGTTGCCCACCTGTCGAGCCTTGTGCTAGAATCATTTTGAGTTTTTCCTCTTACGTTGCGATGCCTGGGTGCTTTTCGACGATGTCTGTCTGCTCAATTGGTTGGGTTAGAGTGTTCCTCTTTTATTGTTTGTTTGTTTGTTTTATTCACTTTTTATGCGCGCCAGACCCAGGGGTAGCAGGGCGCAATGGTAAGAAAATGCAAAACTTACATGGTTACAACATAGCATGATGTGCAGCATACAATACAATAAAGGTCTCTATATCAATAGATAATTACAGAGTATACAATGTTCAAGTATGGTCAATCAGAATTACAGAAATATACATTAGAGATTCACGCAAGTGATTACAGTGGGAGGTAGGTGACATAGGTCAGCTAAGGTCATTAGAGGTGAATGACATTTTTTCTTAAACGAAGGTAGGGCAGGTCCACTCTTAAGTCTTGTGGTAGTGAATTGTACGTTTTTGCAGCTTTTACAGGGAAGCTATTTCCTCCGATCGTGGTGAGTCTGAAGTTAGGTATTGTCAAACAGTTAGAATTGACAGCTCTAGTCGGTCTGAGAGATATTCTCCTGTGGAATTTGTCAATCAGGTATCTAGGGGTGGAGTTATTAAGGGCTTTGTGGGTCAGAGAAGCATCTTGAGTTGTATTTTGTTGTTCGTAGTCAGCCATTTGTGATGGCGTCTGGCGGAGGAGATATGGGATCTTTTATTTATGCATAGTGCTGCTCTCAAGGCATTATTTTGTAGTATTTGTAGTCTTTGAATTATTGTTTTATTGGCTCCAGAATATAGTGTGTTACAATAATCAATTCTAGAGAGTATTAAGGCTCTAGCCAGGATTAAGCAACTATTATTAGAAAGGAATGGTTTACCAGCTCTTATCAATTTGCAGGTGTAAGCAGTAGAGGAGGCAAGGGATTTTAGCTGTTTATCAAGTGATAAGGTAGAATCAAGATAGAATCCCAGGGTTTTTACATCCTTGATATTCCCATCTAAATTGAATGAGGAGAATTCCTGGCCTAGTTTTTTGATATTAGCATGGGTGTCCAGGATTAACAGCTCAGTCTTATCATCGTTCAGACAGAGGCCATGAGTGGCCATCCATGCCTGGATGATAAGATATACCTTGTTCACCAATTCCGTGTCTTTCGCATGATCCCGAGAAAGCGGGAGGAGGATCTGTGTATCATCTGCATAGTTAGTGTAGGTGATACCGAGATGGTCCAAATCATCAAACAAGGGCTGAAGATGTTGTATAGAGTTGGGGAGACACAAGAGCCTTGGGGGACACCACATGAGATGGGGGTGGGATCTGCCGCTGCCGAGGGGCAGAAGACTCTCATCGTTCTTTCACTCAGGAATGACTCGATCCATCTGATGGCTTCCGGGGAGAAGTGGGCGGCGGAATCCAGGTGACTACAGAGGACTTTATGATCCACCAAATCAAAGGCAGCTTAGAGGTCCAGGAGTAGCAGGAGTACTGTCCTTCCTTTGTCTCTCAACTCGTCAATTTGGGATTTTAAATCAATGAGGGCAGTTTCTGTTCCATGTAAAGGACGGAAGCCTGATTGTCTCTCTCCTAGGAGGCTGTGTAGTTCTAGATGCTTTTGAATTTGGTTATATGCCACTTTGTCCAGTATCTTGAGAAGAAACGTACCGTAGTGATAGGGCGGTAATTAGTAGGGATGAGGGGGTTTAAGGTCTGTTTTTTAAGGAGGGGGAGCACCCAGGACTGTTTGAGGTTGGCAGGGATGGTGCCTGAGGCAAAGGAGGCATTAATCAATTTAGTGATAAAGGGAGATAATTCTCTGGCAGCGTCTTTTATTAATTGTGCTGGGCAGATGTCACCTTTACAATTGGAAGGTTTAAGCGAAAGGATGATTTTTTCTACTTCCAGGGTGGTCCTTTTGGAGAAGTGGAAGGTATTACTGTGCCCCAATAAAATGTTGGTAAGAGGCATTTTAGGCGAGTCCTGAATTTTGAGTGTTTCCTTTTTTTGCGGAATTTTATTTTGGAGTGTGATAATTTTATTTGCTTGGGCTTGCTGGATATCTGTACACCAGGGTTTTTCCTTGGTGCAGGTGTCCGGTGTGGCTATAGGGACTCGAGTTCCTTTAGAATGGAAAAGAGCTCTTTCATGCTAGAATTAGATTTGGCTATACGATCGTCGTACGAGTTATGTTTTGCCTGGCAAACTTTTTTTTTGTATAGTGAAGAGAGAGAGGTTAATTTAGCTTTGTTACCAACTGAAGGGCAGAGCCTCCAAGTGGTTTCGCTTTTTCTTTTCAGGATACGTAGGTCTCTTAGCTGTGGAGTAAACCATTTGATTAGATGAGCTTTAGGTTTGCTTGATCTGAGTTTGAGAGGTGCCAGTTTGTCTAGAGTAGAGAGCATAATGTTATTGAATTCTTGCACTAAGGTGCTAGGATTTAGATTTTCAGATAATGCGTTGAGGGTAGGTAATATAGCTGGGATAACTTTCTCTGCAGTAATACATTTTTTATTTCTAGTTAAGCATGGTGGCGCTAGTACAGGGGCCGTAGGGATGGGTATGGAAGTGGCTAAGTTAAAGGACACCAATGAATGGTCAGTCCAGGGTAATGGCATTATGGAAGAAATGGTGGCTGAGCAGTTGCAGTCAGCTATCCAATCTAGCGTTCTCCCCTTCAGGTGCGTAGGCTTTTCAACTTTTTGAGTTAGGCCAATACGTGAATCATGTTAGCTACCGCTGCGGCATTAGTATCCATGGTGTCATGGAAACCTAAGTTAAGGTCCCCAAGGAGGATTAGTTGAGAACAAGGTTTGAAGTTATTAGTAAGTAAGTTGTGGAGATCCTCTTCAAAGGTGCCTAAGGGGCCTGGCGGTCTATATAATAAGTGAATAGTAAGTGATTGATTGTTATTTATCTGGAATTTGGCAGATAGAGTCTCACAAGATTGAATCGATTGGGTAGGTACTAGTCTGAGTGAGAGGCTCGTTTTGGAAATTATGGCGATGCCACCACCTTTTGCACCTTCTCGGTCATGTCTGACTATCGTGTAACCATCAAGGATGGCTAACATAAGCGAGGGTCCTGCGGCATTATGTAGCCAAGTCTCAGTGATTGCGAGAAAATCGAAATTGCCTTCTGCGTGAGAGGCTCGTTTTGGAAATTATGGCGATGCCACCACCTTTTGCACCTTCTCGGTCAAGTCTGACTATCGTGTAACCATCAAGGATGGCTAACATAAGCGAGGGTCCTGCGGCATTATGTAGCCAAGTCTCAGTGATTGCGAGAAAATCGAAATTTCAAGATTGAATCGATTGGGTAGGTACTAGTCTGAGTGAGAGGCTCGTTTTGGAAATTATGGCGATGCCACCACCTTTTGCACCTTCTCGGTCATGTCTGACTATCATGTAACCATCAAGGATGGCTAACATAAGTGAGGGTCCTGCGGCATTATGTAGCCAAGTCTCAGTGATTGCGAGAAAATCGAAATTGCCTTCTGCGATTAGGTCGGCAATGTCAAGGGCATGGGCGACGAGTGATCTCGCGTAGGATGGTCCTCAGTAGGACTGAGTAAATAGCTGGTAGATACATAGTTATATAAAAAGTGGCCTATCTAGAATACCATACTAGGCAGTCGGTGGGAACCATTGGCGAGAGGCTTTATCAAAGTTCCAAGAGCACAGTGTATACTAGGGCAGGTATGAATGAGTGGAGTAATTTAGCAACAAGAATCACCCAAATACGAAACACAATTTATGCTAGAAATACCAGCATGTTGGAGCAATAATTTGGCAGCAAGAATCATCTAAATATGAAACAGCAATTTGGCAGCAAAAATAACATAAATATGAAACACATTATATGCTAGAAATAACCGCATGTGATATGATGATATGATATGATATGATATGACATTTGTAAGGCGCCTATACACAAGTGTTTCATGTAGGAGCAGTTTAGCAGCATGGATCACCTAAATATGAAACACAATATATGCTAGAAATTCCCGCATGTAGGAGCGGTTTAGCAGCCTGGATCATCTAAATATGAAACACAATATATGCTAGAAATACCCGCATGTAGGAGCAGTTTAGCAGCATGGATCACCTAAATATGAAACACAATATATGCTAGAAATACCCGCATGTAGGAGCAGTTTAGCAGCATGGATCACCTAAATATGAAACACAATATATGCTGGAAATACCAGCATGTAGGAGCAGTTTAGCAGCATGGATCACCTAAATATGAAACACAATATATGCTGGAAATACCAGCATGTAGGAGCAATTTAGCAACATTGATCACCTAAATATGAAACTCAATATATGCTAGAAGTACCAGCATGTAGGAGCAATTTAGCAACAGGGTTCACCTAGGTGCAAGATGCAATGTATACTGTTAATGCAATCTATCATTTCTCTGCTGTTTAAGCTGGGGTGCAGTAAGGTTGGGTCTCTAAGTAGAGAGCTTCATTTACAATGACCATAGGTTGGGTAAATATCCAAAACAAAGATCTAGGTGAGACTCCATGAGGGGCCGGTGCTATAGAGAGTGGTTAGGAGCTGCACGTGTGAGATACAACAATACAACATAGCAGCAGTAATAGAGTATGCCTTCAGTGCGGATATGTTTAGTAACGTTATGGTGCATACATTTAGTATTAAAGTACTCACTGAGTCAGCATATCTCAAAGGAAATGGCTAAGCCAGGCAGATAACATGTTGTCAGTGTCGGAGTGTTCATTTTCTCTGGGGACATCTGGATCCAGATGGCGTAGCCTTGGTATGACTTGGTGAAGTTAAAGTCATATTGTAGAGGGAACAGGAGGGGGTAGGCCAGCACGGGTGCGCTTGCGAACAGATGCGCAAGATATTAGCCACGTGCACCAGAGCTTAGAGGGGTGGCCACGCCACGCTCTCATGAGCGAACAGGAGCTGAACAGGCCTTTTCTCCTTGGTCTTCGCTCACAGTGGCCGGCTTCCGCCTGCAGGTATGGCCCTCTGGGATATGAGAGGCTCCCGTTGCCTAGCAGCAAAGGGACAGCCTCGTTTTCGTGCCGAACTTTCCATCGCCCATCTTGTTGTCAGGCATGCGTCGGTACAGCTGATCAGAACAGCTGATGGGGGAGTGCGAACGGGCTGCACTTGCAGCAGGGTTCACCTCAATGCTGTAGGAGCAAGGGGTGCCTGAAGTAGGCAGGTTAAGGCCTGAAAGAGATGGATGGAAGCGAGGGGCCTCCTCCTTGGCTGATGCAGGGATTCAGGCGCCGAGCAGAGCACTGATGATGATCCCTTAGCTGGGGAGGGGCTCCTGCCCGCTCCAGGGCTCCGTCTTGAATGGGGGGAAACAGGAGCTGAACAGGCCTTTTCTCCTTGGCCTTCGCTCCCAGTGGCCGGCTTCCTCCTGTCGGTTTGGCCCTCTGGGATATGAGAGGCTCCCGTTGCCTAGCAGCAAAGGGACAGCCTTGTTTTCGTGCCGAACTTTCCGTCGGCCATCTTGTTGTCAGGCATGCGTCGGTACAGCTGATCAGAACAGCTGATAGGGAGTGCGAACCGGCCGCACTTGCAGCGGGGTTCACCTCACTGCTGTAGGAGGGGTGTGCCTGATGTACGCAGGTTAAGGCCTGAAAGAGATGGATGGCAGCGAGGGGGCTCTTCCTTGGCTGATGCAGGGATTCAGGAGCCAAGCAGAGCGCTGATGAGGATCCCTTAGCTGGGGAGGGGCTCCTGCCCGCTCCAGGGCTCCATCTTGAAAGGTGAATGGTATATGAGAGGACTGTCCAAGGGAGTAAGGGAGTTCTAGGCATTGGATGTTTGGCGCAGCTGTTTATGGGGCTATTAGGTGCAGGATAACTGGGGTAGTGATTTTGGAAGTAATTACTAACTTTAAATGGCTGCTGGGTGTTCTTGGGTATCGGGGGGCCTAGGACTCAATTATGGCAGGTACTGATAGAATACCCAAAAGGTTTGAGATAACAACATAGTGGGGAGCCTAAGTTTCACCAATGTTTTTACAATGAGATAGTACTCTTAGATTTAGGATCTCACAGGGTGGGGGAGGGATCTAGGTTACGGTGAAGCCAAGCAATAATTAAACACCTCCATTTCTGAGACCTAGATGACAGGAGAGAGGCCTAGACTTCACAGAGTGGCAGGCAATGATCAAGCAGCAAGATTTGGGACACCTAGATAACGGGAGAGAGGCCTAGTTTTCACAGAGGGCAAGTAGTATTTAAAACATCTAGATTTGAGACACCTACATAACGGGAGAGGCCTAGGTTTCAGAGAATGGCAGGCAGCGATTAAAACACCTAGAGATCTAGACAACAGGAGAAAGGTCCAGGTTTCAAAAGTGGGAGGCAGTAATTAGGACAACTAGATTTGAGAGACCTAGACAATGGGAGAAAAGCCTAGGTTTCAAAATGGCATGTAGTTATTAGAACATCTAGTCGTTGAGATGTCTTGAAACTGGACAGAGACACCTAGACAGCGGGAGAAAGGCCTAAATTACACAGAATGGCAGGCAGTAATTAAACACCTAGGGCCTCATTACGACCCTGACGGTACAGGGTTAAAGGCGCCGTAAAAGGTGCCAGCGCCGTTAACCCCGTACCACCTCATTACGAGGTCCCCTCACGGGACACAGTAAGGACGCCTGGGAAAACCGTGCTTACCGGGTCGCGCGGGGGGAAGAGGGAGCAAACAACAGGCCAACTCGTAATGGCCGGTTGTTTGCTCCCTCTCCCATTCCCATTCAGCCCTATGGGGGCTGAAATGGGAATGGGGAAGGACTGGGTCCGGGTCCTTTGAGGGAGGAATTACCGGGCCTATCAAACTTGGAATGGCCCAGTAATTCCTCATTCTGTGGACCCGGACGTGATTTCGGTGGCAGCCATGCCGCCAATAGCGGCATGGCTACCGCCAAGGTCATAATGAGGGCCCTAGATTTGAGATTCCTAGATAAAGGGAGAAAGGTCTAAGTTTCAAAGAATGGCAAGCAGTAATTAGAACCCCTAGGGCCTCATTATGAGGCTTGCGCTCCCGTAATGAAGGGTGCCGGTACAGGACCGCCACCGTTCATTACGGGATGTACAATTACGAGGTTCCCTCGCGGGACCTGGAACAGAAGTCTGGTAAAACCAGACGTCCTTTCCGGGTCCCGCAAGGGGAACAAGGAGCTAATAACGGGCCCGTTTTAAACGGGCCCATTATTAGCTCCATCCCCATTCCCACTGAGCCCTATGGGGGCTCGAATGGGAATGGGGATCGGTTCCTTCAAGGAGGAATTACCAGGTCCTCCAATGTTGGAATGACCATGTTATTCCTCATTGAAGGAACCCGGTATTGGAGCCCGGTATGGAGGCTGCCATGCCCTTATTTAGGGCATGGCTACCTCCATACTCGTAATGAGGCCCCTAGTCTTTGAGATGTCTTGAAAACTATAGAAAGACACCTATACACCAGGAGAAGGCCTAGGTTTCAAAGAGTGGTAGGCAGTAATTAGAACAACTAGAATTGAGACACCTTGAAAACTGGAGAGAGGCTTAGGTTTTGCGGTTCTGTCTTAATATGGCATGCGCTAATGGTCACAGTCCCCTCCAGACATGACACAAGGCAATGTTCACAATTCCCTCCTTGAACTACACCGGCCAATATACACAGTTCATTTCCAAATGTGACGCAGGCCAATATTCAAAGTTCAATCCGAATGTGACGCAGGCTAAAATTCACAGTTCCTTCTCAACTTGATGCAGGCTAATATTCACAGTTCTATCTCAATGTGACACAGGCTAATATTCAAATTTCTAACTCAATGGGCCTCATTCTGAGGCTGGCGCAAAGGTATTACGGGCACCGGTAAGGACACCGGTGCCGGTAATCCCTTTGCGCCATTTTCCGAGGTCCCTTTGCGGTTCCCGCTAAGGGTCAGGGGAGCAAATAACGGTACCGCAAATTGTGGTACCGTTATTTGCACCTTCCCCATTCCCATTGAACCCTATGAGGGCTCAATGGGAATGGGGAATGGTATTTTCAATGGGGATTTACTGGTCTCACAAAGGTCCGAATAAATAAATGAGGGCGGACTCGGTACCTTTATTGGAGGCAGCCATGGCGCTATTAGCGCCATGGCTACCTCCAATCTCGGAATGAGGCCCAATGTGACGCAGGTTAATATTCACAGTTCAAGCTCAATGTAACGCAGGCCAATATTCATTATTCAATCGCAATGTGGCGCAGGCTAATATTCACAGTTTTATCTCAATGTGATGCAGGCTAATATTCACAGTTCTATCTCAATGTGACACAGGCTAATATTCACATTTCTAACTCAATGTGACGCAGGCTAATATTCACAGTTCTAACTCAATGTGACGCAGGCTAATATTCACAGTTCTAACTCAATGTAACGCAGGCCAATGGTCACAATCCTCTCTAGTTGTGGATCTGGTAGGTATTGACAGCCTGGTAGGTATGCTAGGTACTGAGGGTAGGTAGAGTGGCAGGGCTTCGGGAGTGCAGTGATTGCTCTAATCCAGGCCCAGGACACACCTACCTTTATGGTTGCTGCTGGTTGACGGCTGGCCACTGCCTTTCCCTACTGACATCTGCAGATACAATCTGGAGGCGTCTCTGTTGGAGTCGCCCCTTGCCTTGGGCCCTTAGCCGCAAGGGCTGCAACTGGGGTGCAGTGTTATGAGGAACAAATGGACCAATCAGGGCAGGGGGCAGGCAGGGAGGCAGGAGTAGGGCCAGGAATCAGGAAGCTGGAGGGGGTTAAAGCAATGCTGCACACTGAGCGCTAAACGCTTCAAAAATGGAAAATACAGCAAAGTGCTAATAAGGAGCTGGCTTCTATAGTAGTGATCTTATCTTGGGGATACGGCAAGTGCCGGGCCTTCGGCTACGCAGTGCCTGTATCCTTGTTGCTTGGGCCAGGGAAGATGGACCAATCAGGGCAGGGGGCAGACAGGGAGGCAGAGTAGGGCTGGGAATCAGGAAGCTGGAGGGGGAAAAGCCAGGCCACGCACGGATTCCTAAACGCTTCAAACATGTAAAATACAACAAGCTGATAATAAGGAGCTGGCTTCTCCTGTAGTCATATTGCTTTCTGAATACAGCAAGTGGCAGGCCTGTGACTATGCTGTGCCTGTATCTTCGTTGCTTGGGCCAGGGAAGATGGACCAATCCAGGCAGGGAGCAGGCAGGGAGGTGGGTGTAGGGCCGGTAAACAGAAAGCTGGAGATGGAGAAAGCAAGGCCGCGCACAGAGCGCTAACCTCCTAAAAAAGGAAAAATACAGCAAGCTGCTAATAAGGAGCTCGCTCCTCTAGTAGTGATCTTACCTTGGGAATACAGCAAGTGCCGAGCCTGCGACTACGCAGCGCCTGTATCCTTGTTGCTTGGGCCAGGGAAGATGGACCATTCAAGGCAGGGGGCGGGCAAGGAGGCGGGAGTTGGTCTGGGAATCAGGAAGCTGGAGGGGGAGAAAGCAAGGCCATGCACAGAGTGCTAAATGCTTAAAAAATTGAAAATACATCAAGCTGCTAATAAGGAGCTGGCTTCTCTAGTAGTGATCTTACCTTGGGAATACGGCGAGTGCCGGGCCTGCGACTACGAAGTGCCTTTATCCTCGTTGCTTGGGCCGGGGAAGGTGGACCAGTCAGGACAGGGGGCAGGAAGGAAGGTGGGAGTAGGGCCAGGAATCAGGAGGCTATTATTTTGGACTATTAGTTTTTGGGGTAATAGCTACTACTATGTCATCCATCAGGTTGAACTATTATCACATTAGTAATCATTAGGGTTTTATGTAAGTTTAATACTAGTTTAATAATTATGTTAATGTATTATTATATTGTAAATCCCTAGGATCATGATACAAAGGGAAGTTGATCAAGAATCTGTTAAACCATGTATCTATGGTGTTCTTCATACTAATCATGATTTATTTCCTGAAAATAAAAATTGTTTTGGGTTGTGGTGAAAGGTGACTGGAGGTGATATTGTTAGAAATGATCATGGATCCTATATTGCATCAGCGACAACGGATTACATGTCAAATAGGGAGGTGGACTGTAACTCTTGCAGTGCCAAGGTTAGTGGACGGAAGCAAACATATGATGGTTGAAATTTGCATCATAGAATATAGCTGTCAGCATATTTACTAGCAGTGTGCAATCAGAAAATGTTATTAATGTGACATGGAGAAAATGAAATCATTTACCAAGGAAAACCATTCTACATTCAGGCCTTCTGGGATTCCTTTGAAATTCCTTATCCTTATTCAGCTATTGTATCAAATCATTGCTTTTCTTCCAATATATGGCAGTGGTTTAGCCCCCCTTTTTTCATCACACAGCTATGCTGCATTGTTCTTAGTTGTCTGATGGTGCTTAAAACATACATTTTGCCCCATTCACTTTTTAGTGTGTGAGTTCCGAATCCTGTATTGCAGTTGGTAAATTGTTGAATCAGGGTTTCTTTTGGTTTGTTAAAGGGGTATTTTGTAGTTTTATACTTGACATCTCCTACTCAGATGTCCTGCGCCCCGAGGGGATGTGTTACCATTCCTCCTCATGACTCAATAGAGCATGCTCCTGGATATTGTCTCACTTGGTTAAGTGGGGACAACCAGGCTAGCCATGAATTCTCATTTCCCTGTGTTAGGCAGGATTATATGCAGTACCCTTGGGGAACACCACACACAATTAAGACTACAAGTGACAGTACAACTTCACCTTTGGTACAAGCCTGTACTACACAGTAAAGTGGTAGCGATGGCTGAGCAGCCAGACTTATCTGAAGAGCAAGTGAGCAGTATCAATAGTTACACAAAGGACAGCAATTACTACGATTCAAACAAACACTGGCTCAAGGTTTCTAAGTAAAAGAATATACATTTATTTACACATCAGTTGTGTAAAATCTCACTAAAGTAAAACAGTTGAAAAATCATACTCTTAATGCACCACACCTCTCCCAATAGATTCTGGACAAGTTAGACTCAAAATGAAGTATGAGCAAAATGACACTCCAGTAATTGTGAAAAGGGAGGGAAAGACAAAGTTAGGTAGGAATTGAGCAGCAACAACTGGTAAGTAAGTAGGGCAATCTAGAAAGAGAAACTACAGTGATGGAATCAAATCGAAAAGGCTTAGGGCCAAAGTCAATAGGACAAAAGTCTTTTGCTCAAGATCACACAGTTCAGGGTAGTTCACGGTTAATTCTTTGCCAAGAGTTACGGACAAAGTCAGTCATCAGAAACGTTAGTTTAAAGAGTAAAGAAGGACAAGCCCTCGGATTGGCAAAAGGTTTCACACACCTTCATCACGGCTGGACGAAACGAACAGCCGGATTTGCACAGTACCTTTAAATGGAGAAGAAGTTGTAGCTGAGGCGGACATTCCTGACAGTTCCTGCAGGCTCACGGTTCCTGAAGCGACTGTTGGACTGACATGAAGTAGGAAGACTGAAGGGTCATGCACTGCCCAGGGAGGAAACCAGCAGCAGAGCAAAGCAACAAATAAACGGTGCGCAACTTAAAACCCAAGGAGGGTCCGACCTTCTTGGCTATCCAGTTCACTGTAGCTCTGTACAGCAAATCTGACCAGAGGAGGGGGTCCTGGCTTGCAGTTTGGGCGAACTGGTTGGTCCCACCAGCTCAGGGGAAGAAGATTCCTGGTAGATCTTCTCTGTCGTTGGAGCTTGAAGATTTGGACCTGCAGCAGGCCTTCATCAGGCAGTTCAGTCATTGTAGGGTTCCTCTTCTGTCAGCTCCTCTTCAGTTCTTTCGTTCCAGTGGCGACTCTGCCTTTCCAGACCCAGAGTCCTGCTTTTTATGCAGTTTTCCCCCATTCACACAGCCTAGCTGTCAATCACACAGCAGGGTGGCTGTTCCGTCGAGACAGTCACCTAGTCAATCAAACAGGAGTGCGACTTGGATAAGCAAGGCAACCCATGGCAGGGGTCCTAAAACCCCTCCCTCACATCCTGCCTACCCAGACTTCCAGGCACATAAAGAGGGCTTCTGTGTAGAAGCCCGCGAAAAGACGGTGAACAAAGGAACCAAACCTGGTTTGGCGCGCGGAGTAAAACACGAGAAAGACATTTTCAAAAAGAAATGGCGAATAAACCCATCTGGAACCGTATAAAAACGTATATGGTCTAGCAGGTTTAAGTTCGAGGCTACCAAGATAGCCTAAAACAATACCAATGATATTTAAGGTAACCGCGGTAGGAAAAATAGGGTAGTTACCACTGCCACCAACCAAGTCTTGATGAAAAGGGAGTGAAACAATGCTCCAAGAGAGACAGACAAGAAGGGATAAGTATTAACCCTTTCCAGTACTGTATGTAGGATAGTTTGTACTGGGTCTGAGGTTTTAAAAGACTAGTAAAGTCAACGGCAAATTTACATGTTCTGGGAGACGGTAGTCAGTCCCTGAAAATGGAGTCTGAGTTGGGAAGTCTGAAAGACAACCCTGTGTCACAGCACTGAGGGTGCTGTGCAACACACTGTAAAGAGATGATGCCTATGGAGTAGGTGAGGCTCCACAGTCTATGAACACAAAACATGTTAAACTGACACAGCAAAACACATGTAAGAGTGGGAAAAAAGGCTCACACTCTTACCAGGTGAAACAATGAATCCTTGAAATCCAGCAAAGCTGTTGAGGGACTCAGTAGGTAAGGGAAATTAGCCACTCTGGAGAATTCTCCCTAACACCCTGACATCACAGGGTCTGGGTTCACAGGTTTGCCACTTGCATGATGTAGAATATCTGTTGTTGCAAAATGTGTGTGTTCTTATAAGTCACCATACCATAACCAGGGACAGATTACTTTAGAAATACACTGCCTCTAGATTGATTAGTCAGATACATATCATATTTTAGATCAGAGGTGCAGAAGTTAAAATGCTACCTCTGCTTTCAGTGACTTTCACCCTGCCCTGTGCCACTGAATATCAGGGGCTGCAGATCTGAGAAGACTGATGCAGCAAAGGAACACAGATGCATTATTCTTTTGTCAGGGAGCTTTATGAAATGATGGACTGATTAGCAGACTCCTCTTTCAGAAATAGAATTAGATGCATAATTGTATTTATTAATACAAATCTATACATCAAGTATTTTCACACCCTCACAGATGGCAATGTATCACACTTCTCTAGCCAAAACACATTGAACACCACCCATCTAAAGGTTTAACTCATCCCTTAGGTGAGAAAATACATTGATTGTATCTGTTCTAGAAGGTTGAGGTCCATGCTTTGAAGGTAGGCCAATCTGACATTTCTGTATAGATCTGGCCAAACGCCCAAGATTTGGTTTCCAATCAATTGTTGTCCAGTCTTTCTCTTTCCCCATTAGCCACCTGCTAAGGTAGGCAATGGGCTGATCAACCCTTTCGGAACTCAGCTGTGCTAAGTTTGCTCCAATTCCAGATTTACAGGTGCAGGTCTGGCTTACAAACCTCTGCCTTAGGAATTCCAGGACTGGGACCCTGCAAAATATATCTTTCCAGTGTGAAAAGCTGTTTGGCAGGCCAAGTTCTGATTATCTTTGTTTCATATCTGCATAGTCACAGACATGAACTGGGGCCCCCCCTCACACACGACTTCCTGGGGGATCCCAATCAAGGACATTTGCTTTTCCTCTCAGAAGACCCCACAACCAAAGGTAGTAGATTTGGGGGTATGGGTTGCTTTTCCAGTTTTACCAGAACCATGGCAAGGCTCACACATTCTTCCATGTACACATCCACCCTCGGCCTGTAAAATGATCTGACAAGCTGTATGATGTCTAATAAACTTCTAAGTGACCAGCCAGTGTTTTAGGAACCAAGTTAGGTATTTAACTTCTGGGGCCTGGGACAGCAACCATCTACTGGCAGTACCCTACCTCAGAATCCATGCACTCTATGACCACGTCAAGGTTTTCACCTTGCACCTGTTCCCTGTTTGGGAATACACCAGGGCTCTCTACCTGTGCATGTTTCCTGTCTGCCTCCACAAATCTACCAGGGTGGAACATTCCTTCTGTTCCTGGCAAAGGTCAACATGACCTGGACTTCCAGGTGAGGACAACTCACTCAGTTCTGGCAAGACATCAGGTCTAAAACTACTCTGTCCAGTATCGCCGGTTCCTTTTCTACACCACTAGGCAACCCTGAGATCACTGAATGTCATGCCACATCCATAGACATTTCAGAGGCTGCTGGGCCCTCAGCTGTAGGAGCAGGCACCTCAGTGGACATCAGGATCAGTCTGGGATCCACCAGTGAGATTGGCCCCTGCACTGTATAGCAGGAAGAACCTCAGGGCTAAGGACCTTAAGAACATTTTCCCTTGCTGATTGTAGAGATCACAATCTAGTAACTGCAGTTACTATGTCTCGGTCAGGGAGGTCATTACATAACCAACACCCTACTGGAATGGGGTCTTTGACTTCAACATGGTGCATAGAGGTTTTACCAGTCCTACTAAGTTGCCGGGGCATCAGCTGAGACCATAAAACCCCTTTACTGGTTGGTTTGGTCCTCACATAAACTGCCCATTCTTCACCATTTGTGTTCTGATAGCAGTGAAACTAGCACCAGTACCATACAAAACAGGGGAATTTTCCACATTTATGAAGACATATTGGAGTTTTGGCTGGACCTGGGGCCTCCTCGAGGGACCTGGTACCATTCCTACTCTGATTGACTAGGGAACCTTCAACCACCCCCTGTCCTAATGGGACTTCATCTGTTGAGATTCACACACTAACTATGCCTCCTCCATGAGACCATGGCCATGATGGCCTGTTTGGCCTTACGCTTACAGGCTGGATCTGCCTTCCATATGTCCTCACAGAAAACAACCATTGGGTGTTTACGTTTGCGGGCACTTCAGTGGTAGAGGTACCCTCAATGTTTATTTTTTTGATGGCTAACAAACCATATGTTTGGGATTTCCCTTCATGCATTTGGGTGACTTTCTCAGTAGAAGAGTCAGCACCTATCTCCTTACCCTCCTTAGGTTTACTGGTTTCAGAAGCCCCTGCTAGTGGAGTGGGTGTGCTTGTCTGATCCTTCTTTCAGCAGCTCTTTGACACCCCCACTATGGTCCGTGGTAGTCTTGTCACTAGATGCATTTATAGATCTGCCGCACTCTTAAGGACAAGTTTGCATGCAACCAAATTGAACTTTCCCTTAAAAGTGTCAACTTTGCTACCAATGACCCACCCATTCAGATACATCCGGGCCAAGTACGTAAACTCCTCAGAGGTTTGATTCCCCTTTTTGGTGAGTTTACATAAAACTTGTAAGGTATTGCTCTAAGATCCTGAAGAAACTCCTCTGCATGGCTGCCTTCATACTGCCATATATGGGCTAACTGAATAATTACAATAGTTCCAGAAGTAGGTAGGTGGTCATAAGGGCTGCACCCCACAATTCCGCTTCCACCTCATGGAGGTGGAAAGCTGGTTGCAGTACTTCAAATCAGTCAAAAATATATTTCTCCACCTCATACTGTCATATTAAATCCTTGGGGATGTGCTGCCTAGGCTTCCTTTGGCTGCCACCATTGGAAACCGTCCCATACCCCCAAAGGTCTGCTTGTGGTCAACACCCTGTTCCTCAAGCTCTAGCCTTTGCAACATTACAAAATCTTTCTTTTTCTTTTCTGATAGGGCAATTCACCTATCCTCTAGAATAAGCTCCTCACTAGCAAGATCATCTCCAGTCAGTCTACCCATGGACATATAACACATGACCTAACTTCGACCAGGATTTCCGGGAGACGACAGTACTTGTCCTTTGGTAAAAATGGTGAAAACTGCTATCACTATTGCTGTCCCCCTCCATATCTACGGACCCAAGTGGAAATGGAATCTGAGCTGAGGGCTCCAGATGACTACTGGTCCCCTAAGTCACATTCCCATAGCTTATTTGGAAGCTTGTAGGCACCTAAGCAGTACATCCATCCTAACCTTACTGCTGCAAGGGAGTCCTGACATAGCTCATGGAGGGTAGTGGCTTTAAAAAGAAGTAGTTCATGTAAAAATTGTAAGAAATCAAAAATATTCCAGTCAGTGTTTCTAATGTTAACTATGCAGTCTTTCATGTTAGATGACTAAGAAGTAGGCACAGTCTATGTCAAATCGCATCACTGCCACTAGAGTGACAAAATGACTATTACTGCACAAGAGTACAGGATGACCAGAGGGTAAACCACCTACTAAGCACAACACTACTATTGCTATTACTAAATCAGCAGTGATCAAATCATAAAGGTAAAACATAGACAGCCTGATGGGTATATCTCCTTCACCTTTTATAGTAATATGGGCTGTGGGAAGGCTATACTCTTTTGGCAGGGTGTGTGGTGATAACAGTATCTCACAAAACAGCAACAATCCAAAATAAAATAATTTATAATCATGGGTCATTAAAAATATAGAGCTTTAATAAAACAACGAGTTTCAATTAAACAATAACAATACAAATAACTATCTAAAAACACAAGTTACAAACACATTCCCATAAGAGAGAGCACACAAGATGGAGATAGCATTATATGGCACTCTGAGTACTTCAGCAGGTGTGTTCAAGCAAGAAACTGCAGCAATGTCACTGTTCAAATGATATGCCTGAAGAACAGTGTGTAACAGGGCCTATTATCAGCACCTTGTTCTTGTCTTTAGGAGATTTGGCACTGTTGAACTGGGCTTCTGGGAACTTCAGTTGTGGATGCCTATTTTGTGATGTTTCAATTTGATACAATCCCACTTGCAGCGTAGAGTCGATTTCTAAGATGCAAGCTCCCAAATATTCAAGTCAGTGCTTGAGAGTGCAAGTTGATGTCTTCCAAAGGTTTGAACCGTGCCGGGGTTGGTTTTTAAATGATGGCTTTTGCTGGTTCAAGTCAGTGTTCTTGACGGCAGTTTTGATGATGCTTTAGGTGATTCCCAGAAGATCGCATTGTTGTTTGAGTTAATTGCTAACTTGATGATTGAGCCAGTGCTTTGACTTCCTCGAATCATTCTGCCAGGATGTGGATGGCTTAAAGTGCAGCAAGTGGTACGAAGTTGATGAGAGTGACAAAAGCAGCAGTGTGGGATGCCGTCTAGGGTGTCAAACACAGTCAAGCGTTTTGATGATGTTTTGAATCAGCTAAACAGGATTCCTGGTTCTCGTGTGCTTCCTGTGTGCTCTGTGGCCCAATTCAGGGGTTCTAGGACAAGGTGAATCCTTGTTATTTGCTCTCTCAGACTCTGAATTTTCCTAGCACCTACATGGGTTCTTTCACCTCCAGTGAGGAGTCTGGTTCCAGGGCGAATGGCAACAATTCAATCCCACTGTTCCCGGGGCTGGTTAGAGCGCACAGCTCCTGTATGCCTTGGATGCCTTGTATCTTCACCTCTATGCAGATGACTGTGGAATGAACTGCACTCCCAATGTCAAACCGGGTATTAAATTATGCCTCTTATTACAAACAATTTGTATGTATATTGGCCTACGCCTAGTTGCTTAAAATTGTACGTGAATAACTCTCTGCGGCAAGGTCTTGACCTTAGAAATTGATGTAAGCCGCCATCTTGAATAAAGACTCCATTTTAGGTTAGAAACCGCCATTTTGGGGTTTTATACAAAGTCACCCTGTAATCTAAAATGGCTGTCTCGTGTGTCCTTGTTCTTGCCTTAGACCTCTCCAACCACTGTAGGGGAGTTAATGTCCAACCTGCCCTCAGGCTACATGTTAGGGTCATGTAGACCTTGTCCTTTGTTGACCTCGGGAGCAGGGGATTACTTGAATTAGCAATGTTAAACTACAAATATAGAAGAACAGTAATGCTATCCGAATATAATATGCGAAACATTGTGTGGTCTGTATTAAAACAATATGTAAAGAGTGTAAATGTTAAATTAAAGAATAATGGAGTGTGTTAGTAAATGTATTGAAAAAATAAACCACAAGCACGGGATATGTAAATTAGAAAAGTGAACCTGGCGTGACCCTAGCCCAGTGCATGATTAACCTGTAAAGGGGCTGGACATCATTTTACAAATTGTATAAATGCGTCGATGTCCAGCTAGGAAACTCTCTCACTGCTCACATTGAACCCTACTGGTGGTCTCTGTGATCTATTGACAGCCAAATAGCTATTTGTGTACTTTGTTGAATACTGTTCAGTTTTGTAATAAAGATTCTGGGAATCTTTATAAGCCTGTGTCGGTGTATTTTCCTTTGCTCGGTGTAACAGCCGTAATATTGTATTTTTTCTGATTCCACAGATGGCGCCCGAATAGGGACCCTCAAGATTGACTTTGTCTCGTTGAAGGTCGGCTCGGCTATCAGACAGGGATCGGACGGTGCCAACAGAACCGGCCACTCTAAGACGAGAAGTTAATTCCTCAATGAAAATTGCACGATCCGATCCCTGGACGGTGAGCTGTAGCCCGAGACGACGTCTTGACGAGGGTCCATATATTTGAGGTGGGTAAATTTGCCAAAAATCACCAGACACGTGGGTCCTTTGCATTGTCCTTAGTAACCCAATCGGGCCTCCCAGCACAATTATTTACCCAGGTAACACCAGAACTTTGATATGCCTGGGAAATTGTCTGCCTGCTTTAGGGCATTTTTCCGCAGTGACAGACAATCTTTGGAAGATAGCTGTCCCGCACCACAGGAGGGGTCGCCGGCATGTACTATGTACTGTAAGAAAGGCTTTGGTAGCATAGCATTTAATGACATTTGAAATCCCTCAGATAGAATATTTAGAGTCTGTATTAGTAAAGAAAAAGGCTAGGCCTGCAGCATTTGATGCGTTGCACAGTTGGAAAACAGAAGCTTTGCAGCAACAAAAGAGTAGAGAGAAACACATGCGTCGACATATGACGAGTGTCGAAAAGGCACGGTTATATGATCAAAATAAACAATTGGAGTCAGTTAGGAACACGGACAGGGCATTTCAATTAGGCATTCAGAAAATCTACCCTTCAAAAGATTTTCATACGTCAGACGAATTGATTAATAAACTCTTGCATGAACGAAGGCCTGATGCCTCCGCGCCACCTCCATATGTCCCTCCTCCTGGCGCTTTGCCCCTTCCTGTTGTAATTCCCCCTCCTAGGGTTCCTCCGGTCCTCCCTGTTGTTCTTCCAGCCATCGCCCCTTTGCCTGTCCGCTTACCTTCACCTGTTGTTATTCAGAATGTGCCTACTCTTCCTCTTCCAAGTGATCCTGCATCGCTTGTAGTAGACCAGGGAGCAAGACCAAGGTTTGTGACTCGTAATACTGTGTCGCCAGACAAGAGGAGTGAATTGACTGCTTGGGCTAAACATTGTATGGAGAAGGGTGAACAAGCTGATGTTTTTTCCACACTCGAAAATTTAAAAGATATTCCTGAGAAAAATGTTTTTATCCAAGGATTAGGGACTCATTTAAGTATAATGTGGAATAGACTAAATGATGTAGATTTCCCAGAAGGTTTACGGGATTTGAACGCCTTAGCGATGTCCAGAGATACTGTGGAGAAGGTATATGAGCATGTTGAGAAGATTTTTGAGTATGGGAAGGAGTTGGAAGAGTTACAGAATGAGGAAGTAGATGGTGATAGTTTAGGTATTATGTACTTACAGAAACGGTTTTCTCCTCGTCGAGAATTAAAAGGTGAGGAAGCACGAATTTGTACAAAGGACGCGATAAGATGGATTTCGGATATGTCGATAACTCCAGATGAAGTATATGACACATACAGTCAATATACGTTAGAAATGCAAAAGAAAGTGATACAGGTGATGGTAGAGCACCTGCAGAATGAGTGTGTAAGAAGAAAGATTTGTTGTCCCACAGAATTGTTGAGTGTTTATAAGAGAGCTTTTTCGATTGATACTTCTTCGACTCCCTTAGCGCTTGATTTGGCTCTGTTGCTTGATAAGCATTCGGAGCTGCCTACTTCTCAGTTGCCTATGAGAGAGGTCCCTCCGACATTTGTCCCAAATGTTGAGATTGCGGCTGATGCTGCACGAGGTATAGTAGCCGGAGAAATTCCTGCACATTACGTTTCACAGTTTGTTCACGTCCCGTTTTCAAGACAGGAAGTGAACACCATAAAGCAATCTATTCCTGATATACAAAAAAATCCGACCGGATTCTATAAAGAAATAGAGTCGGTCTTACAGTCGTCGGTATTCACTCTAAGTGATATTGACCTATTATTTCCCGTACTCCTGCCAGTTGATTTGTGGAAGCAGATTAGGACTATAGATGACATACCTGGGTTGGGAGATACATGGGATAACATGACTAGGCTAGACAGAGAAAGACCAGCTGGCGAACGACCACCTCAAGTGATATTAACCTTGCCTGATAGAATTATTGTAAAATTGAAAACTATGGTTCCAGAAAAAAGAATCATATGGGACAAGTTTACGGCCTGTGTCCAAGGAAAGTCTGAGGGTGCTACCGATTTTTTCAATTGGTTCGAGCAGGTATTCTAGGATTTCAGTGGACAAGACTTGGGCAGAGAGTCAGGGAAAAGGTTGTTTGTCGACAAATTTGTACGTGGATTGCTGCCTGACATCCAGTTACATATTATGTCCTCTGAAAGCGCTTGGCAGGCAAAGTCCCAATCAGAAGTATTGCATATGGCTCAGTATTATGAAAACCATGTAAATACTGAACAAAGAGAAACTTGAGAAAAAAAAGGGTGACTTGAAAACTAAAGTTTTATTGCAGCAAATTGTTAGAAACCCGGGGGTAATCAATTTAGAGGTCAGTACATTCCACAGGGATGTGCACCCTTGGCTCCGGTAACCATTAACCAGTGTGCCTATTGCCGGCAGGAAGGCCACTGGCGCACTCAATGTCCGACCTTACAGCAAAGGTCATTTGGGAACATGGGTAGACGATCCAGAGGTCGCCCAGGTGCAGGTGGACCTGGCAGAGGTCAGTTTGCACCAAACTCACAGCAACCTTCTTCACAAGATAAGCAAATTTCGAATGTGGATAATAGAAACATTTTTGATCACCCTTCTGCCTCATACCTCTCCGAAGAGCTTCCTTTTGATAATATTTTGTTCCGCTAGGATTGCCCAAAACAGGATTTGGAACCTACGCCTATTCCCGTTCATCAGAAAGGCCCCTACGTTGAGATGGCGGTGGGAAATACGAAGCATCTATTTGTAGTAGATACGGGAGCACAGAAATGTTCCATTGACCATTCACGGTTTCCAAATATTCCCCTGTCAGGGCAATCCAACGTTTCTGTAGGGTTTTCATGCACACCTGTAGTTTGTCCGGTTTCTTTGCCGGTACCGATAATACTGGGTCCCTTCATGGAACAGTGTCCATTCCTACTTACCACAAACTGTGGGGAGAACTTGCTGGGGCTAAATTTGTTGAAGGCATTACACACAGTAATTCATTGTTCTCCGGATGGAATTCGGCTAACAATTTCACCCCAGCAATCACTCGCCTCTCAGTTTTTGACTCAACCTTTACCGCCAGAATTTAGTAATTTTCCAGAATGCTTATGGGCAATTGATGATAATGATGTGGGCATTCTCCAGATTGAACCTGTTAAAATTATTTTGAAACATGGAGTAAAATTGCCTCGCATCCCGCAATATAAGATCTGAGTTGAAGGCGAACAGGCTTTGAAATGTATAGTTTCTGATTTTGTACATCGTGGAGTAATTGAGGAGATTGCGGGTAGCATATGTAACAGCCCCATTTTGCCAGTATACAAAAAAGGTGATAATGCAATTCCCTTTCGTTTTATAATTGATTTACGAGTTATAAAAAAAATTGTGGCTCCTCAATTTCCTATTGTACCTGATGTTACAACGATATTAACCATGATTCTGGCTTCTGCCACTCACTTTAGCGTTGTTGATCTTAAAAACATGTTTTTCAGTATTCCCATACACAAGGATAGCAGGTATTTGTTTGCGTTTACCCTAGGTGGACGCTCGTTTACATTTACTCGTGCACCACAAGGGTACACTGAGAGTCCAAGTATTTATAGTAGGGCATTGAAAGAGCAGATTGATACCCTCGAGTTGCTTACTACTTGCACGTTACTACAATACGTAGATGACCTCCTCTTGGCTGCTGATTCTGAGAGTGCCTGTAAAGAAGGCACCGTGTTGTTGCTTTATCATCTAGCAAAACATGGCCACAAAGCTTCACTTAAGAATTTCCAATATTGTTGCCAGGAGGTCGCCTATTTAGGCTATCTCCTGTCAAAGGAGGGAAGACGGTTGACACCTGAACGAATAAAGACCATTTCTGGTATGCCTGTCCCAAATACGCAAAAGGAAGTTAGAGCCTTGATAGGTATGGCTTCTTATTGTAGATTGTGGATCCCGAATTTTTCGTTAACGATTAAACCATTGTTGGCTTTGACAAAAAAGGGCATTTCTTTGCCATTGATATGGACCTTGGAACACCAGACAGCATTCGATTTGCTAAAATCTGCGCTGTGTTCAGCGCCGGTTTTAGGAACTCCGAATTATGATAAGGCCTTTGTATTGTTTGTGCATGAATGTCATGGATGTGCTTTGGCTGTGTTAACACAGGAACATGGAGGGAAGAATAGGCCGTGCGGCTACTATTCCTCCGCCCTTGATCCTGTAGCATGCGCTTTGCCAAGATGTTTGCGCGCTGTTGCTGCTGCGTCTGTAAAACAGAGTGAGGGAATGGTCCTGGGTCATGCGTTAACCCTAATGGTACCTCACTCTGTAGATATTCTATTGAATAGAACTCAAACGCAACACCTCACTTCTGCACGATTGACAAGATATGAACTGATCTTGTTTGCCCCCCACATTAAAATTCGGAGGTGTTGCATATTAAATCATGCTGAACTTTTACCTGTCTCACAAAGTACTGTTGATGATGACGATACGTCACACGATTGCCTTTATATGACAGAACAAGAGACTAAAGGCAGAATCGATTTGAAAGACACGCCTTTGAATAGCCCTCAAGGAGAGCTATTTTGTGATGGCTCTTGTTTTAAACTTCCAGACGGAACATCCACCGCTGCTTATGCTGTCACTACTTTAAGCACGGTTGTGGAAACTAAAAGAATTATGCATAACTCTGCGCAGGCCGCATAAATTATAGCGTTAACTCGAGCTTGTGAGCTTTCTGAAGGGCGTACAGTGAATATATATACTGACAGTCAGTATGCCTTTGGGGTGGCCCACAATTTCGGTAGACTTTGGAAAGAACGAGGATTCTTGACCTTGCACAGAACGAAAATCCAGCACGGCACTTTAATAGTGCGATTACTTTCAGCACTTGCACTCCCTGTTCAGTTAGCTATCATAAAATGTTCAGCACATCAAAAAGTTACAGATGATGTAGGAAAAGGGAATGCCTTCGCCGATCAGATAGCTAAACAGACTGCCACTGATTGCAGTTCAGAAATGTACGCTGTAAAAGAAGTTGTAAATGTTTGCATATTGGGAGAAAGTATCGATGTTGTAAAAGATATTCAAGCAGATGCTACCATAGAGGAAACTAAGAGATGGATCGAGGGTGCAGGAAGATTGGATGATGATGGGTGATGGGTAGACAATGTTGAAGGGAAATGGTACCTCCCTGACGCCTAGATTACAAGATGGTTATTATGGTTCATGGTCCGACACATGTGTGTGCGCGGATGTTAACATAAATGCTACACAGTGTATGGGCCAATGATAAGATTTTCAAAATTGCGGAGCGTTTTGTCCAGAACTGCATGGTTTGCTTGCAGCACAATGTAGGAAAAGGTACCTCGACTCCTAGAGGAAGTTTCGCTCCACCTTCTGTCCTGTTTGAGGTTATTCACTTTGATTTTATTGAAATGGAACGGTGTAACAATCTTAAATATGTATTGGTTGTTATTTGCGCCTTTAGTGAGTGGGTTGAGGCCTTCCCGGTTAAAGATGCAACGGCCATAACCACGGCAAAAACTCTGTTGAAAGAGTTTTTTCCTAGGTTCGGGTTGCCAAGAGTCATCTGGTCTGATAGTGGGCCACACTTTATTGCCACTGTAATCCTGCAAATTTGCAAAGGATTACAGATTGACAAGTGGTTCCATTCAGCTAGACATGCCCAGAGTGCCGGATTAGTGGAAAGGCACAATGGCATTATAAAGAACAAACTCGCTAAGACATGTGCTGGCACCAAGCTAAAATGGCCGGACGCCTTACCGATCGTGTTACTATCGATGAGAACGACCCCTCAAACTAAGACTGGCCTCTTTCCTGTTGAGGTGGTAATGGGGAGACCTGCTAATATTTGGGGTATGCCAAAAAGTCGCTCATTACGGGATATAGAAAATGTGCTTCTTTCAGACTACTGTAACCAGTTGTCTAAAAATCTGTTTTCAATTTATCACCAGGCACGAGAGGCATTACCTGTGCACTACGAGGCCCCAGTCACAGTCTACGACCGGGGGACTGGATCCTCACGAAGGTTTTTGAGAGGTCATCTTGCCTTGCAGCTCGGTGGAGGGGTCCCTACCAAGTCCTGCTAGTCACCCAGACTGCCGTGCGGGTAGCGGGTCGTAAACACTGGATCCATGCAACGCACACCAAACGGATCCCACAGCCTGTGCCATACGATACAGAATCTCTTCCCACTGCTGTAATTCGCGTGCCTGAAACAGCAACAACCGACAAGGGAGAATCGGAGACCGCTTCAGAATCCGCAAGGCCGGACAAAACGGCCATCTTGTCTCCACACTCCCCAACAGTGGAACTTCCGGATCAATCCTTTCTTGATCCCATTTCCGTCCGTTCGCCACTTCCAGGAGGAAGTGACGACACTTTGTTCCCACCAGAAACTGCAAAATATAATTTGTGCCCAAGGGAATAAATGTACAGCATGCTCTGACTGTGCGACTGAGAAAAAAAAATCATTTGAGGGCTTGTCTTTTTGGCCCGATTGTACGAAAGTTTCTGTTGGCTAAAGATTGTGGGAAAGACATTAAGAAGACGCACGACTGGAGTCGCCAGCAAACAAAAAATTGGTGTTTTTCGATTGAAGACTACGATGCCTGCACCCGCCACCGCTCGTACTGAACTTTTAGATAAAAATGTGACTAGCAGAGACAATGATCAAGTATGTAAGGGGACCCCCAAAGTGTATTGTTGCCTTCTCGTACTAATTTCCGGATTTGTAATGACTTTTGGGTTTGGGTTATGGTATCTGGAAGAAGCATATCCGTTGGAGGACTTTTTTCCTATTGAAAATGTATCTGTGATTCCCACTTCCTCTGTGCAATTGCATACTTTGTCGCCTAGAGATTCTTTACATAGACAGAATCATCAGAATAATACCCTTTTGTTAATAATGAATGCCACTCATGCAATTTTTAATAAGACCAATTTCTGGATCTGTACACATCTACCGCAACATGGGGATAAGGGGCTAGGTTGGTATATTTACCCTTTGCCTCTGACAACTGCCTGTTATGCTTCTCTTAGAGCAGTATTTTTTGGTTGATGGAATGACAGCATCTCAGGGAACTTTGATGGTACAAATTTAAATAGTTTTGAAAAGAATGTTTTGCTGCCCCTGGGATGCTCACTTTTTGCAAATAGAAGTAAGCCAAATGTTGCTTCTGTTAGGCCCTCTGATCGATTGTCTCGTCCTTTCCAGTCTTTAATCTCTTTCAGAATGGCTCCTATAGGCAATAAGAATGCCACGCCTCCATCTTGTTCTGTTAATCACAGCCCCGATTCAGTATCCTTCTGCATACAGAGGAATGGAACACGGTCAATGGGTAATTTTAGAAAGTGCGCCAACGTTGCGAATTTGACTAGTGAAAACAGACCTCTGTACGTAGGCGAACCTGTCTATTTTGTTTGCTGTAATGTGGCATTTCAGTGGTTGCCCAGGGATTGGCAAGGAACCTGTTATTTAGGGATTCTATTACCTGGGGCATTTATTGCCAGTACTACAGAAATTTCAAAGACTCGTCCACGACGAGGTGTAAAAGGGGATACTCCAGCACAAACTTTAGTAGATATTATGAAATCCTTTGTGCCATTTGTTGGGCAAATTATGAATTCAGAGGATATTAGGGGACTAGCGAGAGTATTGGAGAGAACCATCAATCGGACCACTGACATACTCTATAATATGACGTTAGAGCAGAGAGCGATAAGATTAGTGGCTCTTCAGAACCGGATGGCATTAGATGTCATCCTGACAGAACAAGGAGGAGTATGTAAATTAGTGGGGTCCGCTTGCTGCGTTTACGTTCCAGACTCCTCTCCAACGATCTTTAGGGCGATCCAAAATCTACGTGTTCTTAGTTCAGAAGTACATGTTCCTGAGGGAAATTGGGAACTTGGTACATGGTTTTGGGACCTCCTACGGTCATGGGGATGGAAGTTGTTCTCGGCCCTACTGATTATCTTTGAAAGTTTTCTGTTTCTTTGTTGTTGTATACAGTGTCTCCCTGGTATATGCTCAGTATTAGGGGGATGTTGCACGCAAGCAACAACTGTATTAGGGAATAAAAAATATGCCCAAAGGAGCTCTCCAAAGAGTATGTGTTGAAAGAAACTCTGGTATCAGACCTAATGGTGATAGATATGTCCGACAATGATTCGGGGTGTATGGACGATGATGCATGGAGTTACTAGCAAGCAAATCAGAGGTAGTATAGCACTTGGCATAGGCCAAAAGGAGGGTTTGTCAAAACGGATATTAAATGATGCCTCTTATTACAAACGATTTGTATGTATATTGGCCTATGCCAGGTTGCTTAAAATTGTACGCGAATAACTCTCTGCGGCAAGATCTTGACCTTAGAAATTGATGTAAGCCACCATCTTGAATCAAGCCTCCATTTTAGGTTACAAACTGCCATTTTGGGGATTTATACAAAGTCACCCTGGAATCTAAAATTGCCGTTTCGTGTGTCCTTGTTCTTGCCTTAACCTCTCCAACCACTGTAGGGGAGTTAATGTCCAACCTGCCCTCAGGCTACATGTTAGGGTCATGTAGACCTTGTCCTTTGTTAACCTCGGGAGCAGGGGATTACTTGAATTAGCAATGTTAAACTTCAAATATACAAGAACAGTAATGCTATCCGAATATAATATGCGAAACATTGTATGGTCTGTATTAAAACAATATGTAAAGAGTGTAAATGTTAAATTAAAGAATAATGGAGTGTGTTAGTAAATGTATTGAAAAAGTAAACCACAGGCACGGGATATGTAAATTAGGAAAGTGAACCTGACGCGACACTAGCCCAGTGCATGATTAACCTGTAAAGGGGCTGGACATCATTTTACAAACTGTATACATGCGTCGATGTCCAGCTAGGAAACTCTCTCACTGCTCACATTGAAACCTGCTGGTGGTCTCTGTGATCTATTGACAGCCAAATAGCTATTTGTGTACTTTGTTGAATACTGTTCAGTTTTGTAATAAAGATTCTGGGAATCTTTATAAGCCCGTGTCGGTGTATTTTCCTTTGCTCGGTGTAACAGCCATAATATTGTATTTTTTCTGATTCTATAGATGGCGCCCGAATAGGGACCCTCAAGATTGACTTTGTCTCGTTGAAGGTCAGCTCGGCTATCGGACCGGGATCGGACGATGTCCAAAGGTGTATTTGTCTTTTTCTTCCTGATCTCCAAATTAGAATCAACGAAGGAGTTGTAGACCCCTTCCTCATAAAGACAAAATGTCACAGGGAATTGGCCCAACCAAAGCATGTATGATGTAAGGGCTCCAATCTCTGTTGGTCTAAGAAGTGACCCATGCCGTCTGACATCATAGCTAGGGTGCTTTGTCCTTCAGTAAATGGTGTGGTAAGGAAGGTTTTCCTATGTATGATATGTATTTATTGGGCTTTTATAATGTG
The DNA here is from genome assembly GCF_040938575.1 of Ambystoma mexicanum. Lineage (NCBI taxonomy): Eukaryota > Metazoa > Chordata > Amphibia > Caudata > Ambystomatidae > Ambystoma > Ambystoma mexicanum. Next base: position 568,822,567 of record NC_090939.1, on the reverse strand, counting down.
CCTATATATAATGTGTTTCAAAAACCCAATAAATAAAGGTTATTTTATGTGTGATATAATTGCAATTGGCTATTTATAACGCGCTTATACCAAAGAGGTTTCTAAGCGTGGACACAGGATTCGAGCCTGTGTTGGTCTGCGTTGTCTTGCTTCCAAGACAAGCACATTGCCACTGAGCTATACTACCCCTTCCTCTTGAGCCAAGATACAGCTTCCCCCTTGACTTGTGTGACACATTTCTCAGCAGTTTCCTGATATGTTTGAGTTTCCTGGCATCATAAGCCACTGGGATCCTTGATGTTGCCTGGGACAGTGGGCATGCATGATGGTGTGATCCACAGTGCTTATCGTGGTGCTATGCATCATGTGCAGAAGAGTGTCCAAGGAGCATTGCATCAGACTGTGTGTCCAATTCCATATGGCGGTAAAATGCGCATGGCTCATCGCTGTATGCGGTGTGGTGGGTGTGGCATTGAGGTGTGCGATTTCAGCATTGTTCTGATGCTAGTGTTAATTAGCATTTTGGACATTTCATGAGGTTTGGGTATGAAAGAGTATGATTTTCATAGAATTTAGGTGCATATTCGTGCATGTGTATGTGAAAAACCAGTTTAAGATAATTATGACTAGAATGCAAATGCAATACTCAATTCTCCAAAAAGATGGGATATTTAGCAATGTTTTAGGGGATATGTTATTGCATTGTAGACACTACTATCTTAAAAGGCTGGGTTAAATCAAAATGCAAAAAACTTGTATCAACACTGCATGAAAATACTGGAAGACCAGAAAGAAAGTCACCTACCATAAGGTTTCCTGAAACAAGGGATGGTTTCAGTCATGTGAAATGAGATGGAAAAGGCCTAAGATATTAACCACTCTTTCCTGTGAAGACATCCTGACCCTGTAAATAATCAAAAGAAAGCAGTCTGCTCACAAGGCTGAACAAAAACAGTGCCCTGGATGGGATCCGACCAAAGCTTCATGGGCCAGCATACAAGTAACCAAATGTTTAGGATGTGAACAGTGACAATCAAGATGAGTAGAGTTGCACACACCTCAACATATCATCAGCTCCCTTTATACTTAACGAGGTATGTGGTAGAGAGTAGGCAATCAGCAATTCCCATCTTGAATCAGGCGAATGTTTCCAGCAACTAGTAGTTAAGAAAGAGAAACATTCTACGTATATGACATCTACATATATGACAGAGGTCTTGGAAGGGACTCACTTCCCAAATCACGGTTCCTAAACAACTGCCATGAATGCCCAACACTCTGATTAACACCAGCAGCAGAAAGATGCCAAAGCCTGACGCTGTGAAGGGGGGCCTACCACACCTTGACAGCAGAATTGGCCATGAGCATTTAATCACTATGTGGTATTGACTGTACAAGCTACCCACAGCACAATGCTGCTTATATGTCTATGCATTATATAGCCCTTGAATTCCATGCTTTGCTGGGGGGTAGGGAAGGGTGTGAAGAGACATTGGCACCTTGGCTGGGCGAGCCATCCAATCAAGTGGCTAGGAACGTGGGCTTGAACCGACGGACGTGACGGCTGACTCCCCACACTGCCATGTTTCCGCCACCCACTGTCACGTTTTTTTTGTCCCCTTCTCACCCCGTAGTTACCTTATTTCTGAGGCGTCAGCACACCCTGCTACTGCCATGTCTTCCTCTCCGCTGCTGCAGGCCACCATGAAAAGGGAAGAGGGGCTCTTTCCGGACCCGAGCCTCCCTTTCCATGACAGCCATCTTCCCGTTGAAGGAAGGAAAATACTGTTTTTAGCACCCCAGGTTACCACTTTGGTAACCTGGGGTGCTAATGGCTTCAAGCCCCCATTCCACGGGCTGGAATGGGGGTAACAGCCCAGAGCCCTCGTTAATGGCTCCGGCCTCGCTCGGGCCATTAACTTGTGTTAACAGGCCGCTACCCCTGTTTAACGCAACGTTAGGGGATGGGCTTATTAGTTAAGATTTTCAGTTCATCCGGCTGCTTTCTTCTGGATGGTATGCAATTTTAACACTTTCATAGAGATTTCACTAAACATGCCGTTTATGTACTTCGTCCTTGACTCTAGTAGGGCCTCAGTGATTTTTAAATTGATTCAGAAAAGGGAGAATATTTATAAGCAAATGTAATTCGATAAGTCGCCTTGTGGACTGAGCGAGAGATTGCATCAAAGATTATGCTGAGATTTTATGTGTCATGTACTTGTTTTGGAGGGGGCCTCGCTAAGGTTACTGAGCAAAAAGCAACTTCCATATCAGAGCAGTAGCGCTTAACACAACTCTCAAACTGCTGTGTGCCTTCTATTTCTGGATTGATTCTAAAGAACTCTAGGGAACGCAACCATGTGGAAGAAGAGCCCAAAATGACAAATATAATTTTAAATTCAGCCCTAAAAATAGCTTAAGTTAATCAATGTCAGTGAAAATAGGTAAAGTAAAGGTTTATGATTTCTATCAGAATATGTTATTTTAATTTTCATTGACTACTTTATTCTCCTGTAATTTACTGTACATGACAATGAGATCCCTCTTTTCCAGAAGACAGAATTACTTTGAAAAGTCTCTTCTTCATTAATGTCTGTCTACATAACTCCACAACTGCAAACCCTGGAGATACATATTTTATTCCCATGTTTATATTTTTACACTAAGAATTCCGAAATAATATTCAAATACTGCTGTTTAATATTGTGCTGTATGGAGTTCATGTTGGCTCAGAGTGTGAAGAGAAACATGGGGGACAATTAATGAAACTAAAGTGATGGGACATGGGTACTTTTACAGTTAAAGAGGTAAGTGTAATTCTATATGCATATGCACATATTGTTGGTTCATTAACACTACACTACATAGTTACCACTGTCTTTATGTGCCCACGTATACAGTGGTCCTCTTTGAGGTGGAAGATATTGTCTCTGCGCTGTGCTAATGTTGAATTGGCTGCTTGAGGGTGTTGTTTGTTTTCTGCAAAGCATAGGTGTGGTTTGTAGTGTTTTCCTAAGTCTAGACGAATGCCATTGAATAGAGGAACTCTATCTCTTACTGCTTATGCAAGAGCGCTTTAATATAACCTTATAGGATGAGGGAGGGGACATTATTGCCAGATAATGACCCAACGCTAATTTGGGAAGGGTAATTATTGCAAGCGATAACGACCCCTCCCAAGGCTTATAAGGCTATTGCCACACAGTGGTAATAGCAATACATGTTTTGGAAATTTGGTGGTGAAGTGAAGAATGCAAGTTTACTAATGATCAACTATATAGACAAACTCAGAACATTAAATGTGGTTTTATTTTGCAGTATACAAATAAAAAGTTTGTCTTCATATGTTAAACATTTCAATTTCAACCTATTTAAATTGGAGAGGGTTTAACATGAGTATGCTTTAGGGTCGTGCAAAAGTAAACAGTTTCTCTATAAGAAAGCATTTTCTCATGTTCTAGCTTTATCTTTGTTATGTTAAATAGGATGTTGCGGTGCAACAATTCCTCCTAGAGAGGATGTGTCTTATTTAAAGAAATCCGGCCTGAAAATTGCCTATTGGTCGTTGACTGCTTTTCAAGTTAGAATCTTTAGAATCCTGTCAATAACAGTAGTTATTGACTGCACTCTGATCATTCTGATTGGCTGAGAGGTCGTCAATCACAATCTCAATGAGAAAATAGTGTATGCCATATGTGTGTCCATGAGTGTACCAGTGTAAGATTATGGTGGGTTTTGGCTATTTCAGAAAGGTTTGTCAAAGTGGTGTTTGGGTTGTGACTGCTGTGTCGATGATGCAAACTGTTTTGAACTTGATACATGCTTTAAAGTGTAGATTGGACTGCTCCTTTAAAATGGGAGGATGTGGTAGAATTTTCCTAGTCTTGCCATGTGATGTGGTGCAGTGTTCTGGATGGCTTTCATAGTGGTCAAGGCATCATCTTGGACTCCTGCAAATAGGAGGTTTGCGTTATCCAGATGGGAGATGACCATTGCTTAGACATCTGTTCTGAAACTTGCAGCAGCAATGAAAGGCTTGACACTGTGGAGAGGCACAAGCTGGTACCTTGATTTCTGGGTCTTCTTTCCGATGTGTGTTCTGAATAAGAAGCCGCAGTCATTGCTAACATTGAGATCGTTTTTACTGGCTGAGGGTTCCGTTGAGCTTCATGTCCTTCAGCCAATTCTGAACTTGTGCATGCTTGGTGTGGTTTCTAAGGAGGATGAACACAGTTGTTGAGCTTGAGGTAGGCATGTGATGTCCAGGTTTGGGCGAGGGACACGCAGTGCTTAAGTTGATGGATGCCAATGATGAAATTGATCTTGAGGTAAAGCTATGTGTCATTTCTACATATATGTATATTGGTGTTGTTGTTAGCAGGAAGCCCCCAAAGGCTTCATGTAGTTATGTGATGCTATGTTACTGGGCTTTACACTGCACTCTTCTGCCGTTTGCCTGGTCTCTGGGTGTCCCTGTAGGTTCTGAAAAATAGTGGGTTTGTTACATTATTGTAGAAGGACGGAAATGCAAGCTTTCCTTGCTGTTCCAATAATGTGTTGTAGAGCAGAAATGCCCAGAGCTCCTCATGCAGTTCTTCATGTGTAGGTGTTCTGTGTCAAGAGGACAGAGGCATTCATTACCCTATGGGAGACCTGAGTGTCTGTGGTTCTAGGATGGATTGGCCTGGCTTCGGGCTGTAATATGTAAGTTGGTTGTAGTGGTGTAATGTACTGATTTTCATTGTCTGTTGGGAGGGATACTTAGTTACCATGTGTGAGTGCCTTAGTTGGTAGGCTTAGTGTGTTTTGTATCATGAAATTTGAATGTGCTAATGTGGCGAGCAATCAGTGGTGACCTTGATGTGTAGGTTGCTGATGGGTGTAGCTAATTGGCCTGAGCAGACAGCTTCTATTTCACTTTCTCATGTCGCCCCTACCAACTCCCCCTCTCTCTCTCTCTCTCTCTCTCTCTCCCCCTCTCACACACAAACACACACACAACATTGTCTAGCTTTAAATGAAGATCTAATGAGGAGTATCTTAATATTATCTAAGTTATATTTGTTTCCAATGTACAGATATACCCTTTACATGGATACTGAACGATTTCCAGATTCTTGACCCACAAAGAAGGCAGCCAATCACTGGTTACATGCATTTGTTGTTGGGGCTTAGTCAGGCTGACTATTCTGCTCAGGGAACCTTTGGAGCTTGTGCAGTAGGACTCATTCCAAAGAGTTTGAAGTTACAATGAAGGACAAACATTTGCCAAATCATCAGGGTTGGGTGAGCATTATTGGGGTGGTTTTTAAAAGTGGGTGGTCAATATCTGATTGAAAAGTGGCTCAACATATATCTAGCAACAAGAAAAGAGGCCTTAGACATATGTCTAGAGAAGAGCCAGGACAGTTCATTGTAATACCCAGCAGGTGTACTGAATAAAATCCTCCAGTTAACAGCAAGTGACAGATATAGCACAGGTGGGGGATACAACTACATGTCTGTATTTCTTGCCGGATTAAGGAATCTCAGCAGAGAACCCATCAAGCAGTTGTTATGTTTCAACTCCTCTGGGCCATTGTTGCTTCTAAAACTCATTTAGAATTCTAATGAAACATATCTTTATGTTGGTACAGTGTGAAGAACTAATACACTGAGTTTATTATGCCTTATTTGTATGTGTAATAAGCGAAATAAGCAAGCATATTAATACATTATGAACATTACAGTATGTTAAAGTACAAAAATAATGATAAGCAGCCGACACATGTTTGTGTTGGGTGCAGGTCACTATTATTGTACTTTAACTTTTTGCCATATGCATAATGTCATAAAATACTTTTTAAATGTGATTTGGTGTCAAGAACCATTACTGGAAACAATGGTAGAGTACATTGCAGAATATTTCTTTTTTTTATATTTTATTTTATTTTATTGTGTAAAGCATAGACCTAGCTCGGGGCGCTGTACAGAGTGTGGGTAGCAGGCATTTGGGCTGGCATCTTTTATAAGTAGCGCAGTACTGTGAGGTCTGTGTGTTTGTGTGTGCATACATTGGAATTAGTCCTTGGTCAAGTGTTGTTGAATGAGAAATGTTTTGATAGATTTGTGAAACTGGAGAATAGAATTGTGGGGATATTCCGAGCCAACATCATTATCGAGCTCTAGCGGGTGGGTGCATGACAAGAGAAGGATTGTTTGGGGTCCTCTCTTTGCGGACAAGTGGTGATTTAAGCTGGTTGGTCGATTTACTGTGTGAAGACAGTGTACCACAAGATATGTGGAGCTTATCCACCAGGTACGCTGGTGTGCTACTCATGACTGCTTTGCAGATGATACATGAAGTCTTGGACAGTATCCTGGCTTGGAGTGGAAGCCAATGTAGTTCACGTAGGAAGGGATAATTCATTCAGATTTTCTGCTTTGAGGGCAGGCAAGTGAGCAGTTGGAAGCCCTGTTAGGAGAGCATTCCGCCCATCGATGCGTGAGTCCACAAGGGCCTGCACTACAGTTCGTAAGTCTTGCGGCAGGATGACATTTTTGATTTTTCAAAGGGTAGACATTCAGAGCTAGGAAATGTGGGCCTTCTTGGCTATGGCCCTCATTCCGAGGTTGGCGCTAGTCATGGCGCTATTAGCACCATGACTAGCACCAATACCGGTACCGCCACCGACTTGGTGGTATGGGGACTTACCGGTCTAACCTGACCTTAGCGGGACTGGTAAGTCCCCATTTGAAAAGCCATTCCGCATTCCCATTTGAGCCCCCATAGGGCTCAATGGGAAGGGGGAAGGCGCCAATAACGGTACCGCAAATTGCAAATAAGGATTTTGCTGAGTCTGAGGTATCCCTTTGCGGGTCCCGTCCATAACGCATGGTAAAACCAGGCGTTAAGGGACGGAACCGCAAAGGGACCTCGGAATAGGGCGCAAAGGGATTACCGGCACCCGTGTCATTACCGGTGCCCAGTATCGCTTTGCGCCCAGGTCGTAATGACCCCCTCTGTTTTTCTGGAAGGACAGATTGCTGTCAGTGGTGAAGCCTAAGGATTTTGCTGAGTCTGAGAGTTGTGGATCAAGTTCTTCTAGGCGCATATCATTGAGCCATTGTTGGACAAGTTGTTTTTAGCAGGCAGATTGATTAGGATGAATTCAGTCTTGGGTGGGTTTAGTTTGAGGTAGGCAGTCGACATCCTGGACTGGATGATGGCTAGGTAATCACAGAGACAAATAATGTCCTGTGCGCTATTTACTCTCATGTACAACTGAGAATTCACTCCGTATTGATGGATGGCTATATTGGGATCTTTGAGGGGAGTGTCCAGAGGCTCCATGCAAAGGTTAAAAAGTATTGGTGAGAGGATGGAGTTTTGGGGGACTCCGCAGGAGAGCTGGAGTTGGCTAGATTGCAACAGGTTAATCTGAACAGCTTTGTGTCTGCCTGAGAAGTAGGAGGTAAACCAATTCAGGACAGCACCAGAGAATCCCATCCTCTAAGCAAGGATGGAGAGAAGGATGCAGTTGTCGACAGTGTCAAATATAGCCAAAAGTCAAGGCGGCTAAGTAGGCAGGAGTCACCCTTTCCCATGATTTAGAGAGAATTGTCTACCACCTGGATGGTGGCTGTCTTGGTGCTACACTTTGGGCGTAACACTGACTGATAGTCCTTGTAAGTGACTTCAATCCAACAATCCAACTAAGTCAATGCCTAGTCTGGGATGCCCAATGGAAGCCCTTATTAATATATTTTTATGTCAAATTCTTTGAATCTGGATGATGAACCCTTATATAACGCCCCTCTCTTTGAATCCCCCTGACCTCACTGAGCCAAGAATTAGGTTTGTTTTGCAAATTAAAAGATTTATTTGAGGAATAAAACAATATATATCACACTTTTATGAATAAATTAATATTTGATAGCACACTTATGAATATAACAGTGATCAACAATGGATAATATTACAATAGCACAATTCTTTAATCACTTAGGAGTTGGTATAGAAAGAATAAGGTAGCAGAGAATGCTTTGTATGGTTTCAAGGGAATGCAAGATGGGAAAGAATGCAACACAGAAATAAACTCGATATGGTTTCAACAAGAGATAATATGATCACGTTTTCCCCTGTGACTACTCACTCCCCGCTTATGCAATATGAAGAGATGGAAAGGAGAGCACACAGGTTTCCAGAATACAATCAAATGCAGTTCAGTACCAGTTCCCCCCAGCAAGCTTAGAGAAACAGGGATGATTTTAAAACACAGGCCAAATGTTTTTAAATGTGGTTACAATGGATGAGAAAACATGCAAACATGTTTTTTAATTCACTAAAGGAGATTCAGGATAAGTGATAGCTACTTTGGATTAGTTCAGGTCAACACTAGCAATGATACATGAATGATTATCAGAATGAAAACTAATTTCAGCAGTGGAAAGCAAGAAGCATCTATTTTTACAAGTGGTGAAATGAAGCTAATTTTCAATTTGCTGCACTTTTTCTGAGTGCGTATCTCGCGATTACGGAAAATCTATAAGGATGATCTTAGCTTTAAATTCACAGTTAAATCTCGCTTCTAGGAAGTGTGGTTCAAAAGATACGGACATTTTTGTGGAGGTAGATTTTCAAAAATAAAGTCAATCTTTCAGAATGACAGATGACGCTTTTACAGATTTGAAATCACAGGATGGACACAAAATTCTAAATGCAGTTCTGGACAGGTTGAAATGGATGGGATAAGATTACTTTAAACTAAGAGATTGGTTCCGTACAGTTCTTAGACTGGATACTCACTCCTAGTTTTGGACTGGAAGGGAAATGGGTCTCGTCACTGATCTGGTCAGGTTTGGACTTCACTCGCCACCGGACGGTCTCAGGCCCTCTAGGTTCTGCTCACAGCACGCTCGCTGGTCTGCTATCGGCACTGCACAGCGGTCTGGTCTGGGTCTGACGGGTTCTGGATACAGCTCTGCTTTCTGGGTCTGGTTCTGGCACAGGGTTCAAGCCAGAAGCAAAACAGCTTGCCCGGCTGTTGAATAGTTTAGTTAGGTTGCTGGATTCTGAGGCCTGCTCAGAAGAGCTCAGCCTGTGGATTAGGCCTCTGCTTCTCCAAGGTTCTAGAGTTTGGGTTCTAGAGTTTTGGTTTTGGAGTCTGTCTGGATCTGGAGCCTCAGGAGTCTGGAGTCTTTGTCTGGATATGGTCGGGCAGCGTAGTGCACAGGAATCGATGAGTAGTGGGAAAATGAGTGTGTCCATCTGGGTCTCAGCAGTCTCTTTTTATGTGTTCTCAAAGGGGGTGTGGAGGCTGACTTTCTATGCCCAAACCTCTGAGGATCCTGATAGGTTAAAAGATTTACTTTCCTCTGACTGGAGAAGGGAGTAGTGAGTCAGAATGAGTCATCAGGTATCATCTTTATGGCTGAAGGAAAGAACACTCCCCTTTGGTTTCTCAAGAAAATCAATTTTTCATAATCAAACATGCTTTCCAAGATACCCAGGTTGTTGAGAATACATGTACATATCACATATTAATTAAGACAGGTCTCTGTTTAACCCTGATCTTTCTAAGAGCTTGGCTTCAGAAATGACAACTTATCCGAGATTTTAATGGGTTTCGCACCGAATCTTACACGGATGTACACACCCTCTCTGGGCATATTACAGTAAGTTTTTATGTTTCTAGTACAAACACAGTGTCTACAATATTAATAAATTCCAGGGTTTGGCCTCAGAACATCACACGGTGTCCAGCTTAGTCTTAAACCGTGAGTGAAGGTGTCATTTTAAGAATCTAAAAATTGTACATTTCTGTCAGCTTGATACAATATTTTAGAAGCATTTTCCTTAAACATCTATTTGGTGCAATATGAAATCCACAACCCAGTCTGGCCCGCCCCTAGAAGCTTGGTGAGTCAGATGGTCACGTGTCTTGCTTCTCCCAGAGCAGTGTTGACAGTTACACCTCAAATCAGAATATTCTATTCATCCCAAAGCCCCCATTGTTCCTTCCTCCAGGCTGCAGGGAAGATCTCCTCCCTCTTAATCAACAGGACCATGTGACATCCTGCCTTCTGGTGTGGAGTCCACAGGTGTGAAGGATTTCCGGGGACAGCAAGCCTTTTGAAGTCTTAGCTACATCAGGTTACTATTCTGATCAATTGCAATAGAGTTCCTTATGGAAAAAATATAACATTATAAACTGAAAATAAGCAACATATCTTTAATCAAGTCTCTTTCCACATTAAATCAATATGCGGCTCTCTATAGGGCATTCTGATGGAATTCTCTTGCTTGGCATATCTAGCCTCTGAAACACAAGTCTCCTGTCAGAATTTAGATCACCAGCGCCGGTCGGTGGCGAGCATCGGTACTGCCTATTTTTGACAGCTGTCTTACCAGTAAGCAATCCTCAAAATATACTTTGTTCAAATATAGATACACTTCTGTGGACCTCAGATTCATGTAGATTCTTGCGGGAGAATGATGTTTACCCCCCAACAAGGAGGTGGGACCTTTTTAGTGGTTTTGGTGAGCCATGACTTTAGCAATTTTTGACATCAAATAAAACGGATTTTGAACTGCTCTATATTCCTTTGCACTGACTTTGCTCTGTGTGCAGCCGAAGGATGGGGTCTGGCAGTGGTCTCCTGTGTTAACACTGACAGAGGCAAAAGAAGATGGCAACCTATCTTGCAGATTTTTACTGCGCATTTTGGGATGATTTCTGGTGAGCAGCATGCCTTCCGGCAGCTATTATGATGTTTTCGCTGCCAGTAATGTACGGTGATGTTGCAGGGCTTTGATGCGTGGGTTGAAACATCCCACATCATTAAGGAGGTGTAGTTGTTTGATTCTGGTGAGTAATTGTGTATCAACTACATTCTCCAACATTTTGCCAATAACGGGAGGTTTGTAATGGGCCAGTGGTTGGACAGGATCTAGGGTCGTTTTTTTAAAAATAGGTTATATGAGACCAGTATTGAGGGTGCCAGGAATGATCCTTCTATGAGGGAGGCATTTTAGATGCTGAGGATTGTATTGTATGTCCGGACGGTCAATTGTTTGAAGATGGAGGCTGGAATTATATTGTCAGAGTAAGAAGTAGGTTTGAGGGAGACAATCATTTTAATGAGATACGGGGGAAAGAGAGGAGAGAATTCAGTCCCGAAGGGCAGTGTGCATGCCGGGGTGCAGAGGATGCTAATGCTGTGAGAGGTTGATTCAATAGTCTCTCAGATCTTGTCTAGTTTTTTAAGTGGGATAGGGTCTACTTAGGTGATGCAAGGGGAGGCTGGGAAGACTAGATCTAGTATTTTGATTTTGTTGTGCTTGGGGGAGAGCACAATTTGCTTAAGGTCCATAGTGATAGTCAGGACGTTCAAATCATTGAGAAAGACATTATTTGAATGTGCTAATTTGGCAGAGAAGAGTATGTTGGCGATGTCTGCAATGAAAGAATTACTACTGTGAAGTTGTCTGTAGATGAGGTGGAAGGCGATGGATTTAAATCTGCCTGCCTCTAGTCTCTGCCCTCTACAACTCATCCAGAACAGGACTGCGAGACGTGTTCTTGGCCTCAATTCCAGGGATCGTATCGCTCCAGCCCTGAAATCTCTCCAATGGCTCCCAGTGGCTGCAAGGATCAAGTTCAAGACTCTCTGCACTGTCCACGAGGCCTTCTGGAGCCTGTTACCACAATACCTCCAACTCAGTCTTCGGGAATATTTTCCTACTCAAGCTTTTCGCTCCTCCACCTCCAACTCCCTCAGGGTCAGTCAATTCTCCAAGCAACAAGTTGGGGGTAGATCTCTTTCTTCAGCAGGTGTCTCTCTCTGGAACATCCTCCCTGCCTCGCTGAAACTTGAGCAGAACCATTTCCAGTTCCGGAAGCACCTCAAGACTTTACTCTTTGCTTCCACCTTCTCTCTTCCTCTCCCCTGCTGATCTCCTGTCTGACATTGCACTGGTCACGTGGCTACCCTCAGAATATGGGCCCTGGTCCCTGCCCATCCAGTTGCATCCCCACACTGCCTCCTGGCAACCCTTCCACTAGTGTCTATATCTGCAACCATCTCTCATCTCTGATTGCCTAACTGCCATTCAAGATTGGTGTGACGCCAATGATCTGTGTCTGAATGCCAACAAGATGACGATCCTCCTCATCGGCACACCTTCACCATCATTTCCCCTCACTCTCTGGCTTGCTTCCCTTGGCCGTCCTCCTACCCCCACCTGTGAGGCTAAGAAACTCGGGGTCATCTTTGACTCCACCCTTTCCTTCTCCGCCCACATCTGTGAGGTCTCTAAAAATTCAAATTTCATACGGCACCTCCTGAGAGGTACTCTGTCTTTCCTCTCCTTCCCCCAGAAGCTCATGGTATCCCAAGCTCTGGTTCGCTCTAGGTTGGACTATTGTAACATCCTCTTTCTAAATCTACCTGCCTCTATTCTCCACACTCTGCAACTAATCCAGAACAGGACTGCGAGACTTGTCCTTGGCCTCAAGCCCTGCGATTGTATCTCTCCAGCTCTGAAATCTCTCCATTGGCTCCCAGTGGATGCAAGGATTAAATTCAAAACCCTCTGCATTGTCCACAAGGCTTTCTGGGGCTTGGGTCCAAAATACCATCAGCTATCCCTCTGCAAATACCTCCCCTCTCGAGCTCTTCGCTCCTCTAACTCCCTCAGGGTCAGTCATTTTTCAAAGAAACGAGCTGGGGGTAGATCTCTGTCTACGGCTGGGGCCTCCCTATGGAACATCCTCCCTGCCAATCTAAAACTTGAGAACCATCTCTGGTTCCGGAAGCACCTCAAGACCTTCCTCTTTTCTTCTGCCTTTGTTCCCCTCTCCCCTGCTGATCTGTTCTCTCTTGGCACTGTGCACCTGGCCACCCTCTGTCCTCCGGGCCCAGGTACCTGCTAACCCTGCCATCCGCCCGCACTGCCTCTGGGCCACCCCTTGCACTGGGGTCTGTATCTGTACCCATACAGCCCCCCCCTTTTCTTCCTGCACTTATCAGACCTACCCAGTCTGCTGCCTTAAACCTAGCACTTGCAAATTGCTGGCTGCACTACCCCTGTTTGTTGCCTTTATTATTTATTTATTGTTATTTATCTGTTTCTCCTCTGCTTCGTACCTTCCACTTCTCCCCCCTTCCATGCACTTTTCCCCTCCCCCTCTCCCATGCACTTGCGTGTTCTCAATGTCACTGGGCCTAGTAAGATTACTGTTTTGTTCACCCTGTTCCCCTCCCTTGCCTTGTCGCGCTCTGAAACACTTGTGTACGAGCGCGATAGAAATAAAATATCAATTCAATTCAATTCAACCCTACAGTCCCTTTACCTGCACTTATTGGACACCTGCTGCCTGCACTTTAACCCTTGCACTTGCCAACTGCTGGCTGCACTACTTGTTTTTGGTCCCTTGTATTGTACTCTCACCTCCTCCCCTTCCCCTGGTACTTTCCCCTCCCCTCCCCCCTGTACTTGTGTGATCTCAATGTCACTAGGCCTAGTAAAATCGTTGTCTTTGTCCTCCCTCTGTTTCCCCTCCCTTGCCTCGTTGCACCTTTAAACACTTGTGTATAGGCGAGTTATAAATACCATTTCATATAATCTCATATCATATCATATCATTGCTTGTGCGAACGAGGGAACCGGCAGGCGAGTGATTCAAATTAGCTTGTTCTGACAGAGGAGATGATAGAGCAAGGACACTCACTCCTGTGGATGAATGCTACTCCACCTCCTGCCCTTCCTGGCCAGTCGGCATCTTAGATGCAGTAGCCTTGGGGTCAGAGAATGTCTAAAACATGTGGGGAGGATGGGATAAACTATGTTTCAGTGATGAACTGGGCATCAAGGTTTTTGCATGAGATGAGGTGAGCCACCTCTGCAGCGTGAGCGACTGCTGAGTGATCATTGATCAACATGAGAGGCTGTGTGCATGTGGTCCCTGGGTGTTGGGTGGGGCAAGGGCAATATTGATGAGGTTCACTAGGGTAGCTTGCCGAGGCTGCCCTGAGCACTTGGCCATTCGAACCCTAGTGATAGTGGGGATGGGCTGTGGAGGGAGGAGACACATTGTGATGTCTTTTGGTGAGTAGCAGTAATAGCTATTAGTTTGTAGGTGAAATTCAGGAGGATAGTGAGTCATGTCCTTGGCCCTATCATGCCCAAACAGGCACAAACAGGTGAGGCCTTCGTCTTCGCACAGCCTTTGATGAGGAGACACATTGTGATGTCTTTTGGTGATTAGCAGTAATAGCTATTAGTTTGTAGGTGAAATTCAGGATAGCGAGTCATGCCTTTGGCCCTATCAGGCCCAAACAGGCGCAAACAGGTGAGGCCCTCGTCTTCGCACAGCCTTTGATGAGGATGCCGGGAATGAGGATGTATAAGGAGGACTGATTAAATAGGAGGTGGGTGGAGCAACTGAGTGGCAGAACCTGGTCACGTAATCAGCAGCCTACTCAATGGTGTCTACCTATAGCTGGCCTACAGTCCATAAGTAGAGACTTGGAAGGCATGAAAACTGGAGGTGGGCGGAGAAACTGAGTGGCAAGGCCTGTTCACGTGACCAGCAGCCTACTCAATGCTTATTAGTGTTTGTACACTAAGAATGTTGTGAATAAAATAAATACCGTAGAGCACAGATCCAAAAAAGAGGGGGTTGGGGAACAAATACCCTTACTGGTAATGATTCTTTCTTTTAAATGTCCTGAGGGACAGAGGCAATTCTCTAGGACATTCACCTAGCAGCACAATCTGGCATCACAGAATCCCACCTACCACATTAAGTAGCTGCATACCACTACTCCACTGCCACCTTTTCTACTCAAATGAAGAAGTGTGACTTTTTTTCTCATATTTGCTTGCAGTTACAAGTACACTTACACTCCAAGAGATGTTAAGCTTAATGTACTAGTGTGATGACCAACTAGTTGTTTTTGCTCTTACACAAAATGCCTTTCATTTAGCAGAAATTAATATAACAAGGGTATGCTTAAGCCAAATTTGAATAATTCAAATCGTACAAAATTGTCACCAGCTGGTTCTGCAATCCCAGACATCCCACCCAATAAGTGGATAAGTGATCCACTGATCAATGATAAGTGGATCGATTTATATTTGAAGATGCCAACTGATTGGTTTATGTTTTATGCAGCTGCTTGCAAGAAGTCAGCGATCCTCATCAGTAAGGAAGCACATCATGTTTGCACCAGATCTGTTGTGATGAGAGATGCAAATTAGCATATCAGTCTTAGGTAAAAATAATGTCCTGCAGTGTGTGTGGAGATACCTTCGGAAGCAAGTTATGTTGTTGCCAATGTTGGTGGTAGCATGGTGTCCCCAGCAGGATCATCTCTTGATTGAGGTACATTTTCAGATGGAGTAGAGAATCTGCGAAAACTATGGATATGAGCAAATGTGAGGAGGGAAGATGGCGCTGCAAATCAGTGGATAGTTTGAAGCAGCGGCGTAGACAGGTTAGGGCCTGAGTGGGCAATGCCCACCCAAAATCTCAACCGCACTGTGTGGTGGCATAAATGTAATTGCGGTGGGCCCAAATACATAAGCTTCACGTCCCACTTGTTAGATAATCCTGGCTATGCCTCTGGTTTGAAGTCAGCAAGAGGAATGAAAATATATTCACGGTTGTTGAAGGTATAGCCAGATAGTTCCCCAGCCTGCATATTGTAAACTACTTTTCCAGGCTACCTACATGACCATATACATGGATGTATGGTGGACATAGACACATCTGGAAGCCAGGGTTCAGGTAAAGAACAGGTAAAGATTCAGGTAAAGATTCAGGTAAAGACTGTTAGCTTCACACCTGAGGTCCTGGACTGCATAAGGGTGTTGAAACAATTGATTTACTATAGCAATGAGACCTGCAGCAGCTGCTGGATTAGCTGCTAAGTTAACAATGAGACCTAGTGCCATTACCAGGCCGAAGCAGCCCACTGCACCGAGAATGATTAATATTAGGACGCTGTGTTTAAACCTCGGGTTCCTGATAGCAATTTATTTGTCTCAAAGAATGGGTTGTGACAAGCACCGAACCTATCTGTTTATACAGATACTCACTCAATATGGCCAGCATGTAAATTGTTAAGTGAGCTGTGTCTCTTTAAGCAGTCACCTCACATCACCCTGGTTCTGCTTCCCATAGGTTCTGCCTTACTTTGAAGGCGGCAGACTCTTTGGTTTTTCTACTATTGGCATTTCTGACATAGTCGCTAGACATGTTATTATGTTAAACACAAACCTTCCGGGCATAACCAGTGGACCCATATGCAGGCAGACTGATAACATAACCTGGGTGAGAAAACAATACTCTTTCCCCGCAGGTAGTACACAAGAGCATTTGGTAAGTGTTGGCAATAAAAGGTTGTGGGATTTTATTACACAATTATGGTCATAACCAAACTTAATCATAATTACAGTAACCATAATATGCTGTACTTTTGGGCATCGGGTCCTGAGGTTACCCCCTCTGGCCCGTGCCGCCTTTCTTGTCCCACGACAGTGTGTGTGGTCACCGCACACTGACATGTCTTCTTCCTCTTTCTTCTCACCCTTTTTCTAGGCTGGGTGGGTTCTGGGAAAAAGAAAGAGACTCTGCGTACGCAAAGTACTCTTTAGTTTGTGTCCCTGTGCAGGGACCCAAACTGGCTCGCTTCGGTCCCCGTGTAGGGACCCAAAATGATTCTTGTTTTCCGCTGCAAAGTAGCCCTTATATTGGACCCAGGGGCGGGCCCTGGGTCCTTGTGTTTTGTGAGGGGCTGTGGTGCCAGCCCCCAGGCCGGCAGGCGCCGACTGTCTGAGCACCCGGGGGTGCTTCTCTTTGTTGTAGCCCTGCCTCCCTGTTTTCTGCACAAACTGTGCACCTGTAACCTAATTTTGAAGGAAGAGCGAGGTGTTGTTTCACATCTCGTCCTTCCTTGTAGTCATCCGGGCCGGCAACTGCATGTCACCTTGTGGCAGTGGTGGGGAAGAGGGGAAGCGCAACCCCATTTGTTGGGCCGTTGTTCGGCACTCTCCCCAAGCCTGCTTGCCATGGGACACAGGTTACCAGGCCTCGCTTCGTGCCTGGCAGCATTGCCCAGTCTGCTTTTGGGATCACTGATAATACTGTGTTCCTTGCTGTGTGTCCTTGCCTCTCCTTTCCTGTAATTCTGTTTCCCTGTCCCCCTGTTTACCTCTTCCTGGTTCTTCTTTCTTTTGCAGTGCTCTGAAGCGGTTTGCTCTTTGCATTGTAGAGTGTTGAACAACTCCCAATAAATGAATAAACTGAGATTGCTCAGAGCAATATTCCATAAATAAGAAAGTCAAGTCTCCTTTCAAATAGGTTTTTTTGTTTAAAATAATCATTCCAATTTTAAATAATGCTTGCACCGAAGTGCTTTACGTAAAACTTGTTTTTACACAAGTATTAAAACCCAATCAAAACTGGCGCTCAGTTGATGACCTCTAGCACTCACTAGATCTCTGAGCAGCATTACAATTTTACATTGCTATATTCTTATGACAATCTCATATTATTAGTTTGTAAGTGCCATAATCTCTAGACGGTTTCTGCTCTTGGCTTCTAAAGTTGAAAAAAAAAACAGAAAAGGAACAGACTCATAAATGTACATGAGGTTATCCAGGGCGAGGAGCTGTGCTCTATACATCACTTTCTTTTGACTATTGTTCCAACCAACACACCCTGTGTTCTGCAGATGAAGGCTTTCATTCTCATTTCCCCAGGCATCTGAGTGTGGCTCTCTCCCATTGTTCCTAGGGTATGCTCTATACTCGGCGGCACCTGATGTCAAAAGTTTCAATAGATGTTCCTTCTCTCATGCAAGAGACATGCTTCGCTACGGAGTGTGAAGGATACATTTGCTCGAACGCTAACTTGGATGAGTAATAGAAATGCAGCAGTACACGTCATTGAATAGCCTCGGGTACGCGGTTGTGCCTTACAGCCCGGCTACTTAGAGCAATCGATTTCATTTGCATCGCGTTGCATCATTGCCCGTATCACACAGAGGCGTATCTGCAAGGTGAGTGATGTGCTCTGGTGAAGTTAATAATCAGCACTGACATACCACAATGAGCAATCAGCCACATCTTCAGGCGTTTCACATCTTTCATTTCCATTGCAGCAGGCAGTTCTATATGTCAGGTCGTGTGTCATTCGCCACAGTCTTACATAATCTTTATCAATCTTTGAAGTGGGTCACTCTAAGAAATGGCAATATACAGATGTGTTTCTTTATTTTGTTCGATTTCAGTGCATGTTATTTGGAACTCAGAGAACATTTCAATGAACAATATTGGTCTTTGCTCGCATCCCTCAGTGTAAATCCTTGAAGAAAAATGTCTCAAGTCTAAATATGTGCATGGTTTTAAATGGGGTGTTGCATGTTTCCTTATTAGAGCATTTGCCACCAGAAAAGCACTCTTTGATACAAACATAGAACTACTTTAGAGTTCATAAATCGTATTTAGGGAACGGAGGCAAAAGTCATTGATAATAAAGGCCAAACTACCTTTTGCTTTTGCCCCAGAGTGGCACCATTTTAAATTGGCTTTTGCAAATGTAAACAAAAGTATGCTTTAGCTTTAAGTGCCGAATAGAAAGAGGTGGATAGAAGGGATAAAAGCACAGATGAAAAGGTGGTTAAAGGAAAAGAGGTGAGGAGAGGAGGTTGAAGTACCAATCCAAGGTACATGTAGAGGCCTAAAAGTCATAGAATTCATGGGAAGAGTCAAGCCACAGCCGAGCGAGGGGGCTATTTTGGGTTTATGGAGCCAAACATGGGCAAAGCTGTCAAGACGCCCTATCTCCCCATATCATGCCACATAAGATCCGTATCTGGAATCTTACCTACACACCCAACCCACCCACCAAAAAAGACTGGTACCAGCCATCTAAGGAATCCCCTACCTGCCATACTATCTCTCTGCCCCTTAGCTCCCACTACACAAGACCTCTACCTTGTGCATTGCTCCTCACATCCCCACTAACCAAGAACCGTACCTGGCCTCCTACCCCCAGTCCTACAACACATGTTACTCTTACCTGGTGTCCTGCACTAAGACCCCTATTCGGCACCACATCACACTCCCACACCACATGAGACCCCTACCCGGTGTCCTGACCCCACCTGACTTTCCCACAGGAACGTTTCCCTACCTTACCCCACCACCCATCCAACAATACAGGAAGCCTGTAGGGTCCAGTATTGTTGCCACCCCACTCCCTGAACCCTCAAAACAAATGACACTTATTATCCTACATCCCCGAATTCCACTGCGCAAGACACCTACTATACATTCTACCCTCCTTACATGCCTCCAACAACACAAGAAATGTACCTAGCATCCTGCTCTGCTTTCCCCCCAAATCCTCGATGATAAATACTATAACCAAGCATCCTGCCTCCCCACCATAATCACAAGATGAGCCCCCTTCCTGGAACTCTTTCTGCGCACACCCTTATCCACACCACAAAAGAACCCTACATGGCATCCTGCCTTCGGACCTTACTCCCCCCACAGCACAAGACCCTTCCCCCCTGCCAGAGAAACACGAAAACAAAATATTGCTTGGCTGTGGTGTCTGCATCATGCCCCTCAGTCAATTGCTGTGTGTTTATATACGTTTTAGTTCTCTTTCAAAGGGGAATTTAGGTTTGCTTTCTATCTTTTAATTTTGTAGCCTAATGCCCTTGTTTCTTTTAGCCTAATTGGAGCAGTAAGTTCAAATTACCTCATAGATCAAACAAAATGTGTAAACACACAACAACGACATAATGGACATAATGATGATCATGTGGCCAGGTTAGATTAAAGAAAAGAACAAACACATTTCACAGGACAGCAGAATGATCAGGAAGGGCTGTATGTGTGTTTTGACTGGTGAATGACTCCAAACTCAAGTTCGTTTTGTGTCAGCCATTTGGCACAGGCCAGCCTGTGCACCACCTGACTTGCCCATTTCTGGGAACATAATTTAGAAAAGTAACAAAATATACATTATAGATAAAGGTAAATTGAGTCAAAAATGAGTATTCCAACTACAATGTTCTTTTAAATGACTTCCACTAGCAAAAAAGGAAAACTTATGCTTGTTAACTTTTCAGCGGATATCCTTTCCCACCTCAAGATGGTGGAAGACAGACCTGCTGAAAGGGAAAATTCTATGGACACATTCAAAGAAACCGCTCATCAGCAGAATTAAGACTCATTTAACAAGTTAGTGGCCAATCAAGAACAAGACATAAAACAACTGAAAGAGGCCTTGTATAACAACTAGGTATCAATACAAAAACAACATGGTCTCTTTGAAGCAATACAAGAGAAATTGAAAGTGTGAAGAAAAGCCAAACCATATTTAGAAAAATACATTTGGAAAATGAATGACACCCATAGTTTCACATCATCATTTCTGGATTTTGTCGGAGACGGCCTCTTTCGTATCACTGGTTGCGAGTTGAGGTGCGGCTTGACACGTCTGCAATGTCTGGTGCACATTACCTGCAGCACGCTGCTCCGCGGAGAGTGAGGGTACTTTCCTCTGATTGAAGCGAGCGAGCGAGCTGTGTGTGGAAATTGAAGCGCCGTCCGGAGTTGAGAGCGGAGCTGTGAGTGGAGTGCCCGGTTGGTTTGAAGGTCGCGGTTTGAGGCGGCCAGACTGCGCTGCCCGCTGACTCTAGGAGTTGTGGGAACTCACGGGCACAGGTGAGCCCTGTATGACTTGCTATTGTGGCTAATGATGCTATTACTCTATTAGCTACGGCAACACGCTCCCCCCTCTCCAATCAGTTCCCGAGGTGAATTGGGGAACTGAAATATAGTCAGCGGAAGTGATCAGGAGACTGTGGGGATTTATTCCCTTTGATCCTGAACCCTTATACTGCTAAGAAAGAGCCTTTTGATATATGCCTGCTAATGTTCCCACTCTGGCTGGCTGTGGCATCATATGGTACAGTGTTGATCTCCTTTTGTGAAATAGCTCCTGTGGTACTATCTAGCACAGCTATCTAGCACAACTGACTGACAGGGTTGACTAAGATTGGATTAAGGGGTTGAGGTGTGACTTTAACCCACTGGTCATTGGTGGAGTGTTCTATGAAGCAGTAGCACCTGGGGGTGAAGCGACACGGAGATACTGGTAGTAGTGGACTAAATAATCATTATTCTACACAGAGCCGTTTGTCCCTTTGGTTGGGGCAGGACTGGTCTGAGCATGGTCTGCAAAAAATTCTTGGATTATATTGTTTAAAAAATCAATCTTTGGAAATTTTAGAGGTGGGATAGTTACAAATTGCACCAACAAAAAAGCACACTCTATCTAAATATAATCCAAGAAGAAAGAAGAAGGAGCAAGCTATGGTGGTCACCATAGACGAATCGAAAGGCATGAAGAAAAAACCTAAGAGAGGTGTTCCTACGAATCAAGGTAGGATCACAGGCTTTTTCCCTCTGAATCCCACCGTGGAAATGAATTCTACGGTTTTGAAGGCACCTTTTGTGCGAGAGATAAATGCTTCTAATCTGGGCAGGTCATTGAACTTTGAAGATATCGACAATAATTTACTATTAGAATTATGCCTGAGCATACAGAGAGGCATGACTCCACAGCTACCAGTGCCTACGGGGAGCACGGACATCCCACAGATGGAGAGTCAGTTTAAAGATCTTACAGATCCACCCAATCTCGTGGGGGGCATGGGTAGATTATCTGCTTCACCTAATTTAATCATAGAAACAACCTCTGACATTGAGGCTGAGAGAGTTAAAAACAGCTACCCTGGGGCCACCGAAATTGCTGAGATACAAGCGTCAGTGGCGTCCCTGCAGTTTTCATTAAAAATATTACTACAGATGTCTGGGCGTATTTTGGCAAACACTGATGCATTGACCAATGATAATGCACAAAGACAGAATACTGCTGAGGAGGTGGAAAGTAATTTGTCAGAAGCCATTCAGATTGCGAATGAGATACAGCACCTACAAGTGCCGGACTTAGATCCAGCTCCGCAGGAGTACAAAGATGTTTTATTCACACATAAGCAGCGAAGAATGGCCAGGCAAGCACCCATGGGGAAAAGAGTGGGCTGTCGCGGCTCACCATTGACAGAGCCTGGGATTACTTTTTCTCATTCCAAGAAAGCTAAAAAGAGAGTGGCCCGCGCTAAGAAAAGGAACTCTTTGGGGGAAGGTCGATTGACCAGCTGGCCGCTACCTGAGTGTGTGGAAGCCCCTGACAGGGCCATGGAATTGGAAACCTTGTTTATCGAGTCTTTGCTTGATGAAGACCTTATTCCCTTAAGCACATCCAAAGCTGTAAGTGCCCAAGTCGGGCCTTTAGATCCGGCATTTTCTACATTAGAAACTAGTAAAGAGGGTGATGAAGTCTGGGGAAACCACATCTGCCTTATTAAAAACTTGTACCAAAGTGGTGAATGTAAATGGCTCTCACGCTCAGAATTCTTTAAGAGAATGTTTTCAGTACCCCAATTAAGAGTACTACATTCTGATGATTTTCAATTTTTGGAACCACTGTCAGGATCCAATCCAAAGGTGTCAGCACTGCACTGTACATTTTTATCTACTGCCCAATTATTAAGGACATACAAAGAAGAACTGAGGACAGTGGACATTAAGATAGATGAAGACATGAAGCATAATGATCCCAACTGCCTGGAGACAGAAATAGTATCCTCCGACTCTAAAGTCACTTTCCTTTGCCTACCAATGGGAAAGAAGGTGGAGTTGACAGATGTACAACTTGTGCTGAAGTGGTTAGCGGAGGCATTAGCTATGGTTGCAGCAGGCAAATGAAAATTATATTTGGTGTCATGGAATTGCCAGGGCTTTGCCCATTTATTAACTTCTAAGGTGCCGATGGTCCAGTTAATCAGACATAGTTGCATCTGTCTGCAAGAAACATTGGCGATGAACTCCTTGTTTTTGGATGGGTTCAAGGGTTATCAGATTTTTGGTAAAAGAGGAGAAAGGAGGTGGCCTTATAGGGGATTATGGATTGGGGTGTCTAATGTCTTTAGCTCTAGGAGGATTGATGTGAGCCAAGAGGATAACATGATTGCTGTTGAAATAGCGCATAAAGGCAGGGGGAACTCGAATAGATTGTTAGTGGTTTGCCTCTACAATCCACCTGCGGCAGTGCTGAGAGAGTCAATACAGGAAGCTCTTCATGAGCTCCTGGCTAACTGGTTAACGATTCAAGAGAATGTAGATGTTGTGTGGTTGCAGATTGTAATGCTCATATGTTAGGGGGGAAAGTGAGAACTAATTGAAACTGAATCCAAAATGTGTAATGGTGCATTGCAAGGTTGATGGGGAAGGGCCAGGTTGGGTGCAATTCTTTCAAAATTGGGAGTTTGAGATGATTAATGGTCGAGCGGAAAGTGATCATCCAGGTAAACACACATGGAACAATGGATCATTGATTAGTACATTGGACTATATTTTTGCCTCTCCAAGTATGTTACTTCTTGTTGATGATATAGCCGTTGTACCAAACAATTGGAGTGATCATGCCATTTTGGCGTGCTCATTGGACACTTCCGAAGCTGATATCCAACTGTGTGGCATGGGAAACATAAAAGTGAATCATGCGGGCACAAGTATTCGGTGGTCGGATATGAATGTGCAATGAGCGGCAGAAGCCCTAAATAAGGATTGTTATCCTGATTTTGCAGAATTCCATATGATGTCCATGGATGATGTGGAAGAATGGATTCACCTGTTCTCTGGCAAACATGCATCAACTCCGATTAGAGCTATGGTCAGCGAACAGGGGAAACCTCCTACATATGATAGACACATTCGGGATGCAAAGAGATCTTTGAGGGCGGAGTTGCGTCGTGCTAAGAAATCAAGCATGACGTGGGAGATCTATCTCTCGACTATTAAGAGATTAAAGAACAGATATCAGGCAGAGATTAAGGCCAAGAGAAGCTTAGATCGAAATAAATCTTGGCAAAGGTTAGTGCAGACCATCTGCTCGAGGAAAATATGTAACATCTGGGCACTGTTGAATGAAACTAGGGGGAACAAGATACGACAGACACTAAACCCCATTGGTAGTGCCGAGTGGATCAGGTTTCTGGAGAATCGTAATGTAGTAATCAAGTGTGAGGAAACAACGTTGATAAGTAACTTTCAGCCTCAATCCACTATAGACATCTCATATGACTCAATCTTGGCCGAGATTAAACTGTTGAAATCTTCCAGAGCCCCAGGACCTAACGGACTGGCCAATATTGTCATTAAGAGTCACCCCGACTTCTGGGGTACTCTGCTCAATATCTTGTTTAAGAAGATCTTGATTGAAGGCAAAGTTCGTGCTCCTGGCAATCAGCGATTCTAATACCGATTTTTTAAAAAGGGAAATCGCCTGGATCCCAATAACTATAGGCTACTCTCTATGCTCAATACGACAGGCAAACTATTTGCCTCGCTAATACTGAACAAATTGCAGATATGGGTGGACCAGTCTAACATCCTATGTAAGTCCTAATGCAGTTTTAGACAAGGCTATTCTACCACTCATAACCTTTTGGTTATGGATATAATGCGTAGTAGGGCGCGGCAACCTCCCCTGAATACACTCTATGTTGATTTTAAGGCGGCATTCTATCCCCAGAGAGAAACTATGGATGAAGCTAAAAAAGCTAGGCTGCCCAAAAGACCTTTTATATTATCTTAGGTTATTACACCAGAATACCAAGGTGAAGCTAAAACTAGAGCAGGAAGGCCATATGACCAAAGAGGTCTTGCAGAACAGAGGGGTCAAACAGGGGTGTGCTACTACCCCCTTAGTGTACAATCTATATGTACACGATATACCTCTGGCAATAGCCTTGGTTAGTAACTGTCCCCTGAGCATTGGCAAAGTTCCTTGCCTGGTTCTTGCATATGCAGATGATCTGGTGATATTTGACCACACTATTAGTGGGTTACGTCGATCTGCCCTTGCACTCTGGGAATACTCTGGAAGAAATTGCCTCGTTATTAATGGAGAGAAAACCCACGTGATACGATACACAAATAAAAGAACTACATGTGTTAAGCTCTATATTAATAACGCCGAAATCACATATGTTCCTGTGTATAGATATCTCGGAATTGATTTTGAATCTAAAGGCGACTATCTCACATGTAAGCGCAATCGTATGATAGAGCAGCTCAAATGACAGCCCTTTTCAAAAGTTTTACAATAAAACTTGGTGGTTATACCCTACAGGGAACTCGCCATCTATACATCCAAGTATTGTCCCCTATGATGGTGTATGGATTAGAAGCATTGATGCAAATGGAGTTGAACTGGCTACAGCTTATTGAGGGAAAATATTGGCAGAGGGTATTGCGACTCCCGACTTGCATCCCAATGGCTCTCATAAGACTTGAGCTCGGATTGATATGTTTAAAAGCATTGGTTTTTAAAAAGAGAGCAGGGCTTTATCTAAAAATGGTGAATGGAGCGGGAAATGCCTTAATGATGACAGTTTTCCAGGAAATAAATAAAGAAAGCTCTACCTGTCAACTGGAAAACCAGATGGAACAACTTATGAGGGACATTTGTTGGTCACACTGAGATGGGCCCTATACGGAGGCAATGCAGGCTGCAATGGGAAGACGGGTAGAGTTATGGGACTGGCTGGGGAATTAGGAACATCTCTGCAAGCTAAAAATGTATAATTTTGTGCAATCTAGGCTATAAACACTTAAGAAGCCACAAGAATATCTGATACTATGTCCCTCTAATAGGCTCAGAAGATTAATTCTCTTATTAAGATTAGAACATCTCCCCACCAAGACGACCACAGGGGTGATAGATAAGACAACTAAAGAACAGCAATTCTGTCGCCTCTGTAAGAAGCGGAAAATTCCGGAGTCCGCTAAACATGTCCTCACCGAATGCCATGCAATGGTGGGTGATATAAAATACTATCTTCGAAAGTACGTACATAACTGGGACATGATAGGGGAGATGTCGTTTTGCAACCATTGTATCAATACTGAAAGTATGCGCTTGTTAACTGCTCTCTATAACATTTGGTTGAAGGTGGACGCCAAATTGGGCATATCACTATGAGGGCAATTATGACATACTTAGGCCAAGCCAGCATAAGGTGCTTTAATGTTGCAGCGGGTGGGGGATGTGGTAATGAAGAATGAGGTTAAACCTGTAATGTAGCATACAAAGGCTACCAGGTAGTGGTTATTGTTATGTAGTGGTTAATTTGATTTGTATTTTATTAATGTATGAATATTATTTGTTTTTTATGGCTTTTATATGTAGATCGATATGATGTATATGTGTAAAGTTTATTATCTAAACTAAATCACATTAAAGATATTATTATAGTCATTGTTTACAGAAACATTACAAATGAAAGGGTACATTAAGGGATCATACATTGTATATTAATGATTAGCTAGATGACATTGTGACCATAACATGCAAATCAAAGAATGCAAGAAACAGCTATAAAACTCATCATAAAGATTGTGAATTCACAAGCAAGTGAATTCACATGCTGTGCAGTTGTATGTACTTGAGAGGTTGTTCTTACCTGGGGTGGTATGTTATCTCCTTCATTACAAGTGATTGAGTGAATTGTGACTTAGGTGAGTTATAGTGTGGTCATTTGTTTTGGTTTGCAGTTGGTGGCAGAGTTTTGCCATATGCAATTAATTAATACTTCTGACTGAAATACAATGTTATTTTGTTATACTGAAAAGGAAATTGAAAGTGAGAAAAAAGTCGTCTGATATTTTGCCATAGACACATTGACTGCAGAGTTAATTCAAGGGGCTGGGGAGTATCCAGCATTGCAAGAGTGTGAGGGGTGGGAGGGCGAGCCACAGAAAAAGTCCAAACGTCCTGCTACTTTTCCCCTCAAATGCACTATAGAAAATTAATGTTAAATGGACACACAATCGTCTCTGCCACCCATAAAATGACTTGACTCCGTACCCTCTCCCTGCAACATTCGGACAAGTGTGGGACATGGAGCTCTGTGCTTCTGCTCTGCAACTAGCTCTGCCCCTTATTGGGCCTGCAGTGCAGTTAACGGCCTGGAGTGGCACACAGAGTGTGCTCCTGATATGCATCCCACTGTGCACGGAGGGTGCAGAGCAGGAGTTTACAGACACACTGTTGTCCATGTCCTGCTCCATACTGGGGTTCTACAGGCAGCCATGCCAAGCAGGAGTGCACAGCAACACTGCTGTCCCAAACAGGATGCACAGAAAAAAAGGCATGCTGCAATAGGAAAGGGCAAGAGTCGCTGCCCCAAATTCCAGTCTAGCCAAGTAATAACAAATACCATACATGCAAACCTCGTCATTTGCACATGGATTGCACCAACAGAAATTATTTCACAGAAAAGGACAATGAAAGGAGCATCATCCATCTTTGATACTTGGAGGCACTATGGAAGTGACTTTAGAATAAGTTGCCATACGTAAGTCATGTGGCAAATTACCTTGTGATGCAAAATACCTAAATTGCACTATTATTATATATGCAGCAAATCTATTGTCATTAGGAATTTTTATTTTTTGAAATAGCAGGATAGGTTACCATGAGCAATGAAGTGAATCACTTATGGAGCTGAAGATACGAATAAATGATTTGCGATTAAACAGTGCGATTAAATGATTTGCAGCAGGATCACACACTTTGGTTAAGTGGTAAAACTGGGGTGTGTAAAATTTAGGCAACAGAACACATCTTTACAGAATTAGTTGATATGGACATTTATTAAGGTTTTGCTTTGCATTTTATGTGCTTAAATAATACTTTATTCATAGCAAAGCCTTGGAAGCAAACCACATTACATAGTAAACTAGCCTTTCACAATGAACTAACTTGGCACTATATACATCTTCATAGAAATATGTTGAGCAATAAGAGTGTGGCTTTAGTTTTAGTCTCCCCATCCTGCATGCAAAGTAATGAAGATGAATGTGAGCCTAACTAATCCCCTTGGGTTTTAAAGACATAGGCTGGCGCTCCCGTAATGAAGGGGGCCGGTACGGGACCGGCCCCCTTCATTCCGGGAGCGCCGATTATGAGCTTCCCATCGCGGGACCCAGATTGCATGCCTGGTAAAACCAGGCGTGCTTTCCGGGTCCCGCGAGGGGAAGAGGGAGGCAATAACGGGCCAGATGTAATCTGCCCGTTATTACCTCCCTCCCCATTCGCATTGAGCCCTATGGGGGCTCAAATGGGAATGGGGATGGGTTCCTGCAAGGAAGAATTACCGGGTCCTCTTATGTCGGAGTAACCCGGTAAATCCCCATTTCAGGAACCCGTTAATGGAGCCCGGAATGGAGGCAGCGGCTGCCTCCATTCTCGTAATGAGGCCCACAGTCAATTATTTCTACATGACTTCCACTAACAAAGTAGAAAAACCTATCCTTGTTAATTTTTCACGAATATCCTTTCCCACCTCAAGATGATGGAAGACAGACCATTGAAAGGGACAATTCCATGGACACATTCAAAGAAACTGCTCATAAGCAGAATTAACACTCATTTAACATCTTAGTGACCAATCAAGATCAAGACAAAAAACAAAGGAAAGAGGCCTTATATAACAACTCGGTATCAATACAAAAACAACATGGTTTCTTTGAGGCAATACAAGAAAAATTGAAGTGTGTAGAAAAGCAAACCCATATTAAGAAAAATACATTTTGACATCAATGACTCACATGGTCATTGTTTACAGAAACATTACAAATGAAAGGGTAAATTAAGGGATCATACATTGTATACTAATGATTAGCTAGATGGCATTCTGACCATAAAATGCAAATCAAAGATAGCCAAGACACAGCTGCAAAACTCATCATAAAGAGTGTGAATTCACAAGCAAGTGAATTCACATGCTCTGCAGTTGTATGTACTTGAGAGGTTGTTCTTACCTGGGGTGGCATGTTATCTCTTTCATTACAAGTGATTGAGTGCATTGTGGCTTAGGTGAGTTATAGTGTGGTCATGTGTTCTGGTTTGCAGGTGGTGGAGGAAATTGAAATTTGAAAGTGAGAAAATAATCTTGTAATGTTTTGCCATAGACCTATTGAGTGCAGAGTTAATGCAAGGTGCAGGGGAGTATCCAGCATTGCAAGAGTGTGAGTGGTGAGGGCAAGCCATGGAAAAAGTCCAAACGTCCTTATACTTTTCTTTAAAGCCACAGCCCAGAGTCAATTTTCTTTCATAACGCATGCATGCGTTACTTCCGAACAACCCCTGCTCACATTTCTTAAAGGACAAAAGTCCCTGCTATTACTCCCTCTTCCCTCCCATCAGTGTCTTATGGCTCCCGTTGTAATGCTCTGTTGACACAGAGCAAAGTGTAAGTTCCCTGGGAGAGACGCTCTGCTGTCCGGAGCGCTAACGGGAAAGGTGTCCTGCTGCCAGGACAATAACAGGCCGATTCATGGAATAAATGTGCGCCGAAAATTCCGGCGCAGAGGGGCCTATACGTGCGCTGCGCCGAAAAATAGCGAAAAGCGCAGGGAAACCAGCGCACGTCGATTCATGGAAGTCCGTGCGTAAGAAAAGCATAGGACGTGCGCTGAAAAAGTGCGCGGCGCACGCCGGCGCACAGGTCAACCAACGGCGTGCGCCACGGCCACTGCGCTATCACTCCGAGCGCAGCGCACAGCTCTAAAGTAGGCGGAACACAGGGCGGGACACTCGGAATGGGGAATAAAATGGGGCACAACACTCGGAATGGGGAAGAATGTGGGCAGCACGGGGAAGTACAGGAGGCAAGTGCGCGGAACGCCCACACGCTCTCCGGCAACACGTATTCATGGATTCGAACAGGGCAAAACAGCGCTCGATCAAACCAGCGCACAGGCCCAAAAACGTACGCCACAAGTAAGCAGGCGGTAGCGTCCCGACGCACTTAACGAAAGTGCGCCAAAACCTGCGCCAACAAATACCACCCACATACAGCAATGGGCCATACCGTGACCCCAAAGGACAAATGAGGTGCAAAGGTGTACGCCATTAACACGGACACCCACTGTTCAACAATTCGCGCGTGTGTGTACAACGGGTTGCGCGAGAAGTCACTCGCGCGATTGCCCTGGGTACGTGTATCCCGGGGTGCGGGGAAGTCCCACACGCGATTGCCCTGGCCACGTCGATATCAGGGGTGCGTGTGAAGTTCCACACGCGAAAAGCCAGGGTACGTCAATTACAGGGGTGCGCGGGAAGTTTCACACGCGAAAAGCTAGGCTACGGGAATTCCAGGGGTGCGCGTGAAATCCTACACGCGAAAAACTAGGGTACGTCATTTACAGGGGTGCGCGGGAAGTTTCACACGCGAATAGGCTGGGCGCGTGTATTACAGGGGTGCGCGGGAAGTCCCACACGCGATTACAGCAGGGTACGTGTATTTCAGGGGTGCGCGGGAATTTCCACACGCGAATAGGCTGGGCGCGTGTATTTCAGGGGTGCGCGGGAAGTCCCACACGCGAAAAGCCAGGGTACGTCCATTACAGGGGTGCGCGGGAAGTTTCACACGCGAAAAGCTAGGCTACGGGAATTGCAGGGGTGCGCGGGAAGTCCCACACGCGAAAAGCCAGGGTACGTCCATTACAGGGGTGCGCGTGAAGTTTCACACGCGAAAAGCTAGGCTACGGGAATTGCAGGGGTGAGCGGGAAGTCCCACACGCGAAAAGCCAGGGTACGTCCATTACAGGGGTGCGCGGGAAGTTTCACACGCGAAAAGCTAGGCTACGGGAATTCCAGGGGTGCGCGGGAAGTCCCACACGCGAAAAGCCAGGGTACGTCCATTACAGGGGTGCGCGTGAAGTTTCACACGCGAAAAGCAAGGCTACGGGAATTGCAGGGTGCGCGGGAAGTCCCACACGCGAAAAGCCAGGGTACGTCCATTACAGGGGTGCGCGTGAAGTTTCACACGCGAAAAGCTAGGCTACGGGAATTGCAGGGGTGCGCGGGAAGTCCCACACGCGAAAAGCCAGGGTACGTCCATTACAGGGGTGCGCGGGAAGTTTCACACGCGAAAAGCTAGGCTACGGGAATTGCAGGGGTGCGCGGGAAGTCCCACACGCGAAAAGCCAGGGTACGTCCATTACAGGGGTGCGCGTGAAGTTTCACACGCGAAAAGCTAGGCTACGGGAATTGCAGGGGTGAGCGGGAAGTCCCACACGCGAAAAGCCAGGGTACGTCCATTACAGGGGTGCGCGGGAAGTTTCACACGCGAAAAGCTAGGCTACGGGAATTCCAGGGGTGCGCGGGAATTTCCACACGCGAATAGCCTGGGCGCGTGTATTTCAGGGGTGCGCGGGAATTATCACACGCGATTTGGCTTGGTACGTGTATTACAGGGGTGCGTGCGAAGTTACACACGCGATTAGGCTGGGTGGGTCCTGTCACCCTCGACGGCCCCTGCAGGCAGCCCACAAAACAGGGGACTACCCTGCACACCTGCTCATGTCTCCCACCACCCCCACCCCCCACCATCCAGGGACAGCCTCCACCAGGCCCCCACTCATGTCTCCCACCACCCCCACCCCCCACCATCCAGGGGCACCCTCCACCAGGCCCCCACTCATGTCTCCCACCACCCCCACCCCCCACCATCCAGGGGCACCCTCCACCAGGCCCCCACTCATGTCTCCCACCACCCCCACCCCCCACCATCCAGGGGCACCCTCCACCAGGCCCCCACTCATGTCACCCACCACCCCCACCCCCCAGCAGTGCAGAGGCACCCTCCACCAGGCCCCCACTCATATCTCCCACCACCCCCACCCCCCCGCCACCAGGGGCACCCTCCACCAGGCCCCCACTCATGTCTCCCACCACCCCCACCCCCCCGCCACCAGGGGCAGCCTCCACCAGGCCCCCACCCATGTCTCCCACCACCCCCACCCCCCAGCAGTGCAGGGGCACCCTCCACCAGGCCCCCACTCATGTCTCCCACCACCCCCACCCCCCAGCAGTGCAGGGGCAGCCTCCACCAGGCCCCCACCCATGTCCCCTATCACCCCCACCCCCCAGCAGTGCAGGGGCAGCCTCCACCAGGCCCCCACTCATGTCCCCTATCACCCCCACCCCCCCGCCACCAGGGGCACCCTCCACCAGGCCCCCACTCATGTCTCCCACCACCCCCACCCCCCCGCCACCAGGGGCAGCCTCCACCAGGCCCCCACCCATGTCCCCTATCACCCCCACCCCCCAGCAGTGCAGGGGCAGCCTCCACCAGGCCCCCACTCATGTCCCCTATCACCCCCACCCCCCCGCCACCAGGGGCACCCTCCACCAGGCCCCCACTCATGTCTCCCATCCACCCCCACCCCCCCGCCACCAGGGGCAGCCTCCACCAGGCCCCCACCCATGTCTCCCACCACCCCCACCCCCCAGCAGTGCAGGGGCACCCTCCACCAGGCCCCCACTCATGTCTCCCACCACCCCCACCCCCCAGCAGTGCAGGGGCAGCCTCC
The DNA here is from genome assembly GCF_040938575.1 of Ambystoma mexicanum. NCBI lineage: Eukaryota > Metazoa > Chordata > Amphibia > Caudata > Ambystomatidae > Ambystoma > Ambystoma mexicanum. Next base: position 568,790,043 of record NC_090939.1, on the reverse strand, counting down.
ACCAGGCCCCCACCCATGTCCCCTATCACCCCCACCCCCCAGCAGTGCAGGGGCACCCTCCACCAGGCCCCCACTCATGTCTCCCACCACCCCCACCCCCCAGCAGTGCAGGGTCAACCTCCACCAGGCCCCCACTCATGTCCCCCTGCACCCCCACCCCCCAGCAGTGCAGGGGCACCCTCCACCAGGCCCCCACTCATGTCACCCACCACCCCCACCCCCCCAGTCACCATGTGCACCCTCCACCAGGCCCCCACTCATGTCTCCCACCACCCCCACCCCCCCGCCACCAGGGGCACCCTCCACCAGGCCCCCACTCATGTCACCCACCACCCCCACCCCCCCGCCACCAGGGGCACCCTCCACCAGGCCCCCACTCATGTCCCCCTGCACCCCCACCCCCCAGCAGTGCAGGGGCACCCTCCACCAGGCCCCCACTCATGTCTCCCACCACCCCCACCCCCCCGCCACCAGGGGCAGCCTCCACCAGGCCCCCACCCATGCCCCCCACCACCCCCACCCCCCCGCCACCAGGGGCAGCCTCCACCAGGCCCCCACTCATGTCTCCCACCACCCCCACCCCCCCGCCACCAGGGGCAGCCTCCACCAGGCCCCCACCCATGTCTCCCACCACCCCCACCCCCCAGCAGTGCAGGGGCACCCTCCACCAGGCCCCCACTCATGTCTCCCACCACCCCCACCCCCCAGCAGTGCAGGGGCAGCCTCCACCAGGCCCCCACCCATGTCCCCTATCACCCCCACCCCCCAGCAGTGCAGGGGCACCCTCCACCAGGCCCCCACTCATGTCTCCCACCACCCCCACCCCCCAGCAGTGCAGGGTCAACCTCCACCAGGCCCCCACTCATGTCCCCCTGCACCCCCACCCCCCAGCAGTGCAGGGGCACCCTCCACCAGGCCCCCACTCATGTCACCCACCACCCCCACCCCCCCAGTCACCATGTGCACCCTCCACCAGGCCCCCACTAATGTCTCCCACCACCCCCACCCCCCCGCCACCAGGGGCACCCTCCACCAGGCCCCCACTCATGTCACCCACCACCCCCACCCCCCCGCCACCAGGGGCACCCTCCACCAGGCCCCCACTCATGTCCCCCTGCACCCCCACCCCCCAGCAGTGCAGGGGCACCCTCCACCAGGCTCCCACTCATGTCTCCCACCACCCCCACCCCCCCGCCACCAGGGGCAGCCTCCACCAGGCCCCCACCCATGCCCCCCACCACCCCCACCCCCCAGCCACCAGGGGCAGCCTCCACCAGGCCCCCACTCATGTCTCCCACCACCCCCACCCTCCCGCCACCAGGGGCAGCCTCCACCAGGCCCCCACTCATGTCCCCTATCACCCCCACCCCCCCGCCACCAGGGGCACCCTCCACCAGGCCCCCACTCATGTCACCCACCACCCCCACCCCCCAGCAGTGCAGGGGCAGCCTCCACCAGGCCCCCACCCATGTCTCCCACCACCCCCACCCCCCAGCAGTGCAGGGGCACCCTCCACCAGGCCCCCACTCATGTCTCCCACCACCCCCACCCCCCAGCAGTGCAGGGGCAGCCTCCACCAGGCCCCCACCCATGTCCCCTATCACCCCCACCCCCAGCAGTGCAGGGGCAGCCTCCACCAGGCCCCCACTCATGTCCCCTATCACCCCCACCCCCCCGCCACCAGGGGCAGCCTCCACCAGGCCCCCACCCATGCCCCCCACCACCCCCACCCCCCCGCCACCAGGGGCAGCCTCCACCAGGCCCCCACTCATGTCTACCACCACCCCCACCCCCCCCGCAGTCAGGGGCACCTGCCAGAAGGCCCCCACCCATGTCTACCACCACCCCCCCCCGCAGTCAGGGGCACCTACCAGAAGGCCCCCACCCATGTACCATCCATGTCCACCTTCACCTGGGTCACAACCCCACACAATCATGACCGTAATGGACAGTCTGACATGTGACACACCCAATGTAAATCATATGAATGAACACATGTCTGTCACACACAGATGTTGCAAGTGAATGTCCAAACACCCCACATGTCATGCATGAAAGCAATGAGATGATACAACACATTGAAGGATCAAATGAAAATGTATTAAAAATAAACAAGGATGGTAAAAATAAAAAATAACAATAAACAAGCAATGCAAACTAAATAATAAAAAAGTACAACCAAAAAAATCAGGAACACTAATTTACAAAAATAAAGTAAAATAGGGGTCCAAAGTCAAAGTCCAAAATTAAATCCAAGTACAAATGAAAGAAGAAACACATTGCCTCATGTGAAAAATTAAAATAAATATTAACATCCCTCAAACTATCAACATGATGATCCGGGTCCATGAGCCCTAATAAATGAAACCTAACTATTTACACTAAGTAAGAAAATGTCTATATACAAAAATGTGGTGCATTGTCCTTTGGCAACCAAATAATAACATTAAAACAAAGGAAACCTAACTACAAGTAAACTACAGAACTATATACAAAGGCGGCGGGCAAGTCCTGCGGCTCACTGATTGTTGTTCCGGGCCAGGGCATCATCGAACTCCCGCTCGATGTCCCGGAGGCGGCCCCGTTCCACAGCCCCGAGGGTCCGCAGGGACGCCGATGTACCCACCTCCAACTCCCTGCGGATGGCCTCGAGGCACTCGGCCCGCCTCAGGGCCCTCCGCATGGAGTTCTCCGCCCTGACCATAGCGAGCCGCGCCTCTTCCGCCCGCCGCCGCTCCGCATCTATGGCATGGCCCAACCGCTGCCACACGGAAGCCACTTGACGTCCAGGGTCCTCCTGCCCTCCGGCTGATGCCTGCCCCTCTGATGGTGATGGCCCCGAGCCATCAAGGCTCCCACCTTCTTCCTCCTGCTGCTGACGTGCTGGTGCCGGTGCCCTGACACCTGCTGCCTGCACATCCTCCATTGTTTGGGGTGCTGTTGTTGCGGTGGCCACCCCTGCTGGACTCACGACTCCCGACTGGGGCAGGGATGTGTCCTCCACCAGCCTGGCCCCATCGTCAGAGGCAGCTCCACAGGGCACCCAGGTGACAGGTGGGTAGGAAGATGGCACGGAGGACGACTGGCGCATAGGGGGTTCAGGTGAGGAGGGGGTCGGAACAAGGCCCAGTGTATGGAGGAACATAGCCTGGTCTCCCTGAGAATGGGTCCGGACGTGGGCAACCCTGCTGGTGCAAGATGATGCAGACACAGGACCGGGGACAGGATTACACACAGGCACCTCCGCGGCGGCCTGTGCTGCCTCCTGTCCCTGCCCCTGTGCTGCACCACTAGCACCAGTGGAATGCCCACCTCCAGACCCCATCTCAGTCCCTTGCACGGCCTCCTCCTCCACCAAACCCACCACCAACCTGGATGACTCCCTGTCATCTTCCGCTGCGGAACCCTGTGGGGTCTCAGCTGCCCCTTCTGCTGCCGAGGAGTCCAACTTCCTCCTGCGCCTCCTGGACCTCCCCTCGGCAGCTGCGACCTGGGACACAGCACCGGACTCCTCACTCCCCGACGAGATGACAACAGGGGAGGGGAGCCGGGCCTTGCGTCTCCGGCTGGCGGTGGCATCCCTGCCGCTGTGCTCCACAGCACCTTCTCCGCCCTCCACATCAGATGACGCTGCAGGCAGGGAGAGACAGGAGACAGGCATCAGGACACTGTACAATTGACTCACACACATAACAGTTGTACAAGAGTGGCATTGTCATACTCCAGACCTGGCATCACAATCCCCAACACACTTGTCTCCTCAACACACACACATGAGTCATTCAACAGTCATATTGCTACAGCCCGCTACATACATTCACATACAGCAGCATGAGCAGACAAAGGTGAGCCACACATCACATGATACACACGGACTCAAATACACATGCACACATGCAAAGCACACATCCAAGCATGTGTACCACTCCGCAAACTGTCAGTCATGAGATGAACATCCATGTCACATTTGCAATTCACTCTCCAACATGACAGTGTCACCTGCATCCATGTAGCAACACTGTTGCAACCTTCACAACTGCACACACGCACACGCTGCAGACTAATGCACCTGGAATCAACATCCATGTGTCACACCACAAGCATGCCAACTCACATGCACAGTCAAACACATGTGCCCACACACAAGCATTTGCACTGCAAGCACACACACACACACATGCACCATCCTTGTCTCACACATCACAGGCACACATGTGCTTGTCTCACAGCCCTGCACACACACATTTATACATGGCCACACAAAGACATGTGCAACATGCACACTCCTGGCACACCACCACACACACAGCTTTCAATCAGTATGCATGTACACTCACCGCTCGACTCCAGACGGGTCTGCCTCCCAAGGACCTGGACATGGAGCGCTGGGGATATGCGTTCCAGGACCTGAAGTTCATCTTGCGACAAGTGGCCCCGCCGCCCCTTGGCATCCACTGCCTTCACGAGGCGCCGGGCCTTGTTCAGGGTCCTGGACCTGTAGTCCTCCCAGCGCTTCTTGACTTGATGGAATTCTCGGACTGCCACCCCCTCTGCGTTGATGGCAGTCACAATGTCCGTCCAGATCCTGGTCCGTCCTTCCTTGTCGAGGCGCATCCGTCCGTAGAGGGCATCATACTGCCCCAGGACTCGCTCCACCAGGACACCAACTTCGGTGGCACTGAAGCTGGTGCCCCTCTGCCTCCCTGGCCGGGGGTTGCCAGTCGTGCTAGATGTTGTGCTCCCTGACATGGCAACCCCAGAGGCAGGAGTGGGTGGGCAACTGGGTCCTGGGGCTGGGCTGTGGAGCGATGGTACGGCTGTCGGGAGTCTTTGGTTCCAGCAGGGGTGGTCACAGCAACTGCACCCCTGGCTGATGTGCAGGCAGCAAACAGCAGGGCACGTGGGCAGCAGGCAGTCAGGCAGCAGCAGATGGCAGGTGGGAGCGTGCTCGGGGCTCTGGGGGGCAGGATTCCGGCCTTCGGGGCAGGAGCGTGGTCTTCCGTGTGTGAACGCGTGGCCAGCTTGATACGGAGTGAATTGGCACGTGAAAATCATGCACGTCTGCGTGGAATCCGAGGAAAGGCCGCGTAAGCACGTCAGCACGCGTACGCGATTTCATTGGTCCAAAGGGCCAGGCGCGTAAGCGCGTCTATAATGCATGGCCGTTTCCCAACCCGCGTGATTGGTCCAAAGGGCCAGGCGCGTAAGCGCGTCTATAACGCACGGCCGTTTCCCAACCCACGTGATTGGTCCAAAGGGCCAGGCGCGTAAGCGCGTCTATAACGCACGGCCATTTCCCAACCCGCGTGATTGGTCCAAAGGGCCAGGCGCGTAAGCGCGTCTATAACGCACGGCCGTTTCCCAACCCGCGTGATTGGTCCAAAGGGCCAGGCGCGTAAGCGCGTCTATAACGCACGGCCGTTTCCCAACCCGCGTGAAAAAATAAACCTCCCGCGCGAGCGCGTCAGCACGCGTACGCGATCTCATTGGTCCAAAGGGCCAGGCGCGTAAGCGCGCCTATGACGCACGGGTGTTTCCCAACCCACGTGAAAAAAATACACGTGCCGCGGGAGCGCGTCAGCACGCGTACCCGATTTCATTGGTCCAAAGGCACACAGCGAGTAATCGCATATTCAACAGCGCGCGTGAAAAACGCCCGGTTACCATTTACATCTGAATACAATTACAATATTAATAACGTACATTTAACCTGGTAAACCTCGAGCATGTAGTCACACACGCTCGGCCACGACACGTGCAAAATTACAACAGGCAATACGGAAAGACGTACGCCTGCAGGAAGCAGGCGTACGTGACCCGGCACGTCTAAATATTCACGTGAAAACATCCTACAAGCTCAGTGCAAAGATGAACATACCATTCCTAGCAGCAGTGGCTGTGGGTTACCAAAGGAGGAGGAGGAGGAGAGTCAGGGCCAGAATTTTCTCACCCAGAACCAGCCTATTCGGGATGCCTGATGACCAGGTGTATGGGAGGTACAGGTTTCCAGCACACATCATACTGGACCTGGTCAGTGAGTGGGAGGATGACCTCACATCACCCACCCTGTGCTCCCAAGCACTCAGCCCCCTGCAGAAGGTCCTCAATGTACTGCACTTCTTGGGCACTGGATCTTTTCAGCGGACAAGTGCCATAGTGGGTGGTGTGTCACAGGCCACGCAGTCACGCTGTCTACACCAGGTCTTGAACATCATCACTGCACGGCCATCAGTCCGCAGGCACATATATCTCCCCAGGACTCCTGCAGAAAGGCGGGCGTGCATCCAGGAATTCTATGGTGTGGCTCAATTCCCCAAAGTGCTTGGTGCAATTGACTGCACCCATGTGGCTCTACGTCCCCCCAGGGCAACAGAGCACATCTATAGAAACCGCAAGCACTGGCATTCCATCAACGTGCAAGTTGTATGCAATGCCAAGGGAATCATCACATCAGTATATGCCAACTATCCCGGGTCCACCCACGACAGCTTCATCTACAGAATGTCTACCCTAAGCCGGGACCTAGAGGCTGGCCGGCATGGAGATACATGGCTGCTTGGTGAGCATGAATGCCACTGCACATGCATGCATGTCAGATACAGGGTCATGTCACAACACCACTAATGATACCCATCACCACCTCTGCAGGGGACAGTGCCTACCCTATCAGCCCCCACATGATGACCCCAATCCGGAACCCCACCACGCCACCCGAGGTAAGGTACAACACAGCCCACATTGCAACACGGGGCATAGTGGAGCGCACATTCGGAGTGCTGAAGTCACGCTTTCGCTCCCTTGACCGTTCTGGCGGGCAGCTGTTATATGCTCCCCCACTAGTGTGCAGGATCATAGTGGCAGCATGTGTCCTGCACAACGTTGCAACACGCCGGGGCCTGCCCGTGGACATGGTGGTGCCCCCACATCCACAACCACATGCACGCCCGCTGCGCATGGGAGGGGAAAGGGCACGGGGGGAGGCAGCCCGTACGCAACTGGTGGCCAACTTCTTCACCTAGGAATCACAGTGCTGGCTAGTGCACACTGCTCTGGCACATACCATCTGATGATCAATGATGACACTACCTGACAATGTCACAAAATTTCTTGACAATAAACTGTCAGAAACACATCAGCCTGAGATTGTTAACATGGAAGTGTCCCTATGTGTGCACCCCTACCTACACATACACCAGCAATGCATAACTATGAAAAGACACAACTCCATTCATCAAATATGCATTGGCACAGGCGAATTGCTACATGACAACATTGCCATGTCACCCAATCCCTTCACAGTCCCGCCACAGAGGACACCATGTCATGGTATGTGAGAGCAAACAAACTGACCCTCACAACATGACACCGGTGTCACAAATTGCAGTGCCCCAAATGGAACATAGCCGCACTTGAACAGCTAACCGTGATGGAGGCACTACTACACACCTGTGTAAGAGTCATTTCAATCAAATTACCCACCAACCCACCCTGAAGCCCACCAAAACAAGACACAATGCATGTAATCAATGGTAGTCTCAATACCTGATTGTGCTGGTATGTCCTCACCGTCCAGATGTACAGTGATGGCGCCACGCAAAAGTGTCACTGCACATCTACCGACATGTAGTCTGACTCCAGAGAGTATGTCCGTGTGAAGAACTGTGTGAAATACCAGAAAAACATGAGTAACATATGTAAGTTGAGGCACATATCAAACCATCATGCATAGTTAGGTGCAACAACAATGTACACTATGAATGTCTACACAGTATTGACTATGGACTGCCCAACAGCTCATGGGAGTCCAATGTCACCGTGTAATTTGCTGTCACTTGGGCACACCCTTTGCAAGCCCATGGAAACGGAAGCAGGAGGGGTGTGGATGCCAGGTACCCAAGCATCGAAACCAAACTCAGGACAAGCCTGCATGTGCCCAGCCACAATACAGTGTATGCCCAGGTACCCACACAAGGCAACACACTTGAAAAAGAAAAATATGATAAGAAAAAATGGCCATGAAAGGGCCGGCGGGGAGGGGGGGGGCCACCTATGAGGTCCGAGGACAGGATGCACGCCACAACCCACCTGTGTGGATCATGGGAAGTAAAAACACCCCATAGGCTCGTGGCCCACACGGCTACTCTGTTGTGGGAGATGAGTCGCTATCGCTCTGGCCAGACCCTGCAGCTGACTCAGGAGGTGGGGGAGCTGCCTCAGAAGATGGTGTGACAATGGGAGGCAGCCCACGCAAAGCCCGAGTTTGCTCCTCCATGGCTGCAAGCAGGCGGGTCTGGAAGGTCTGGTTCTGGATTATAATCATGCGGAGGTCCCCATGCAGTAACTTCCGGGATGACCTGACCTCCGCACGAGTTGCCTGCATCTCGGCCGAGAGCGTCCGTGTCAGACGCTCCAGCTGCTCCTCTGTCCTTCTATGGGATGAAGCCTCAAGCTCTGACAGGGTCGACCTGAGGTGATGGAATTCTTCCCTCAGGCCTTCCCTGTGGCGCTGGGACTCCATGGAAAGTGATTCCCGCAGAGTCACCAGTCCTGCCCGCCTGTCCATGTTGGACGCCAACATGTCCTCCCTGTGTGCCTGGCAGATGGACTCTGTAGCCTGCTCCAGTCGCTCCATCAGCCTTTCTGGGGGGACAATGGAAGTGGCCACCCTATCCATGGCCTGTGCAATCATCTCGGATGATGCTGCCTGTTGGGTGGCCATACCGTAGATGGATTGCTCCCAAGCGGTATTGCCAGGTGGCATACGGCCACCACGTTGGCGGGCACCACACCTGCCTGGGGCAAGGCGGACTGCGCCTTGCTGTGCCGGCAAAGCCTCAGGCTGCAGGACTGCATTCCCTCTCTGATCTGCAGCCCCAGGAACAGGATCAGAGATTGTGTGGTGTGGCCCTGCATCCGTAACCACCGGAGGCTGAGCTGCCGACACTGACATCCCCATTGAGGGCAATAACCCGGCTGCAGGTGGGTCGGACAGAGTAGATTCTCTCCCAAGAACACTCACCTGCGACTGCACATAGGTGTCATCCTCCGAGTCTACACCTGAATACTGCTCGGGGGAGGAACCCCCAGAGACACCCCTTGACAGCACGACCTGCAGCACTTGTGGGTTTTCACCCACAAACACACCACGTCCCTCACTTGTGGAAGGTCGGCCCGGGTTGCCCTCCTGGGACGGCCCCACCACCACATCCCCAGCATCAACAAGTGCGTCGTCCCCTGCAAAGACATGCAAGAGAGAAATGGAAACAGGCATTAGCACCATGGCATACAACAAGGGCTGATGAACAACAGAGCCAGTAGTTCAATGACACATGTCCCACATGACTGGGAAACCTCCTATGCATTCACCATCACTGGGTCTGGAGGGGAGGCTCAGGGCACACAATGATGACACAGAGAATGGAGAGCAACGCCTGCTCCCCATGCTGCCTAGCACTGGCATCACACATTGGCCGGTGATTGCCATGTCAAATGCACATGCCATCACACACATGGCATGTGACATAGCCACCAAGTGAAGAGGGAGAGGAGGGCAACTAATTTGGATTTTGGCCACTCTGGTCCTGACATTGCTTCATCACATCAAGAAGTTAACATGTTGGACATGGATCTGCTAGTCCCAATTGGCCACGATGCACAGTGCCTTGTCAACATTAACAAAATGCAGTAAACAATGAGATTCCACCTCCCCATCACCTGTAATGGATTCATATAGCATTCGTGAAGCACCTGTACAGAAATGTATGAAGGTACAGCGGAGCACTGAGGGGTGGTGGGGCAGAAGGGGATGCCATTCAACAATCCTACTGGTGCTGGTGTCATTCATGTAACGCAAGTGCAGAGGTGGGTGGCACAATGAAGTGCAAGGGGAAGTTGCGGCTGGAAGTGCTGTACAAGGTAAGTAGGACTTAACGTCGAGGGCAGATGGTGGTAGGCGCAGACAAGTGCTGGGGGGGTGGCCTATAGGGGTACAGAGACAGTCATGCAGTGCTGTGGGCTCGGAGGGGACAGGGGAGGTACACACTGCATCTGGCTCGGCAAGGTCCTTGCAGATTTCAATGTGTCCTGCAGAGTTGTCAGATGCCGCAGATATGTGCCCTTGGATTGGGGCTCTCATCTTGGTGAGAAGGGTGAGACGCTATTGCCTTTGGAGCAGGCGGCAGGCCAGTTTGCCAGAGGATGAGCATGATGCAGGCCATTTCCTCTCTGCCACCCGGCACCTGTGTTTTGGGTTCACAAGATCCGATTCATGCCAGGAGTCAGCATTGGCATGGGGCTTCAGGCGGATTGTCATGACCGTGGCAAAGACATCCAGTGTACCTGACATAGAGTGGAGCATGGAGTGGGCCCTGTCAGGATGGGAGTGAGCCTAAGGGGGAGCTGGATGGGGGGGAGATTTTGGCAGCATAAGCCTCGACTGACACACACTTCATGGGTTGGAATACCAAGAAGGTGTGTGACTGTGGTGAGGGTGGCTTTGCCTGTGGGGTGGTGAGGGTGAGGTGGGAGGAGAGGAGAAAGTGATCACTCCAGGAGAGAGGAGTGCAGAGAGGGAGGGAGAGGGGAAGGTCAGATGAGATCAGAGCATCAAGAGTGTGCCCTGCAGAATGAGTAGGGACAGACGGGAGTTTAGAGGGTGATAGGGAGTTGCTGAGGTCACGGAAAAGTCACGTGGGGGGGACAACAAGCATGCAGGTGGATGCGTACATCACCAAGGAAGAGGATTTCAGTGTCTGGGGACATGAGTGAGGAGGAGAGGTGAGGCCACTCAGAAAGGAAGTAGTACATTTGACCAGTTTTCCGATACACAGTACGCACAGTTTGTGAATGTCGAGGTGAGATGGAGAGAGACGTCACACAAGCCATTCCAGAGGGGAGTAGGTCTACGTAGGAGTGACAGTGGCAGGAATACCCTCAGGGAAGGCAAGGGCACACCCCCCCCTGCACAGTAGTGCCGGGCCAAGGAGAGGATCTCCTGAACGTCAGGTAGGAGTGTGTCAAAGATGCAGACAGAGCTGGCCGTCAGACATGTTTCCATGAGACCAAGGATGTCAAGGTGCATTACCTCATGTAAGTGACATATATTGGAGGAATGCCTGATGCAGCGGCAGAGTAAGGAGTGTAAATGTGGAGGAGGTTGACAGCCTTGTAGGACTTACGGGGAGTGCTACAGATCAGAGGTGCAGCATGTGTAGGAGTTGGAGTGGGAGGCGGAGAAGGATCATGGGAGGGTGCAGGGAGGCAGTGCAGGATAGATGAGGAGAGAGGAGGGGGGACAGCAGGAGAGGAAAGGAAGTTGATGAGATGTGGGTAGCATTTGTCAAGGAGAATAAGGTTGGCCTGAGGGCCTTGGACTGAGATGCTCCCATTACCATACACATCAATTGTGGCCTCTGAGGATTGGAAGGAGGCCAAGAGTACACCCCAACGGGTCACACCATTGATGGTGGAAGAGGAGCAAGGAGAGAGGACTGGGACCATGTGAAGGGTCCATGGGACAGGCAAAGGCATGTATGAGCAGATGTCAGTGAGAGTTAACCTTGAGTAGGCTCAGATGTACTTGTCAGCAATAGGGTGGGTCGCATTGGAGGGCAGGGTGCCCTCATTTGACTGTTTGCAAGCAGGTGTCGTGAGTAGGGCACGATGGTCTGAACAGTAGAAGTCAGGGAAGATAGACCATGAAGAGCAGCATGGAGTGTGAGGGAATGGGGCTTGAAACCAGACGGAACAAGAGCACACAGGTAGGAGGTGGGTGTCAAGGCAAATTTCAGAGTATGACAGCATGTTGAGTGCCATGTATATACAGAGGACGCATTAGCATGTGGTATCATTGCATGTCAGGCATGTGACGATGGAACTTGAATGGCTGGGGGAAAGTGTAGGAATGGTATGTAAGACATAAGATGAATAGACAGGGGAGAATGAGCAACAATGTCGTGACAAAATGACAATTCAAGGGTAACTTCCATGGTGTAGGGCCATATGTGCACTGTTGCCAGTAGGGATAGTGGTGTGGGCACATGGTGTTGCACTGAACATACTGGATGAGGCACATGGGTGACACTATCAACTCTGCCACACACCCCCTTGACAGGCACCCAACATGAAGGCTTCGCACACACACCATGCACATGGATATAACACACATGCATGTGCACTCACCGGATGATGCCTCGTAATCAGGGAGATCTCCCACACCTTGGAGTTGTCCCTCGGTGACGTAGGATCCAGCTATGGACTCGTGTGGTGTGAGTTCTATTTCCTGTGCTGGGGACCCACCTCCAGTCACCAAGGTTGCGGCATGACTTGAGGCCAGCTTATCCTTTGCCCTGCGCTTAAGGTCATTCCAGCGCTTCTGGCAATCACTAGCTGTGCGCCTCACTACTCCAAGGGCACTTATTTTGTCAGCAATGGTCTGCCAGTGTGCCTGGCGTCTGGCATGTGTGGTCTTGGACCCTGCAACGATGACCATTTCCCTATCATGGTCTGACACATACTGAACAAGTGCATTCAGTTCGGCGTCTGTGAAGCTGGGCTTCCTTGATGGGCCGGACTGTGCAGCCGTGCCTGGGGCATCAGCCTGTGCCGGACGTGCACTCTTCCTCTTCCGCTTGGAAGGGGGTGGGGATCCAGAGTGTCCTACGCCGCTGTGGACACTAGGGGCAGGAGCCGTGGTGGACTCAGTACTGGGTGTGTGGGATTGCACACTCAGCATGGGAGTAGGTGCAGGCATTGGGGGTAGAGGGATAGGGTCAGGCCTGATCTGAGGTGCATGAACTAGGACCGACACAGTCTTGGCAGGGTGTATGAGAGGTGGGGTGGATGGAGCCACACCCTGCCCACGGGGGGCAGCAGATGACCTATCTGGCATAGATGCGCGTGTCCTGATGACACCAATGTGCACCAGTGCACGTGCAGTGGACCTGCTGACCTGGATGTCAGCGATGGAGTCACCCTCGGACAGGTCTGGTGCCACAATGGGCTGGTCCAACAAGGGCTGATCAGGGTTGGTATCAGCCACATGACCCTCAACCTGGGGGGGGGGAGAGGGGGGGGCATGGGTGTCCCTGACTGGTCCTCCAGACTGGGGGGGACAGGGGCACCCTGCAAGTCACAACCACGTCCCGTAGTGGATCCTCCACGGCCACCACGTGTGGCTCGGCCACCTTTGCCACCCTTACGGCTTGCACGCCTCCCAACCATGGCACTGATGTTATTGTGCGTATGGGAGTGGGTGTGCACAATTGTCCTGGGCAATTGGGTGTCAAAGGGGTTGGGTACCAGATGGTATTCGTACCCTAGTGCAGTGGCAAGGCTATATGACACCCCTGGGGAAAGATGACGGGTCACGCAACGCACAGGCACCCCAAAAAAGTTAAGGAACGTGCACGATACCCCTCCTAGACCATGTGTGCGTATAAAAAACCCTGCACTACGCTGTGGCATCCAGTAACACAAGAATGAACGTATGCGTGTCACACGCAGCCTAGATTGACCTCTGAAGAGGTACGTGACACACGGGGCAAGTACAGATGATAGATGCGTGCGCAACTCACCGTCTGCCAGGGAGAAATGCGTCAAAAAGACGCGCGTGTGCACGTTGGCAACACCCCCACCAAAAGAAGAATGGGACGCTGTCTGAGGAGACAGGACAACAGTAGAAGGGAACGCTGTGTGAGGAAACAGGCCCAGGAAAAAGAGCAATAGAGAAAAAGCTGTCAGAGGTAACAGGGAGTACGACCTTTGAACGCCGTGAAGTAAATCGCGTGTCAACTGACAAGAAGTACAGAATACACCAACTCGCTCTCCACGAAAAGCACGTACAAGGAAATGGCGTTCTTTATGTACCTTTTATGCAGGCCCACAGGTCCTGCGTCACTTCCGCGTGTAGGCGCTGAAGGGCCAGCCTCCAATCACACGCATTGACACTGGCTTGTGTTTCTTTCACGTGGGTTGGGAAACACCCGTGCGTCATAGGCGCGCTTACGCGCCTGGCCCTTTGGACCAATGAGATCGCGTACGCGTGCTGACGCGCTCGCGCGGGAGGTTTATTTTTTCACGCGGGTTGGGAAACGGCCGTGCGTTATAGACGCGCTTACGCGCCTGGCCCTTTGGACCAATCACGCGGGTTGGGAAACGGCCGTGCGTTATAGACGCGCTTACGCGCCTGGCCCTTTGGACCAATGAGATCGCGTACGCGTGCTGACACGCTCGCGCGGGAGGTTTATTTTTTCACGCGGGTTGGGAAACGGCCGTGCGTTATAGACGCGCTTACGCGCCTGGCCCTTTGGACCAATCACGCGGGTTGGGAAACGGCCGTGCGTTATAGACGCGCTTACGCGCCTGGCCCTTTGGACCAATGAAATCGCGTACGCGTGCTGACGTGCTTACGCGCTGAGGGCCTTTCCTCGGATTCCACGCAGACGTGCATGATTTTCACGTGCCAATTCACTCCGTATCAAGCTGGCCACGCGTTCACACACGGAAGACCACGCTCCTGCCCAGAAGGCCGAGTTACTGCCCCCCAGTGCCCCGAGCAGCCTCCCACATGCCATCTGCTGCTGCCTGCCTGCCTGCCTGCTGCCACCGTGCCCTGCCATTTGGTGCCTGCACATCAGCCATCTGCAGGCGTACAGTTGCTGTGTCCACCCCTGCTGGAACTGAAGACTCCCGACTGGAAGAACACCACTCCACAGCCCAGCCCCAGGACCAAGTTGCCCACCCACTCCTGCCTCTGGGGTTGCCAGGTCGGGCACTGAAACATCTGGCACCACTGGCAACCCCCAGCCAGAGAGGCAGAGGGGCCCCAGCTTCAGTGTCACCGAGGTTGGGGTCCTGGTGGAGCGAGTCCTGGGGCAGTATGATGCCCTCTTCGGAAGTAGCCACGCCAACTATGAAGGACGGACTCGGATCTGGGACGACATCGTGACTGCCATCAACGCGGAGGGGGTGGCAGTCCGCGACAACCCACATGTCAGGAAGCGTTGGGAGGACTGCAGGTCCAGGACCCTCTCAAAGGCCCGGCGCCTCGTGGAGGGGGGCCGGGGCCACATGAGTTCGATCCAAATGAGGGTCCTGGCACGCATACACCCAGCGCTCCACTCCCAGGTCCTTGAGAGGGAGACCCGTCTGGAGTTGAGCGGTAAGTGTGCAGGCATTGCTGTGTGAGACAGTGCATGTTGCAGTGTGCTGGTTGTGTGATGCTGTATGTGTGGAATGGGCCTTGTAGGCATGTATGTGTGCAGTGTTGTCATGGCGATGCATGTGCGACCAGTAATTTGTGGATCACATGGTTGTTGTATGTGTTGCTATGCAACCTGAGGAGGCCTATGCAGATTGGACACATGTGAGCATGCAAGTGTATGTTCGTGGACATGGGTGTGGGTGAGGGATGGATGCTGATGCCAGGTACATGTATGGTGTCGAGGTCGGTGTGCTTGACCTGCATGTCTGTGACTTTTGAATGGCATGGATGCATGACACATGTCTGTGACACTGTACAGATTCACTGATGCTGCCTAATCATCCTTGTATCCACTGTGTTTGTGATGTACGAGGCCACATGGATGTGACAGAGGTGAAGTGTGTGCGTGTGATTTGCATGACCAATGATGCATGTGAGTTCCATGACATCGTACTTTAGAAGAGTGCAGTGGACATGTATGTTGATGTGCTTGCCATGGACCATGGGTGTTGCGTGTGTGTATTGCCTGACCCATGTGTTGTGGAGGGACATGATAGAAGTGTACTTTACCATTGCCAGTCATCTGATATTGCTTCCTGTGTAGGGGACCATTGTACAGTGCCCTGATGCTTGTGTTCTATGTCTCCCTCTATGCAGCGGCTAGTGATGGAGAGGGCGGAGACGGCACTGTGGAGGTAGACGGCGGGGATGCCCCCACGGCTGCGGCGGAAGGGGTGGGTGAGCCCCCACAGGGGCCAGCTACAGCGGAAGAGGGCAAGGAGCCATCCAGGTTGGTGGTTTCTACAGAGGAGGAGGCGGCCGAGACTGAGGCACACCTGAGGCCTGGTGGGGGCATCCCTGCTGGTGCAAGTGGTGCAGTCCAGGGCCAGGGGCAGGAGGCAGCACAGGTCGCCGTGGAGGTGCCTGTGCATGTCGCTGTCCCTGACCCTGTGAGTGCACCACCATGCACCAGCATGGATGCCCCGTCCCAGGCCCGTCCGCAGGTGGAGGGGGTGTCTATGTCATCTGACTCCCCTCCACCTGCGGACGAGGGGACCCGTGGGCGCATGGAAAAGGTCCTGATTGGGGTCGCGTTGCGCACGGGGGTCATTCGTGATGACGTGCGTGCTTCCCGGGAGGAGCACGCACATCATCACGAAGAGCACCGTGCCGACGTGGCCCAGTTGGGATCTGCCATTGGCGCGGGTTTTCTGCAGGTGATGGCCAATGTGTCGGGCATCTCCTCCTCTGTGGAAAGTATGCGCCGGTCGTTCTCCTTGCCGTCTTCCGGCCCAGTTGACACCAGGGCCCCCTGTGGACCTGCCCCGACCAATGCAGCCGGCTCAGTGGGGATCCCATCCCTGCCACAGTCGGGAGTCGGTGGTCCAGCTGGTGTGGACACCATGGCAACTGGACCCCTGCAGGTGGAGGATGTGCCGGCATCATCAGCCAGGGCACGTGCACGACGGCGTCGGTGGATACCATCAGCCTGGATGCCGTCGTGCTGGCAGAGGCAGTGGCTGCAGAGGCAGCGGCAGCGACGTGGGAGGCATCATGGCTCGGGGCCATCAACATCGGAGGGGCAGCCATCGGCTGGAGGGCAGGAGGACCCTGGACAGAATGTGTCTTCCGTGTGGCAGCGGTTAGGCCACACAATAGATGCGGAGAGGCGGCGGGCAGAAGAGGGGCGGCTCGCTATGGTCAGGGCGGTGGACTCCATGCAGAGGGCTCTGAGGCGTGCCGAGTGCCTCGAGGAGATCCGCAGGGGCTTGGAGGTGGACACTGCGTCAGCCCTGCGGGCCCTCGGGGCCATTGAGGATGAACGCCTCGGGGAGATAGAAAGGGAGTTCGATGATGCCCTGGCCCATAACATCTCTCAGTGAGCCGCAGGACTGGCCCGCCGCCTTTGTATATAGTTATGTAGATAGTAGGTTTCCTTTATTTTTATTTATTATTTGGGTTGATTGGACAATGGCCCACGTTTTTTGTATATAGTTAGCATTAGTTAGGTTTTGGGTAGGTTTCATTTTATGGTTTTTAGGGATATTGGACCCGGACAATCATCTTTGTACATAGTTTGTGGATATTTTCGATTTTATTATTTGGACCATGGGGCAATGTGTTTGTTTTTGATTTCCATTTTGATTGACTTTGCACCCGTTCTTTTGGATTTCACCTTTCATTAGATTTTTTTTGTTTTTTACCTGTTACTTTGTGTATTCATTTAGGTGTTTCTTTTTTTTTCCTTCTTACATTTTAATACATTGTTCTTTTGATTCTATTGTGTGGACTTCTCTCATTGGTTTGTTGACTGTCACAATCTGGGTTTTCACAGTCATGTGTTGCCATTGTGTGAGTCTGACGGACTTGGACTCATGCGCATACTGCTCATTGGTTATGTATCATGTAATGGGTATTTGATTTTTGAATGGATGTGTACCTTGGATGTGTGTATGGACTGGGGTGACATGGGGTGGGATGTGGTTGCCCATGGGATCCTGGGATCTGTATTGTGATTTCCTATTGGCAGGGGAACATCTGTGTGGGCCTGGTGGAGGGTGCCCCACAGTGCTGGGGGGTGGGTGTGGTGGGAGGCATGAGTGGGACATAAGTGGGGGCCTGCTGGCAGGTGCCCCACAGTGCTGGGGGGTGGGTGTGGTGGGAGGCATGAGTGGGACATAAGTGGGGGCCTGCTGGCAGGTGCCCCACAGTGCTGGGGGGTGGGGGTGGTGGGAGGCATGAGTGGGACATAAGTGGGGGCCTGCTGGCAGGTGCCCCACAGTGCTGGGGGGTGGGTGTGGTGGGAGACATGAGTGGGACATAAGTGGGGGCCTGCTGGCAGGTGCCCCACAGTGCTGGGGGGTGGGGGTGGTGGGAGGCATGAGTGGGACATAAGTCGGGGCCTGCTGGCAGGTGCCCCACAGTGCTGGGGGGTGGGTGTGGTGGGAGACATGAGTGGGACATAAGTGGGGGCCTGCTGGCAGGTGCCCCACAGTGCTGGGGGGTGGGGGTGGTGGGAGGCATGAGTGGGACATAAGTGGGGGCCTGCTAGCAGGTGCCCCACAGTGCTGGGGGGTGGGTGTGGTGGGAGGCATGAGTGGGACATAAGTGGGGGCCTGCTGGCAGGTGCCCCACAGTCCTGGGGGTGGGGGTGGTGGGAGGCATGAGTGGGACATGGGTGGGGGCCTGGTGGAGGGTGCCCCATGACTGCTGGGGGGTGGGGGTGGTGGGAGACATGGGTGGGGGCCTGGTGGAGGGTGCCCCATGACTGCTGGGGGGTGGGAGTCATGAGCAGGTGTGCAGGGTAATCCCCTAGGGTGTGGACTGCATGCAGGGGACATGGAGGCTGTACAGGGAAGACCTGTGAAGACCCAACGATCGGAGTAGCGTGTTCAACTATCCACGCCCCCCTGGAATTCCCGTAGCCTAGCTTTTCGCGTGTGAAACTTCACGCGCACCCCTGTAATGGACGTACCCTGGCTTTTCGCGTGTGGGACTTCCCGCGCACCCCTGGAATTCCCGTAGCCTAGCTTTTCGCGTGTGAAACTTCCCGCGCACCCCTGTAATGGACGTACCCTGGCTTTTCGCATGTGAAACTTCCCGCGCACCCCTGAAATGGACGTAGCCTGGGATTTCGCGTGTGAAACGTTCCCGCGCACCCCTGAAATGGAAGTAGCCTGGGATTTCGCGTGTGAAACTTCCCCGCGCACCCCTGTAATGGACGTACCCTGGCTTTTCGCGTGTGGGACTTCCCGCGCACCCCTGCAATTCCCGTAGCCTAGCTTTTCGCGTGTGAAACTTCACGCGCACCCCTGTAATGGACGTACCCTGGCTTTTCGCGTGTGGGACTTCCCGCGCACCCCTGGAATTCCCGTAGCCTAGCTTTTCGCGTGTGAAACTTCCCGCGCACCCCTGTAATGGACGTACCCTGGCTTTTCGCGTGTGAAACTTCCCCGCGCACCCCTGTAATGGACGTACCCTGGCTTTTCGCGTGTGAAACTTCCCGCGCACCCCTGAAATGGACGTAGCCTAGCTTTTCGCGTGTGAAACGTCCCGCGCACCCCTGGAATTCCCGTAGCCTAGCTTTTCGCGTGTGAAACGTTCCCGCGCACCCCTGAAATGGAAGTAGCCTGGGATTTCGCGTGTGAAACTTCCCCGCGCACCCCTGTAATGGACGTACCCTGGCTTTTCGCGTGTGGGACTTCCCGCGCACCCCTGGAATTCCCGTAGCCTAGCTTTTCGCGTGTGAAACTTCCCGCGCACCCCTGTAATGGACGTACCCTGGCTTTTCGCATGTGAAACTTCCCGCGCTCCCCTGTAATGGACGTACCCTGGCTTTTCGCGTGTGAAACTTCCCGCGCACCCCTGAAATGGACGTAGCCTGGGATTTCGCGTGTGAAACGTTCCCGCGCACCCCTGAAATGGAAGTAGCCTGGGATTTCGCGTGTGAAACTTCCCCGCGCACCCCTGTAATGGACGTACCCTGGCTTTTCGCGTGTGGGACTTCCCGCGCACCCCTGGAATTCCCGTAGCCTAGCTTTTCGCGTGTGAAACTTCCCGCGAACCCCTGTAATGGACGTACCCTGGCTTTTCGCGTGTGGGACTTCCCGCGCACCCCTGCAATTCCCGAGCCTAGCTTTTCGCGTGTGAAACTTCACGCGCACCCCTGTAATGGACGTACCCTGGCTTTTCGCGTGTGGGACTTCCCGCGCACCCCTGGAATTCCCGTAGCCTAGCTTTTCGCGTGTGAAACTTCCCGCGCACCCCTGTAATGGACGTACCCTGGCTTTTCGCGTGTGAAACTTCCCCGCGCACCCCTGTAATGGACGTACCCTGGCTTTTCGCATGTGAAACTTCCCGCGCACCCCTGAAATGGACGTAGCCTAGCTTTTCGCGTGTGAAACTTCCCGCGCACCCCTGGAATTCCCGTAGCCTAGCTTTTCGCGTGTGAAACGTTCCCGCGCACCCCTGAAATGGAAGTAGCCTGGGATTTCGCGTGTGAAACTTCCCCGCGCACCCCTGTAATGGACGTACCCTGGCTTTTCGCGTGTGGGACTTCCCGCGCACCCCTGGAATTCCCGTAGCCTAGCTTTTCGCGTGTGAAACTTCCCGCGCACCCCTGTAATGGACGTACCCTGGCTTTTCGCGTGTGAAACTTCCCGCGCACCCCTGTAATGGACGTACCCTGGCTTTTCGCGTGTGAAACTTCCCGCGCACCCCTGAAATGGACGTAGCCTGGGATTTCCCGTGTGAAACGTTCCCGCGCACCCCTGAAATGGAAGTAGCCTGGGATTTTGCGTGTGAAACTTCCCCGTGCACCCCTGTAATGGACGTACCCTGGCTTTTCGCGTGTGGGACTTCCCGCGCACCCCTGGAATTCCCGTAGCCTAGCTTTTCGCTTGTGAAACTTCCCGCAAACCCCTGTAATGGACGTACCCTGGCTTTTCGCGTGTGGGACTTCCCGCGCACCCCTGCAATTCCCGTAGCCTAGCTTTTCGCGTGTGAAACTTCACGCGCACCCCTGTAATGGACGTACCCTGGCTTTTCGCGTGTGGGACTTCCCGCGTACCCCTGGAATTCCCGTAGCCTAGCTTTTCGCGTGTGAAACTTCCCGCGCACCCCTGTAATGGACGTACCCTGGCTTTTCGCGTGTGAAACTTCCCGCGCACCCCTGTAATGGACGTACCCTGGCTTTTCGCGTGTGAAACTTCCCGCGCACCCCTGAAATGGACGTAGCCTGGGATTTCACGTGTGAAACGTTCCCGCGCACCCCTGAAATGGAAGTAGCCTGGGATTTTGCGTGTGAAACTTCCCCGCGCACCCCTGTAATGGACGTACCCTGGCTTTTCGCGTGTGGGACTTCCCGCGCACCCCTGGAATTCCCGTAGCCTAGCTTTTCGCGTGTGAAACTTCCCGCGAACCCCTGTAATGGACGTACCCTGGCTTTTCGCGTGTGGGACTTCCCGCGCACCCCTGCAATTCCCGTAGCCTAGCTTTTCGCGTGTGAAACTTCACGCGCACCCCTGTAATGGACGTACCCTGGCTTTTCGCGTGTGGGACTTCCCGCGCGCCCCTGGAATTCCCGTAGCCTAGCTTTTCGCGTGTGAAACTTCCCGCGCACCCCTGTAATGGACGTACCCTGGCTTTTCGCGTGTGAAACTTCCCGCGCACCCCTGAAATGGACGTAGCCTGGGATTTGACGTGTGAAACTTTCCGCGCACCCTTGAAAATCGCATGGGCCGCTTGCCGTGATGGTCCAGGGTTAGCGCAGCCCCTTGCGCTGGTTTGTGATTTTTATGAGATTTCCCAGCGCAAGGGGCGTTCCTGGGGGCGTAACTGGCGCTGCAGCGAGTCGCTGCGCCACTGTGCGCCACGGCTGCCTGGGGAAGCTAAAATCCATGAATACGCTGTGCGCCGGATTCGGTTTTGGCGCACGCGGCTGGCGCAGACTATCGCACGCGCACGCTGTGCGCCAGCCGCGTGCGCTACTTGTGCGGTGAATTCTATGAATTACCCTGTAAGTGTGCTGAGCAGGAACACTGTGCTCCTGCTCGGCATTCTCATTGTCCTGGTCTGGCTCTTAAAAGAGGCACTGGTTGGGGCAAGCTGCCCCCTTATACCCCCACTCAGTACATCACTGGCAAGTGCTACTGGCTTCAAATACACTCTGAGGCATATTTGCATACTATCATTACAATGGGCCTCATTACGACCCTGGCGGTAAGTTCCGTAAATTACCGCCATGGCGTAAATTACGTTAACGCCGAGTAGCGAAGACGTAAATAGCACCTAATTCCGACCCATCGGGCACGTGCTTTACGCCATGGCGGTAATGTAAAGTACGCCATGGCGCTAATGGGCCAAAAACGGCCCTTACCGCCATCGCACACCGTCCATGGAGCACTACCGCCACGCACACCATAGCGGTCACCGTACTTAGCGGTCACCGCAGTTAGCGGTCACCGTAAATAGGCGGAAGCGGAAATAGCGCCATCGCGCAGGAACGGGAAATGGCATGGCGGCCATCTTTAAAAACACAATCCATCGCCATCCTCCACTACCATACCTCATCCGGCCCCCATAACCATCCACACCCATCACCCACCCCAAAACCACATCCAACATGCCCAAAGTTGTAAAAAAGGCATGTGACAGGCAGCGCCAAGACCGCTTCACCAAGGAGGAACTTAACATGCTGGCAGAGACCCTGCAAGAGAATGCGGAAGTCGTATTCTCGACACAGATGACAAGGGCGGCTATCATGAAGAAGAAGGCGATATGGGCCCTAGTGGCACAGCGAGTGAGTGCAGTGGGGGCCGCACCCCGCACAGCCCAGCAGTGCCGGAAGCGCTGGGACGACCTGAGGCTCCGTGTCCGTAGCATCATTTCGGCTAACCGCAACCTAGCCATGTCAACTGGCGGAGGCTCAGAATCACCTATCCAGCTCCAGGTGTGGGAGGAAATATGCGCATCCACCATAGGGATGGAGAGCATTGAAGGTGTCGGAGCCATGGAGAGAGGAGTGCCGACCCCAGGAGACGCAGGTAGGTGGCCAGAGCAATGCATGCCACACTCAACAAAGCCCCACTGTGCGAAGTACCCAGTCGCCCCATAGTGCACATGCAACACATCGACAGGTGAACGTGCACAGACACATCCCAACACCACCCTGCAAACAAGCAGCATGCACACCCTAACTGCTGGAACACACATAGCACCATGCTACCTCCACACAAAAGCCACCAAACCTGTATGAAATGCGCTGCATGCACCGACTGTATAGATGTCATCCCCTAATGCACGTCCAATGTCCGCGGACCCATCAATAACACATCCCTCCTTTGCTCCACCACAGATTCCGACACAGAGCCCCAGGAAGAGGGCAACACCGCATCCTGTTCCTCCAGAATGGCCAGCCCGCAGGCATCCACCCCAGCCGTCCGGAAGGGAACCCACCGGCAGCCACCAACCCTGCCTGGGGTAGAGGACAGGCAAGTGCCAGCCCCCACTACTGCTGACACAGACACAGCAGCAGCAGCAGACATGCCACTAGTTGTGGCCACTGAGGGGACAGCCTCTGCCGCAAGCAGCACCCTTGGGGAGAGTGCAGCCATAGCGGCAGACTCTGACAGCGGGCCAGGCAGCATTGAGGACATTGATGTTGAAGGGCCCACTGCCCATCCACATTCCCCCGCAATTTCCCTAAGCCCCCTGCAGGCGGATGCCACACAGGGGCAGTCCGACTCCGACGAATGGCCAGCCACCCCATCCCCCCAGCCTGAGGTGGGCATCGCACCGGAGATGCAAATGGCACTGGCCATAGGCCAGCAGAACCAGCAGGCACTACAGGACATTGCAACACGGCAGCAACAACTAACTGACCTCCTCAATGCACATGTGGCACAGTGTGGTGGGCCAAGGGATGCCATGGAGCGGTCAGCTGACCGTGTCACAGCTGCCATAGAGAACTCCACAAGGAGTATATGCACTGAGCTAGCGGCTGTGCGCAATGAACTCAGTGCACACCATCAGGGACATGCGACCGGATGTGGGGCGTGGAGCCTCATCAACCACCAGCTCAGCACAGAGCAGCCCCGTCCGTAGATCTGGGCGCACTCTCCGCAGCACGGCCAGGGGTGCCCCAGGGGCCATGGGAGGGGATACACATCCTTGACTTGCCTGTTCAGCAGGACTACTCCGCACCTTGTAGCACGGACACTACTGCACCATTGTTGGGGTGTTCAGGGGGGAGGTGGGAGGGGGTTGGGGGGGTGTTGGGGTGTTCAGGGGGGAGGTGGGAGGGGGTTGGGGGGGTGTTGGGGTGTGAAGGGGGGAGGTGGGAGGGGGGAGGGGGTGTGTCACAAGATTTCACTGTTGCAATACACATTTATCATTACCACAAACCAAATGTGTTGACATCTTTATTGCGTCCATGTGCTACATTGTTGTAGAGTCCACAGTGTGCATGTCCCACACACACACAGTGCGCCGAGTGCCGTCTCCATGTGACACGCCCCTCCTGTGAGAGTCTGACGCATGACACGCCCCTCCTGTGCATCGCTGCCTCCTTGAGGTGGTGCCCCATCCCCACCCTCATCATCCTCATCGTCAGGTGGTAGCAATTCTACGTCAGGGGGCAGGGGCACATTTCTTCTGACGCACATATTGTGTAGCATGACACATGCCATGACGACCATTGCAACCTTCTCATGCCGGTACAGGAGTGCCCCGCCAGACCTGCTGATGCAGCGGAAACGTGCCTTCAGTAGGCCAAAAGCTTGCTCGATCACTACACGCGTACGGGAATGGGCACGGTTGAAGTCCTCCTCATGCTGGTTCTGTGGGTTTTGGACTGGTGTAAGGAGCCACCTCTTCAGGGGATAGCCTGCATCACCTGTATGTGGGCAAGAATGTATGCGTCAGGGATGAGCTTGAGTGATGTACATGAAATGCCACCATGAATTGCATTGAACATTGATTTTGCAGCAGTTTCTTCTGTGCTACTGGTTTCACACCGTGCAACCGCTATATTGTTATTGTTATTGTTATTTTGCACTTATATAGCGCCTTATATACCATTGGTATGGTCTGAAGGCGCTGGTAGGTTGAACGTCCTTGGGTACCGAAGTTCAGATCAGTAGAGAGAGTAGGGAGAGTCAAAAGGTGCGTGTGAGCACCGGGTATGTGTGCAGCTCGTGCGGTACTTGTGTAATAGCTGCTTCTTAGCGGCAGATGTGGTGGTTGAGAGATCAGGATAATGTGTTCGTTCTGGCAGGATTTATCCAGGACGGATGTGGCTGCGTTAGGCCTGAGGAAAACGCCTGGCTGGGGGTGTGAAACCAGCAGTGTTTACATAGATTGATGTGGAGTAAGCGGTGTTAGTATGGGAACAGTTATACCGAATGGTGTCATAGTATCTCTGTGTTCTAGTTGAGTGGTGATGTAAAGGAGAGAGTAAGCGTGGTGGTGTGATTTGATGGGTTATATGCTCTTTCAATGTGCACATTTATTAATGCAACTTTTCCCAGAGAGGGTACCGGGCAAACTACAAAATTCATTTTCCCACGAGAGGCTAATGGGCGGTTTTCTAAATACTATTTTCCATAGAGAGGCTATTGGGCACACTTCTAAATTCAGTTATCTAGAGGCTATTGGGTACATTTCTAGGTGCAACTTTATGGAGCGTCTATTGGATATACCTCTATAATCGACTTTCACAGAGTGTGCCACATGTCTCACATGTGCCGCTTTTGAATTCCAAGGCACGAGGTATGCAGGGGTGACATGTGCCTTGTGAGTGCCGATCCACTGTGTCCGTTCAGGCTGTTTCTGTAGGTGACCTGGCACGTGTCCCGTGAGGGTTGCATTCACATGATAGCGGGAATGCAGTCTGGCTCATCATTACCCCAGTGAACAAGACTGTTGCCCATGGGGACAGTCTGTGGGCCTTGCTGTCTGTGTTTTGGTGCATTGTTCTTCCAGTCCATCATGTGCCTCCTTTGGGCACAGTCATGGGGAACAGGACTTTCAGTAGGAGCTGTTGGTGACGTGCATGGACGTACATTTCTTTGGAGTGTATGTGGTCACGGTATGGTCAATGCACTTGTAGGTGGTTGTGTCAGGGTTGGGTGACACCTTCATTGACATGTCAGGTCTTCTTAGGTCAGGCCTCATGTATGCAGGTGTCAGGTGACGTGAATGCTGCCTCAGGGTGTGTTGTGGCTAATGCTAGTCGCAGCCAGATGGAGCATGCATCATTCCCCCCCCCTTCCCGCCAGTTGGAGTATGCATAATTCCCCCCCCTGCATTGGTATGTCATTTACACACCCACTTCACATTTCAATGCCCATGACATTGGACTCACCGAGTAGCCAGGTTCTGGGCCCTGCCTGTTGCTCCATGTAGCGTGGTAATGTTGAGTTCCTCAGGACCAATGAATCATGGGTTGATCCGGGGAATCGGGCACAACAATGTGTGAAGATACTGTTGGAGTCACAGACCATTTGCACGTTGATTGAGTGAAATTGTTTGCGGTTCCGGTACGGTACCTCCTGGGCACGTGGGACCGTCAATTCCACATGGGTGCAGTCGATGGCACCGATGCAACCAGGTATGCCAGCTAGTGCATGGAAACCCACTTTGGTGTTGGCAATCTCCTGGGCAGTCCGTGGTAGTGAGATGTGGTCATCTGTGTGCTTGAGGAGTGCATCCAGCACTTGCGTCAGTGTACGCGAAAACGATGGTTGTGATATGCCATGCAAGTGCCCTACTGTGTGCTGGTAGGTGCCTGTGGCCAGGAAGTGGAGCACGGACACTACCTTCAGTAGGGGGCGGGGGGTGGCGGTGGGTGTTTCAATCATGCTGGCGATGTCGTTGTGTATCATGTCCACGATGGTGGTGATGGTGTCCCGGTCCAGTCGATACAGGGTGTGGATCTGCTCAGCGGTGAGGTTGAATGGGTTGGGTCTGACGCGTGGGATTGGGGGCTGCCTGCGTGGTAGCACTGGCTGTGCTGGTGGGGCATGCTGGGCCTGCCTTGCCCTCCTTCTCCTCCTGCGTCTCCTCTGTGCAGCCTGTTGTTGTTGTTGTAGTTGTTGTTGTTGTTGTTGTAGTTGTTGTTGTTGTTGTAGTTGCTGTTGTAGCACTCGCATTGCTATCAGGTCCTCCAGCCCCAACATTGCTAGTCCTATCGGTAGCATTGTGGTGTGTGACTGGGTGTGGGCAAGGGTGGGGTGTGCTCTTTTTGTGCTTCCTGTGTCTGTATTGCCTTCACCTGTGCTGTTTCTGTGCACCTGTGGCAGCTGCATTCACTTAACTTGTCCCTTTGCGGTTGATTCGCGATGGCGTTGTTAGCGCCATGGCGGTAAGGTACTTTACGGGCTGGGTGATGGCGTACGGTGCATGTCCGCTTGGGTCGGCATTCGCGTACCTTACCGCCATGGCGCTAGTTACGGTGTGGGAGGTCGCGTGCACGCGCCCTTGGCGCAGTTAGCGGCAGCGTTGTCTACGATGCCGCTAATGGCATCGTAGTTAACGGTCAGGGGTCGTAATCGGCCCTAGCGGAAAACGATGGCGGTAATCGTTTACCGCCATCGTTTTACGCTTAGCGCCAGGGTCGTAATGAGGCCCAATACCTGTTATGGATGGCTTTTTTTGCATTTTTGATATTGTAGCCAATAATCATCCAAAATAATGCACACCATATTACATAGTATCTAGATTGTACATACTTTATAGCTAATTGGTATGATCAATTACATCTGCTACACTGTACTACTCATTGATATTTCCTTTGAATTCCTCAACATGTGTCATATTTTGTTACCAATAGGGAATGTAAGCTACACTGATGTGTGCCACTGAGTGTATTTTCTCTATATCACCTGTCAAATTGAGGTCACCTTCACATACAATGCACACGTGATCATATGCATGCATCACTTCAGCAAGACTGTAAACAAATCCCATTCAATAATTTATTTTGTACGTCGTTGCTTTCTTAACATTTTTACACACGCATAGTTACCGTAATGGAAGATTCTGCTTCATAACATGTCTTCTCATTTGTCTTAACTAAAGGCCTAATTACAGCTTTGGATGAAAAGCTAAAATAAGCAGTATTTGCAGACTGAGATCTGTTTTAACTCTCACCTCATTACAGGCATGGAGGAATTTAACTTCGGTGGGATTCAATGGGAAAACAACTGGAGGTAAATAGCACCTATTTCAAGGTGCTAATTCAACTTGAAAATCTCCTTCCTCTGCCTCCATTCAGAAGGCGGGAGTTAAAACTGTAAAAGCGTCTACCGGGTCTTTAAAGATTGTTTTCCTGTACAGAAGGGAAGCACAAGTGATTCATTTCAATAAAAGGAAAACATTTTGAATGAGTTGGGTTGAAAATGTTTGCAATTCAGATGCCCACCTCCTCACTACCTTTGAAACTTAATTGCTAAAATGGTCAGAAATGACCTTTCTGTGCAAAAATGCACATTAATTATATGAACCACAACAGTAAAATGTCAATTTCCCTTATCAATATGAGGGTTGAAATGAAAACGAATAAATGCAGTGGATTTTCTTTAATTCCACAGGTGGTATTTCAGAAAAGCTATTTCAGAAAGCCACTACCATTATGACTTCACCACTGGAAAGGCGGTAAAGGCACTGCTGGCATTGCTATTTTCATCTGGCTGATTTTCTGCAGGAAATGTTTCCAAGACTGTAACATGCAGTCATGTCACCCCAAATATTGTCCATTTCCCTAATATTGCAGTTGTAAACCTTTGAGGGGTCTTGTATATACATTGAAAATAAATTATGAATGTGACCTACCACACATCCTGCAATAACGGGATATTGCATACCCCCAGGATGTCAATTTCCCATTCTGAAAACTATGAAATCGTGCCTCTCCTGGAAATTAGTCAACTGAAATCCAGACTTCCAACTCCTTTGCTGCTACTTTCCTTTTTGTAATTTGCCATAATTCACAGACTGTTGATTCAAATTGTAATCATCCACTTAAAATGTATTCCTGCAAGCTCCCGATTCAATTACAGTCCCATTGAGTGCATTCTGGTACAGATGGTGGATTTAGTAGCAGTTATGAAAGCATCGTTGATAACCATTGGTGGATGGGAATGGCTTAAAATGTCAGTCATGGCTGAGCTTCAATAGACTTTTCACTTCGCCTCTATTTCATTTTCGAAATGTGACTTTAACAATCCATTATTTCCAGTTTCCCTAAAAGATTCTGTTTTGATTTAGCATTTGAGCATAGGTGAAAAAGTGAGGTGGGGTTTCAAAAGACTTATGGAAACATATTAATTTGGGACCCTGGTTGAAGACGTGTGACAAAGAAGGTGTGGCTGTTGTAAAATGGGTTGTGGCCTTGTACGTGCCAAGTAGAATCTTGTATGAGTTACGCACTGCAGATCACATCTTCCACTGCTAGTAAACGAGCCAACAGGATTACGTGAGGCAGTTTCCAGTCCCTGTAAAACAGTTGAGGGTGTAGTTCATTTGTTACAGAAATGTGTATATTTAGTCTAAAAGTTGCACTCAGATCTCAGCACTCAGAGTTTAGGATTACCTTTGAAGTTTCAATTCAAGTGCACATTTAAACATGTTGTTGGGATGCACATACAGAGTCCCGACTGGGAAAAGAGGTTCACGTTGCATACGTTTTGGTAATCTGTATGTAGGTCGCTTAAAATGCAGTAATATTGCAGTTAGTGTGTGTTCTATGTAAGTTGGAGATTCGATATACATGTTATTTTGTAGCTGGATTTAATACATTTTAGTTTGCATCACAATGTGCTCGCAAATGTCATCGAGTGGGGTACAACTTTTCAGTGCATAGAAGTGGGTTGGGGTAAATTGTGAAGTAGATACATGTGGACTTAGGATAAATGTGTAGTTAGATTGCTATGGTCTCAAAAGTTCTACCATATTTACATGACAAGCCTTCTCAAAGATTGAGGTTCATCGTATTTAGAGCCTTAGGCTGCAGTGTTTCTGGTTTGCAGCAGTTGAGTGCCCTTCTCTCTGCAGATGTTTTGGATGACCAAGGTCAGCAGAGGGGGAGGAAGCAGGGGACATCGAGCAGATAGCGATAGGAGGCCAAATGATTGCTGGAGACAAGAATGGAATTAACTGCCATTAGGTTTGTTTTTATGGTTAGATGGATGTGTAGATGTGAGGGACAAACTTCCTGGAAGCCATGTTATTGAATGACCAACGGGTCCAGTTGTGTTGCAATGGTCGGATTGAGGTTAGTCAATAAATACATGATATGATATGATAGTTTATTTATTTAGCAACTATACACAATGTGTTTCAAAGCACTTCATGACAAGGGAGAGAACAAGGGAAAATACAAACATTCTAACCGGCCGTGAACAACAAGAATGCAGAATAAACTATCATTCTTGACTCAGCAACTTTTCAGACAGTACAAGTCCTAAGACAAAGATAGGAAGGAAATGGGAAACAGACAGGCGACTACTGTACTAGGCCTGACAACATTTCTAATAGAGCCAAAGAATTACATAAGGAGAGGGAGAGCGGAGAATAGTTAGTGAAACACATAAAGTTGTAAGGGAAACATAAAAGAAGGCAAGGATTCACAGTGACAATGGGCACAGCAAGATTTAGCAAGGCCCAACATGATAGTGATACTCATGAAATGGATGCTCAAGGGCAAATATTGACCAGTGTCTTATGATTCCATCTGGGTTCTCAGGAAGATAAGCAGGACACATGCTAGGGAGGCCATATGATTTAAGATGGAAGTCGCAAGAGGTGTTGCAAAGGAAACCTGAAGGAGCAGTTTGGGGTGCCAGCTGGTGTGGAATAAAGAGGAGACCCTTGCACGATCAAAGGAATGGCCATTGTTTTCACTCCTCCATCTCTTTGATGGGAATCTTGCAGAGGTTATGCATATCATGAACTGGTTTAAAGGTTCTTTGACAGATGAAGCAAGTCAACTTTTCTAAATTGTTTATAAGAACAAACCAATTCTAATTCAAAACATCATTACTGACTGCGTAACGAGACCATGTGAAAGGGGATTGTGTTTAGATAGTTGTATCCAATAGGCTTAGAGAATATGGGTGATGTTTACGTTTTTGTTTAGCGGTTAGCCAATGGAAATATGGGGAGTATGTTGTAACTGTTATGTATTAATTGTGTAAATCATCTGATCTTGTGTATAAAAGCTGTGAATTTCTTCAACATGACAATGAGTTGTTAGTTTTCATTTTAACAACGCTGATTAACCCTTCTGGCCATTTGCATGTAATAAGCTTGCTTTTCAAGCAACCTGCACTCTTCAGAGGTTTTTTCTTATTGGGTTCTGCGTTTACCCTTCTACAAAGTCGACTTTTATTATATGATTATTGCTGAATGGCTAGCAAACATATTCTATTAGAGAACTTAAAATTCAGCATTATCACAATGCTGTGGGAGGGAAATATATTCTACAACAACATGTAATGGGGCCTGCATTGGAGGGAAAATCATAACACTCACTGAGAGCAATGTTTTTCAAAGATCGTTTATTGAATAATTGCAACTACGCAACTTCTTGCTGTGCCTCTGTCTGAGTTGAAGTTACAGAGGAATTTCTTCCCACAGAATCATCACCTGCCATAATATTTAGCAATGGGAATAATAACTGGAATCCAACTGTCAGAACTAGAACACATTGACACTTCTCAAGCGTTGCTTGTTTTATTGAGTTAATTAACTTGTACAGGGTTAATACCTCATTAGAACAGAGCATATGGGCACGGAACACAAAGCACAAATGAGAGTAAATACTTCAAGCACCTGAATAACATGAAAAGAACAGTCCTAGAGCTGTTGATCTAAAGGGGGCTATGCATGTTTTTCTTTTCTCCCTGTTCGGCTGGAAGTAGTCCAGCATAGGGTGATTCCCCGTATCTGAATGTTCTTTAGTATCTTTAGTAATATTTTGTAACTAATGGTGTCAAATGTGGCTGACATGTGCAGTAGGATAGGTGAGTAAGATCTTTTTGGTATAATATACAATTACAGTTGCTTTTCAGCTCAGTGGAACACAGTCTAAGATAAGCAAGAACTCTTTAGACTTACTTAGGATTCGACCAGGCAGACCAAGTTGAGCTACACCTAAATAACACTTTTCAAGAATGGCACACAGCTATTCCAGGCAGGTACAATCTAATGTTGTAATATACTACTACAGTTGTTTTTCAGGTTAATGGAACACAGACTGAGGTAAGCAATAACTCTTTAATTTATTTTAAGGTGGCACACAGCTTACATACGGTATGTAAAATGTATATACTTTTTAAAGAAGCTATCAGCAACTTAAAGATTTGTATAGACCTAAGACCGTTTTAGCATTTGTATTAAACAGACCAGGGAAAGTAAAACCCAATGTTACACTTTATGAATGACTCAATGTTACTCTAGGTAGGTGAAAACCTAAGGAAGACTTGTTCTAAACAGGGTATACAGCACGTTTGGGGAAGTAAGACACAGTTGGGAAAACATATGGACCTATTCTCTGAAAGAAATAGTTAGTGAAGCCAACAGCATTACTTTAGGTGTCAGTCTAGAAAAATGATATGCCCCTTGAACGGAAGGCAATGTAGGATACTTGGCTGGCCGAAGATCAACCGCCTCATTTTCAGTGTTAACAATAGTTATTAGTCATTATATAGTCATTAGCTTAACTAGAGTGGAGCCATTTTAAGATGACCAAAATCGCCATTTTGTTTTCTCTTCGTTTTCTCTAACGCTGCCTCTTTGCCTCATGTAAAACTGCTTTGCTGAGATATTATTCTGCTTCAATGGTCCAAGCTTGTTAAAAGACATGTTGAACCATAATGCCGTAAGCCAGACAGAAATGTCCGGTTCCCTCGCTCATGTATCCTTGGAGGCGGGGAGCAAGGCATTTTAATCAGTAAAAAGATGCCAGCGAGTCTCCCTAGAAGAATATCAATGTACAAAACTAATATTAAAAGGTTTAAATTATGTTCTTCTTTGCGGCCCCCCTTCTTGAGCACTGTGAGGCCCCAGAGAGTAAGCTGACCTCTAGAGCGTGAATAGAAACCAGGAGATAGCAAGGCCTGGAACGTGCCATCGCCCTACGCACAGCTTGTCCATGAAAACAGAAGCGTTGTGTTCTTTAAAATAAAGACTTGTGTCTGTAGGTCCAAGATTATAAACTGTTGCTAAATATAATGGTCTAAGGTGTCATATTCGTCACTATGGTCAATCATCGCCTCCAATTGAAAGGGAATGAATTAGGGACGGCATCGAATGTGTCATTACTGTTTGTAAGATGCTCATTTTGTATATATGTAACTGATGTACGATTCTCGCTCTCTTGCGTCCCCGAGGTCTGTTAGACACACGTCGCGGGACGGGGGACCATTTGGCCAACTGGGACAATTTACTTTGCAATAAACCCTAGATTATGGGAATACAACCTCGTGTCTGGCGTATAAGTTTGTGTGTGGTGATTGTGCCTTGTTTCCACATTCGAGGGTCCCTCAGGGGCCCCTTCATAGGAAAAGAGGCACAAATAATTCACAGTTGAGTAAATTAACCTTATGAATACTTTTCAGAATGGCAGAAAACACACTCAAGGTAAGTAAGAAATGTTATAACTGTTCACTCTCAGATTTGCAGTTACCAACTAACTCTTTCACAAGTAAGTACTTTTAAACACTTGCTATACTTTTCAAGACACAATCCTTTACTTATTCAGTCTTTCCCTAGTCGATTGCATGAGTTCACTTGGAGGAAGAAGAGGGACCTTGGTGGTCTAGGTGGCAGCTGTAGGCAGCCTGAGAAATGGTTCTGTTGCAGGAAAAAGTCAGAATTCTTGTTGAAGATTGTTCAAACAAGTAAGTAGTTCACTTTGAAGTTAGTTAGGGTCCAGGGACTCCTGAGAAGACACGCTATGAGGATTCCTGCAGTGGTTCTGGTTGAACTGAATAAGAGGACTCCCATTCACAAGAACACCCCAAAAACATTACAGACATCACACAAGCTTAAAGTAAGTAAATACCCCAGTTCAGAGTTTTTTATCAGGAACTACAGCACAACCTCTGCATTCTCTCCCCGCATTTTACAGCAAGGGGCATACTGGCTGTCCAATCAAGACAACCAGCCACCCACCAGGAGTTGTTCCCTTTCAGGCAAGGTGGCAGCATAGTGCATTTCCAGACACTCTGGAGCATGGGCAGGGCATCCACAGGAGTGCCGCCAAAGACAAAACAGCCACTGAGGTCATTCCCACCTTGAATGGCAGGTGAAGGCCTTGGAAGCAGCAGGCACACAAGAAATGGCGACCAAAGAAGGGGCCCACAATTTCTGAAAAATGTTGACCCTACTGTGCATTACCGAGGCTGAATTAACAGCCTGCGAGTAATAAAAACTAAAAATCATAAAGGTAAAACCACTGCCACCAGCCATTCAATTTTAACAAAATGTTACATGGTAAGTAAGAAAGGGGATGCATTGTATTCCCCAGCACTCCACAAAGGTGGGGTGTGCAGACTCACTATATAAAATGTAAAGGGGGATGCAAATCCCTCTTTACTACTTCTGAACTGTAATTCTCCCAAGTGCATCAAAGAGAAAATAAAAGGGGAGCCCAAAGGGGCAACCCAGCCTAAGTCAAAAGTTATAGAAAGCTCTAACTTTAATCATACATTATGGAGAGACGTAAAAAAGTCACCAATAATAAGAGTACAAGACTCGGTGAGAGGGGAAAAGGATACCCCTTCACCTAGGGACAAGTCAAAGCAAAACATTCTGGGGTTCACACAGGTCAGGAAGATTTATCATTGAAATGAAAATCTTACCTAACAGTATTCCGGTAGTTGTATGTAGATCCATTTTCAGAGGATTTTGATGATGAAATATATGTTGGAGATTGGGTGGTAATTAGTTGAGTTATTTGGGCCGACTGTGGGTTCTTTGGTGAGAGGTGTCACAAAGGCATGTCCTATATTTTGGCAGTGAATGGTTATTCTGCAGAGCCTGCTGGATTTCTGGAATTTTCTATGGTGAGAAAGTCATGGGAGCGGAATGAATGAAAAACAGAAAATGAAGCAATGAAGATTTCTGTCGGTATCACTTCCTTAACTGGGTACGGTGAACGTGCTCCTTTGCTGTTCAGGTGAAGCATGTTGTGATGAGAAGTCACAGTATTTGGGAGTAGGTGTTAAAGCCTGTGCTGTGTCTTGAATTTTTGGATGATTTTGAAGAACTGCTTCTGGCCATAGTGCACTAATTCAATACAATGGCCCTCATTACGACCCTTGCGGAAATCGACTGACCGGAGCGCCACAGCGTAAATAGCGTTTCCGCCATTGCACGAAGGAGCAAAGTGCGGCCCATTCCGACCCATCGGGCACGAGCACCACGGCATGGCGGAAGTGCAAAGTCCGCGATGGCGGAAAAGACCCCAAAACGGCCCACACCGCCGCCGTACGGGGCCCCAGGTGCAATACCGCCACCCCTCTTAGCGGTCACCGCAGTGTGCGCCTACCGGAAAGTACGGTGGCCGGAAATATACGGAAACGGAAGTCAAAACACGGGCCCGGAACGGGAAACATCCCGGCGTACACCTATAAATACACTAAAACAACACAACCACTAAAAACACTACCCTGAGACACACCCCACCCCGTCAACCACCCTAGCGAAACCAAGAAAAATGGGAAAAGCAGCGAAGAAAGCGTGCGACCGCAAGCGGCAGGTCCACTTCTCCCGTGAGGAACTCACCGTGCTAACAGAGACCCTCCAGGAGAATGCTGCCGTGGTCTTCTCCACGCAAATGACCAGGACGGCACTTGCAAACAAGAAGGCCATAGGGGCTCTGGTGGCACAGCGGGTAAGTGCGGTGGGGACCGCACCCCGCACCCCACAGCAATGCCGCAAGCGATGGGACGACCTGCGGATACGCGTCCGCAGCATACTCTCTGCCAACCGCAACATTACCACAGCCACCGGGGGAGGTCCTGAATCACCCATCAAGTTGACCCCCTGGGAAGAAATCTGTGCCTCCACCATCGGAATGGAGAGCATTGAGGGAGTCGGAGGGATGGAGAAAGGAGTGCAGACATCCGAAGATTCAGGTAGGTGGGCCAGATATAACAAGCCACACAGTCCATCCATGTGAAGCACCATGCGTCCACATAGTGCAACAGAAACACATGTCCAGGATAACGTCCACACACATCGGCCTGATAGCGCACGTTAAAACCCACAATAAATACATAAATAATTAAAAACCCCTAATACACGCACTACACGTGCAGCAGGCACACCCAAACTGCAGGCTGCCAAACAACTGCACCCTCACTCCACACACAAATCAAAGCACCTCCAAGGCCCCGACCCAAATCACCCTCAGGTACCACCCCAAAGCATGTGATACAATGCCATTCCAATTCCCACAGACCCATCAATAACCCTCGCCCTCCTTTACTCCACCACAGGGTCCGATCCAAACGACGAGCCACAGGACACCCCTACCAGCACACCTGCAAAGAGGGCCAAGACCAACGGCCAGAGACCCTCCACCTCAGCTGCACGCATCAAGACACGGCAGCAGCACAAATCAGGTGGTAGCACAGAGGAGGGAACATCAACAGGCACCCCAGCAGCCAGCATGGCCACAACACCACCACCACAGGTCCCCCCAATGGATGCCACAGAAGGCACTGCCTCTGGTGGCAGCAGCACCATAGGTGACACCCCATTGATGGCAGCATGCTCGGACACAGAAGACGGGGATGTCGAGGTCAGATCCATCCATGACCTGTCCCAATCCCCCTGTCTGTCCCATCCCGTACAACATGAGGATACCACGCAGGTGCAGCCACAAGACGACGACTGGCCATCCCCCCCAAGCCCTGTGGCAAGGCAACATGAGGACAACAGCCCCTCTGTGACACCCCCGCAAATGGGCATGGCCCAGCAGAGGCAACAGTCCCTCGACAAGTTAATCGTCCAACAGCAGCAAACGGCCACACTCCTCAAGGACCATGCCGATGAATGTGGGGGCACCAAGGCAGACATAGAAACATCAACAGAGACACTTAGGGCAGAAATGGAGAGATGTACAGAGACGCTAAGGGCACAAATTGAGAGTAGCACCGAGAGCCTGAGAGTCCAAATGGAGAGTAGCACCGAGAGCCTGAGAGTCCAAATGGAGAGTAGCACCGAGAGCCTGAGAGTCCAAATGGAGAGAAGCACCGAGAGCCTGAGGGGGGAACTGCATGCGACGTCCAAAGACGTATGTGCCGAACTTGCCGCAGTGCGCCGTGTGCTCACTGAGCTCTCGCAAACCCTTAGGGACATGCATGGACGTGAGCAGGCAGACACATCATCCGTTGCAAGTTCCGTCCAGGGCAGCCCCCAACGTAGATCAGGGAGGAACCTGCGCTCCACAGGCAGGGGTGGCCCTGATACCCGCAGAGGGGGCTTGCAATAGCGACAGGCCACTGACAATGAGCATCTTTGGACACTGGTGTTCGGGTGGGAGGTAGGAGGGTGGAGGGGGTGTGTTGGGCTCACTTGGGTGGCGGGTCGATAGGGTGTTCAACATGATATCACATATGCCATAAAAAGTGCACGATCACCCAATGAGATGTGTGGACATTGATCTTTGTGTACTAGGCCATCATAGGCGTACAGTCCATATTGTGCATGTCCCAGACACACGCAGTGCCACGAGTCCCGTGTCCATGTATCAGCCCCCAGGCGTGAGTGCTAGAAGCATACATCAATGAGATGCTGACGGATGTCACGGCCCTCCGGTGCCTCGCAGACTCCTTGAGGTGCTGCCACATCCCCACCCTCATCATGACCATCATCCGGTGCTTGCAGTTCAGCGTCAGGGGGCATGGGCACATTTCTACGTACGCACATGTTGTGGAGCATGACACATGCCATGACCATCTTTGCAACCTTCTCATGGCGGTACAGGAGTGCCCCGCCAGACCTGCTGAGGCAGCGGAAACGAGTCTTCAGTAGGCCGAATGCCTGTTCTATGACTACACGGGTACGTGAGTGGGCATGGTTGTAGTCCTCCTCATGCTGGTCCCGTGGGTTCCGGACTGGTGTGAGGAGCCATCTCTTCAGTGGATATCCAGCATCACCTGTATGTGGACGATAAACGTAGGATGTGGAATGCCATTGATACGTACGCACACCCCCCCCCCTTCCTGCCAGTACATTGCCAAATCACATACCCCACATCATCATGCATGCAATGAGACTCACCGAGTAGCCAGGATCTGTTCCCTGCGTGTCGCTCCATGTAGCGTGGTATGGTAGAGTTCCTCAAGACCATGGAATCATGGGTTGATCCAGGGAATCGGGCACAACAATGCGTAATGATCCTGTTGGAGTCACACACCATTTGTACATTCAGGGAATGAAATTGTTTTCGGTTGCGGTACTGGGCCTCCATGGCATGTGGGACGACCAATTCAACATGGGTGCAGTCGATGGCACCAATGCAACCCGGTATGCCGGCAAGTGCATGGAATCCCACTTTTGTGTTCGTAATTTCCTGCTCCGAGCGTGGTAGGGAGATGTAGTCGTCTGCGTGCTGCAGGAGGGCATCGAGCACTTGGAATAGTGTCCGTGAAAACAGTGGCTGTGATATGCCATGCAACTGTCCGACTGTGTGCTGGTAGGTGCCTGTGGCCAGGAAGTGGAGTACAGACACCACCTTCAGTAGGGGTGGGATTGCGGTTGGGCTATCTATCATGCTGACTAGGTCAGCCTGTGTCATGTCCACAATGGCGGCTATGGTGTCCCGGTCCAGACGGTAGAGGGTGTGGATCTGCTCATCAGTGAGGTTGAACGGATGTGCTCGGAGGCGTGGGATTGCGGGCTGCCTGCGTGGTGGTAGTGGCTGTGCTGCTGGGCCTTGCTGGCCCTGCCTTGGCCTCCTCCTCCTCCTGCGTCTCCTCCGTGCGGCTGGTTGTAGTTGTTGTTCGTCTTCTTCTTGGAGTCGGAGTAGTTGCAGTGCTATCAGGTCCCCCAGGGCCAACATCGCGAGTCCTGCCGGTAGCATTTCGCTGTGGTTGTGGGAGGAGACTGGCTGTGCAATTTATGTGTTTTCAGGCTGTATGGCCTCCACCTGTGGTGATTGATTCCACCTGTGCTAACGGCTCTCCCCTTTG
Organism: Ambystoma mexicanum; assembly: GCF_040938575.1. Lineage (NCBI taxonomy): Eukaryota > Metazoa > Chordata > Amphibia > Caudata > Ambystomatidae > Ambystoma > Ambystoma mexicanum. The sequence goes on along the minus strand of NC_090939.1, from coordinate 568,751,136 downwards.
GCCGAGCACGTCCCGCGCACTACGCTGCAATTCGGGTAATGGTATCTTGCTATTGCAATCATGTATTTGTACCCGATGGGCGTGTAAGATTGGTTGATATGTTCATTCTGCTGTGGTCCCATTGTTTCCCATACTATCTGTGCAGTCGCGAACAGACTTGTGAAGGGTCAGTGGAACGTAGTACTCGAGTAACGGTGGGCCCTCATGCATCACTGTACCGAGTTGCAACGACGGGCGGGGCGTCCCATTTGTGGGTGAAGGCAGTTGCCATTTTCACACACAGCCGCACTCGATGGAATAATTAGTGATTTCAAACGGCCAGAGATGCCTTTTCGACGTGATTTTGCAAATGAGGAATTCGAAGGGCGGCGCTTTCGGTTTCCAGCTAGCGGCGAGGAGATGCCCACAGGTCTGACTGCAAATATAACGTTCTATTGTTCTATGTCCTTGAGACAGGGCCCATGGCGAGGGAGCAATGATTGATATGAATAGTTTGGGATGCGCAATAGCTACGTGGGCGATGAGGCCGGCCATTCCCAAATACATGTTACTTCACAACACTGGATTTACGGGCTGGGGCACTGTGGATGTAGCAGGCTGCATTACGCACAGACTCAATGGACGTTTCTAATGTCATGTGAGTAATTATTCAGGCGTTTTGATCCCGGGATGAGGGAATGATGAATGGATGCATGGGCAGGTGATTTGGTGCAGAGTTTGGCATGTACAGGGCTTCTTGGGATCTATCCGCCTCCCCTACGCTATGTGATGCAGGGCTGCCATAGTGGGACCATCGTCTATCTGGCCTTGTTGAGCCCTCCCTGTCTCGACGCGCCCTCAGACACTTGTGTCCATGCACGTTAACATTCCCATCTGATGGATTCTGTTTTGGCAGACGCATGCACAGGTACACTCGTTCGTGATGGTGTTTACAACTAGGTATAGATGGTTATGAGTCGCAAGTGGCTTTGGGGTGTTGATGATCCTTTGGAGTGGGCTGGCATGCATATGGCTGTGGATTTCGTGTGCTCATTGAAGTGAGTTGTTCGAATGTAGTTCTGATGGCCATTCTGTTCTTGTTCTTTTCTTTTGGTTGACAGGTATCTCCTCCCCTTTTGCCACTGCCATCTGTATGCCACTCCTGCAGATGGATTTTACTCCCGACACCTGCTGCTTCGTGTTAATCGGTGGAGCAGCATTACGATCTTATGGGACGATCGCCAGTGGCCCACATGCCCTTACGCAGTACTGGTGGCTCGGAGCAACATTTCGGCCTTTCAGCTGGACTAGTGCCTCCCCATTGGGACGGCCCTGCGGTTGTGTGCGCTTCCTTTTTGCCTTTTCGTACGTGATTGTGGCTCTGTGTACCATGATGGGACAGGGCGTCACACAAGTAGTGGCTGGTCATTTCTTGCGGATGCAGCCCACAATGGTGAAATGTGTTTTGGAGTTCATGGCCTGATGGCTGTATGGGCTTGGTGATTTTGTTGTGCATTAAATTTCTATTCTGATTTGGGCCGTGTAGCGTTTTTCTTTGCAAGTGATGTGGCATGTGCCTATATGTGGGGCGATGTATTGTGAGGAGATCTGCATTGGGTTCCTGCTTCGGGGTTTAGTTGCGTGGTACTTTGCTGGGCGCGTTTGCCTACTGAGCCCGTGAGGTCAGGGATGGGGGCTGCCTATATGACAGTTTGGATGTTGTCATGCTCAGGGGCGGGGGATTGGGTTTTGTGTGACAGATGGCGGTCAGCCAGGTGGACTGGTGGAATGATGTGATTTTCGGAATGTTGCTGGTCACAGGTGCCTGTGTTTGCGTGCGTTTCGGGGGGGGGGACTGTGGTCATGTCCATTGGGATGGCTTCTGTATTCGTGCCATCTGTGCCCTGCAGCTCCCATTGGCCCCTCTTGTGTTTCTTTTGTTCGTTGGCATGCATGGGTGCTTTGTACATTTCAATGGTTGCATTGTGACTTCATTGCACCTACAGGGTGTTGTACTTTGTGGGCAGGGAGCGGTGTACAGGCACTCAGTGGGGCCGTTTACGGTTGATTCGCGATGCCGTACTTCTCGCCATGGCGGAATGGTCCATTCCGCCATGCCTGATGGCGTTAGGTACATGTCCGCTAGGGTCGGAATTGGCGTACCGTTGCACCATGGTGGTGTTTGCGGTTTGGCATGGCGCGCGCGCGCGTGCTTAGTGCAGTTAGCGTTGGCGTTCACTACGGTGTCGCTAATGGCTTCGTACTTTGCGGTGACGGGTCATAGTCGCACCGAGCGCTATTCGATGGCGGTATTGCATTTCCGCCATCGTTTTCCCCTTTCCGCCAGGGTCGTAATGAGGGCCAATGTCATTAGTGGGATTAATTTGCTTTGGTGGTTTTTACCATCAAGTACCATAGTTGATGATTACAAGCTAGTTTGTCTTTTTTCTTCTACAGTTTTTCTGAAGAGTCTGATATTCTTTTTGATGTTATTCAACTTGGGAGTAAACCATTTGGCAACTTGCTTCTTTTGTAAAGTTTTGAATGACTTTTTTTGTGCTATATTGTCCTGGGTTGTGCTTATTCAGATGCGCTTGTCATTGAGTTTGGTTGCTTGGAGATTTTCCATAAGGGTGTCCATTTGAAACTCTTTCCATGGTTGAGTGAATGTTGGGTTTCCGGTGGAAGGTTCTTTGTGTACAAGCGCTTCAGAGAAAAAAGTAAACAGGATAAAAGATGGGGAGGAAACAGTGGTGAAAGTCTCAATGCAAATCACACCATCTGGAATGTGCCCTGCCTTGTGGGTGCATTATTTAACCAGTCATTTAACTTGTACAGAACCAAGGCTTGTAGAGGTTTGTAGCTACATCATTCTCCTTCTCAAGACAGATGTTTATTTTTATTTATTTATGTATTTAATTATATAGCACCGGGAACCCTCCGAAATCAGGGTGCACATAGACATGAAGAACATTTATTAGACCTGACTGAACATTTATGTGGTAGTCTCAGGAGAATGCTAGGTGGTGTTAGTTAACCCCTTTAAACAGTAATGTTTTCAATTGAGCGCAGAAGCTGTTGATATTTATTTTCAGCAGAATTTTGCCCGGAAGCCTATTCCAGATCTGTGCTGCCCTAGTCGGGAAAGCTCGACCAAATTCTCTGGCCTTTCTGTATCTGAGCAATTTAATTGTACCCAGATTGGCTGATCTTCACACCCAGTTGGGGACGTAAGGGAATGTTCAGGTCTTTAGACACTTTGGGGTCTGACCATAAAGGCGCTTATGGATGATACTGGCTGCATTGTAGTGGATCCGAGCCACAATAGACAGCCAGTGTAGTGATTCTCTCCCCATGGAGATATGTTCCCTTCTAGGGATGCACTAAATTATTCTAACTACATCGTTTTGGAGAGTTTGCAACCGCTGGATACACTTTTTCTTAGTCCCTATCAGCAGGGAATTGCAGGAGTCAATATGTGTTAAAATGAGATCAGTGCCTCTGTATTGATGTCTGCGTTACAGAATACCCCAAGATTTTGTCTGCCACTGTAATGTGCTAAATTGTCGGTATTCATGACCCAGCTGAGATCTCGCCCCAGTACTCCCAAACAGTAGCAATTCGGTCTTAGTTTCATTAAGGCAGAGCCAGTGCTCCATCATCCAATTCAATATTCTTTTGAGAATAGCAGTAAAGTTCTTGCTATCCTTCTCATAGTCTCCAGCAGTTTCCAAAATCATTTGTGTGTTGTCAGCGTAGTTGCTAAATGTAAGACCGAGTGACTCAAGCAGGCCTCAAAGTGGTCTGACGTACAGATTAAATAGCGCTGGTGAGGCACATGCCCCATGCGGGACTCGACACCAAATGGGGGCCGAATGAGAGGAGACAACATCCCAAGAGATGGAGGGTTGCCTATTGGATAAGAAGGATCAGAACCAATTTATGGCAAGGGACTTGCACTTCCCAACCTTCCGAAGCGTATCTATGAGGAGGTTGTGATCTAACAGATCAAACGCAGCAGATAGGTTGAGAAGGACCAATATTCCATTCTTTCCTTCATCTGCTAGTTCTAACATGCTTGTCTGAAGGTCTAACAGGGCTATCTCCTTGTTGTAGTGTGGAAGCCTGATTGTTTATGATGGAGTATATGCTCTGTGTCCAAAAAACCATGGAATTGTTTTCTGGTCATTTTGTCAAGGATTTTCAGCGAGAGGTTGGTATTAGATCAGGGCCTTACGTTTTCACCTCCTTTGGGTCCAAGCCTGCTTTCTTCACTAAGGGCAAGATGGTAACAACCTTAATTTTGTCGTCAACTTGGGTATGGTCAAACAATGAGTTGACCAGTTAGGTAAAAAAGGGGGCACATTCTTTGCTATAACTTTCAGAGGGATAATGTTTTCACTGCAAGAGGTGGTATGCATTGAGGACTCCATTTCAGATATGGTCACATGTTTGAAAACAAAGCATATTTGATCCCGCGGCCTATCCTGCCTGTCAACAGCCATGGGCTGTTTGTGTGGTTTATTAACCAAATCTTTTTCACTTTTCTCCCAGGCAGCCTTGATTTTATTTACAAAGGGCATTTTGCATTCATTGCAATCTTCTCTGTGGGATGAAAGGGTTGGGATAAGGCCTTGGTTTTCCAGCAATTTTAAGATCTCAAATGTTTTTTTAGTGTTGTTTTTTGCCCCCCCGATTTCCTTCTCAAAGAAGTCTTTTTTGGTTGCAATAATCTTCACTTTATATTCTGCTTCTAGCATCTTCCATCTTTCCTTATTAGGTACTGACGGATATTTTACCTATGGCTGTGCGGCGCTTCTTTTCAGTTTTGTCAAATGGACGAGTTCATCAGTAAAGCATTTATTGTGATTTGTATTCTCTCTCACCATTTTCTTTGCCATGGGGGCTACTTGGTCTAGCATCTTGATGAGAGATTCATTGTATTTTTCTACAATCTTATCTGGGTTATCAGTGCTGTTGGTGGAAGACATAATTCCCTGTAATCAATTTTTTGGAATTTCTTTTAAGTAGAGTAAAAATCTAAAATGCAATGGTCTGGCCAAATGCATGGAGTCGTACTTGTCATTTTAACCTCAACTTTTCTGGAGATCACACAGTCGAAGATGTTTCCTGCGATGGCAGTGGGTTCGTCATTTTCAGTTCCAGGAGCGATTCTTCCAATGATATCACCTCTTTATCTTTAGGATTATGCAGCAAGCTATTGAGATTGCCAACTACCAAAGCGGGGCAATTAGGGCCATTAATGTTTTTATGTTGTGTTATGTTATGTTAAGGAATTTATAGTGCCCACCTGGTACCCGTAGGCTGATGGGTGCAGACTAACAAACACAAAACAGAATTACATATACATCAAAGCTAGAAGCATTCCAAGGTAAATACAGATACGGCTCTAAACGAAGAGCAGTGTTTTCAACTTTTTTTTAAAGAGTTCTGTTGAAACCATAGTTCTTATATAAGAAGGGAGGGCGTTCCAGGTTGTAGGAGCCGCAACTTCAAAAGACCCTTGTCTAGTCTTATTGGTCCTATGCCGGGGAACAACAAGTATATTCGAGTTGTCAGATCTCAGTGACCTTCCCTTGTCTTTCACAACAATGGCCTCCATCAAATACGATGGTATTGGACCCACAATGCATTTCTGAGTTATCAGGAGGAGCCTGAACTGAGTTCTTGCTCCAACTGGTAACCAATGTAGACTCCTTCTGGCCTCAGAGATGTGATCTCTTTTTCTCAGGCCTTTTACCACTCTTACTGCCCCATTTTGGATGACCTGAAGGCGATGAATCTCCGACTGCGGAATGCCCACCAGGAGACTACAGCCATAATCTAATTTCGAGCCAATAATGGCTCTAGCCAGCGTCTCTGAGTTATTTTCAGAAATGAATGGGCGAAGATGGCGGAAGAGTTTGAGGAAGTAGGAGGCTGACGAGACGAGGCTATTCACCTGCGCCTTCATATTTAGATGTCTATCCAGACATACTCCTAACGTCTTAACCTTGGACAGTGTATTAATAACACAATTGTCCAGGTTAATATTCTTATATTCCTCTCCTAATTTGTCCAGTTTGCTTGGTGACCCTACCAGGAGGAGCTCCGTTTTGCCACTATTCAGGGCCAATCCGTTGGCTACCATCCAGTTTTAGATCTTCGCATTAATTCTATTAATAGAAGCTTTGTCCTTTTGATGTATTCCTGAGATGGGAAGGATGCATTGCGTGTCATCCGCGTTTTAAGCAAAAGTAATAGATCATCATTCAAATGAACCATGTCCTGGGATGGCTGATAAACTAGGATGAGATTAGAACAGCTGTGGGGGGAGGTGGAGAGTTTCAAATGCAAAACTTCACACTCCTTGCACGTACTCATGCCTTCAAAATACTGGAAGCATTTTTTTGCAATGACTGCCACCACACCACCCACACCTGTGGGTCGGTTATGAAACTTGATAGAGTACCCTTCTCGAACAGCCATGGCGATGGTCGGGCCGTTGGCCTCAGAGAGCCATGTTTCCGTTAAGCAGAGGATGCCCAGATCTTGTGCAAGCAGTAGATCATGAACATCAATAGCATGTTTGTTAAGTGATCTTGTATTCAACAATGCTACTTTAATTTCCCGTCCGTCCGCCAAGAACAGGGGGCAGCCAAAGATAGTGTGGTTTTTTGGGGCACTGGTGATTATGTAATTCCCAACCTCAGTGTGCTGCTGCACCTTTTTGGGGGAAGGCAATGTCCTATTGACGGTGTCCGGGGTGAGAGCACTATTTAATTTCAAAGCTACGTAGCGGTCGACCCTGGAAAGTCTTGCTGCTTTTTATGCAGCCATTAACAAGGGTAGGACTGGCGCAAAACCCATACCTGTTTCAGGATCAGATTTAAGGTGTCTGCTGCCGGAGCAATCAGTACAGGTTCTACTGTCGATGGTATCACAAAACTTGACCAATGCTGGTGACGCCAGATGATGACTGGGGAAGACTGGGCTTGTCTCAGGTGCGCAGGTGCACCAGATCAAGTGATTTGAGGAATCTGGGGCTGCTGGGAAATGTAGTTTCCCTGGCAAAGTAGCTCAAGCAGAGTGCACAAAGCCGAATGCTGCTTTTAAAGTGAGCAGACTAACCTCACATGCAGCCAGGCACACAATCCACAGAACGTGATGGAATCTCACAAGTAATTACAAAGGTCCTTCAATTTCAGTTAAAGCACACCAAACACACATTCAGCTTTTCCATCAGCAAGATAACACACACACAGGTGCAAAAAAGAAAGGATGTCTGATTTCTCCCGTATCAGTCTGCAGACAGATTAGCAACCACTACAACCATTAGCAACCACATCAGCCAGGTTTTCTTTGAAGGAAGGGTTGTAGGATGGCAGTCTGTCATGAGAAGGAGTGGTGTGCATTGTGTGAGATCAAGCTGATTAAAATTAGTGATTTGCAGTCTGTGATTTTATTAAAGATTTGAGTTGTAAGTTTGATAGAGCCTCTGCGAACATGTGCAATTATTCCTCCTCTCCTGGATATTTTGTTGTCAAACTCATTTTGCAGCCAACAGGAATAGTTTCATATATAACTGTTGAGTGATCTTTTGAGACTCAAGGTTCGGTGCTAAGTATGTCTACTTTGCAATTGCTAACATTTCATAAATATTAGAAGAATGTTTGGTGATAGGGCAGGTATTGCTGAGGAGTAACCTATTACCAAATGTTAGTAGAGGGAAGTTTGTTAGCCTTTTGATTTTTACGTGGAGATCAACTGTAGTCTTTTGGTGATACCCTTCATCCTCAAACTGGCAGAGTAGCTTCTTCATGTGGTCAGGTTGATCACCATGGCTCCAGTGGAGGATGGCAGTAGGGATCTGTTTTGTGATATTTAGTGTTTTTAATGGTGATTCAGTGGTGACTCTTGCAGGCTATGCTATGATTCTGGTGGTTGGTGTGGTTGAAGATGTAAATCTAGCAGTCAACAAGGAGATTCATTGAGAGTTGGTGTGGTTATTATAAGTATAATTATTTTTTTTATAATGCGATAATGCGTTTAATACCGTAGAGGTTTCTGAGCGCAGACCCAGAATGCAAACCTGAGTTGCTCTGTGTCATCTTGCTACCAATACGAGCGTATTGCCACTGAGCTATACTACCTGTGCCAAGTGTGCTGTTTGCTGAGTCAGTGGCAGCATTCAAGGTCTGGTAATTTGATGGTGATGTGGGGATGTGTTTGATGAAGTATATCGAGATGGTTTTCTACTTCTCTCTCCTTCTCTGCTGTATTTTAACATTTTACCATGATGCTAACTTGCTCTGTAAGGGGTACTTTTGGGTAGTGAGGATTGGTAGATATGATATGATATGATGTGGCATTTATTAAGCGCCTGTACACCAGTGTTTCTGATAGCGGGGCTTGGACGAATATGCATGGTTCAAAGATTGGGGGCTCGCAATGTGAGAAGTGTACAGAAGAAGAACCACAGAGGAAGGACTACAAGATTTGCAGTCATGGGGGATGCGAAGATGCTGACTAGATTGACTTACAACACAGTCAATAATGAAATATTGCCAAGGGGGTGACACTGGGAGACATTGCATTAGAATAACGTGAATAAGAGTGAAGGAGCACTAACTGGGAATGAGCATGTAGAATGTGTGAATACAAAATAATCAGATGGGGAAGGTACATTGACGGAAAGAAAAAGGCACAGGTCTGGAAGGAGCACTGGTGAGATGGAAGGATCACTGAGTGAGCTGATTTTCATCTGGAATGGGGGCAGTAGAAGAACCATATGACAATGAAGCACTCTAGGATTCGAAGTAGCACGGGGAGAGTGGATGGGACTTTGGGTGTGTGAAAATAGTACTAGGACAGAATGGGTACTGGAGTGTGTAAAGGCCACTGGAGGCAGAAGGTGCACACAGTACAGAAAGCAAAATGCATGTTGAATACACACTACAGATGGAGTAGAAGGAACAGTGGAGGGGAGGTAGCACTTGGGAGAGAAGGAGCACATAGTGCAGAAGAAACATGAGGTACAATAAGCATACAGGTAGAAGCATGGATGTTGAGTACAGAGGTGGAGCAAACTCTCAGATAGAAATAACACTAAGTAGTTCAAGAAGCACAAGGAAGGCATACGGTAAAGAGTAATACCTCCTTGGGGAGGAGCATTGGGGCAGAAGAAGCACTGAAAAAAAAGACATTGCAACATTGTCAGGCTGTATAGGCAGGTAAACTCATTATTGGCTAAGCCCAGAATCTCCTAAGCACCGGGGTGATGGGGAGTGGTTTAAAGTGCAGAGTGGGGGCAGTTGAAGCAGGAGGGAAGGATCATGCGGAACAAACAGGTTTTGGAAAAGGGGAGAAAAACAGAAATGGAGCACAATGTGTGTGGATGAAGGTAGAAGAGCATTCTGGGGCACTTAATAGTTCATCATTGGCTCAGCTGAAAGGAGACTCGAGTGATATAAATGAGGAAAAATAAAGAGGGGTGAGACCATGGATTAATTTAAAGACAATAGTGGGAAATGGAAAATAATTCAAGAATCAAAAGGAAAAAGAGATATAAAAAGCAGAGAAGAATAGACCGAGGAGCGAGGTGGGAGAGAAAAGAGAAGACAAATAGATTACTTTTAGACATAATGTAGGGGAACAAGGGGAGAGGCAGGGAGACCAAGGAGGAGGGCTGAGCAGTAGCCTATAGGAGAAAAGATAAGAGAGATAATAAATAGTTTAATAGATTGAAAAGAAAGGTAGGGATGGGAACAACAAATATTAAGTGAAGCATATTGGAGGATCGGGCAGTGTTAGAAATGCGAAGGGAATAAGTGAGGCAGGGGTAATAAATGACACCTAGGTTACGGGCAGATGAAGTGAACAGAGGATGAGGGTCAGGGTAAGGATAGGGAAGGCCCAGAAAGGGGAAGGAATGAAAGTAGTAGGAAAGAAGAGAACCTCGGTTTTGAGGGGTTTAAGGTGAAGGAAATGACAGTTAGAGATCATTAGTGAAGTGATTCTGAAAAAGGAAATGTGAGTATTATTAGCGTATAGATGGAATGAGAAATGATAGGAGGAGATGAGAGTAGAGAGAGGGATAGCATAGAGAGACAAGAGAAGAGGACCAGTAACAGAGCCTGAGGAACCCTATAGAGAAGAGGACTGGAGGGACAAAGTATTAACGGACCAAGTGACAGAATAAGTACGGTTAGAGAGATAGGAGTGAAATCATTTGAGGACAGTGCCAGAAAATCCCCGAGAAATGATGATAAAGTAGAACTGAGTTGTCAACAGTATCAGACACAGCTGAGAGGTTGATTAGAATAAGGTTAGAGGAGAGCTTAGAATGACATGCAGTGAGGAGAGATTCGGTGACATGTAGGGGGGCAGTCTCATGGAGTGAGAGGGTGAAATTCAGACTGAAGAGGTGGTAGAAACAAATGAAGATTAAGGTAGACAGAGACCCGAGAATAAACAGTATGCTCGAAGAGGTTGGAGGGAGAAGGATCAAAATGAAGAGAAGGGTCAAGGGAGGGTGTTTTCATATAGGAAGAATAGTAGCATGATTAAATGAAGAAGGAAAGAGCTAGTGAGGGAAGAATTAATGACACAAGAAGATGAAGGATGCGATGGGGAGAGATTTGTGGAATAAGAGAAGAGGGAAATTGTTCCAATGTGGAAGCTGTAGGAGGGGCTCAAGCTAGGATGGTAGTGGTATCCAAATAAGAAAGAGAGGAAACAGAAGATAATGATTAAGAGCAGGAAATTTGCGGGGAAGAGAAAGGGTTGGTTTTAACAGGCTAATTAAGATCTAAAGGACTTTGGTGCACTAATAATACAACAGAAGTGGACCTCTTGCTCACTAAGCCTAGAGTGGTGCTGTACATCAGCTTCACTATGCTGTCTATGCACAATAAGGCTGCAATTCTAAATTCTGGTCGAAATGCCTATGACAGCCATTACATGTCATTGTGTTGGAAGAGAAGCTTGCTTGAACAACATCATGAGGCTATTATGTTTTGTAAACATTCTTTTACTGACTGCATTAGGAGAAGTACAATAATAATTTCAGACAAGAAAGTTATTTCAAACCAAGGTCAGCTAGGATTAATTTAATGTGGAGCCTCCAGGAACTATAATTATTTGTGCCCAAAGGGTAACCACATTCCTGCACCACTACAGTAAAGTTGGCTACATGTTGCCTTTAAAGTCAGTACCAAGTGCATCAAATTACAATCTGTTATTTCACTTTAACTTATCAATTATTTCCACATTAACTTCCAAATTTGATGGCAAGATATTCAAATGTATTGTCCACATCAAGACATTCACCATTCACAAACCAATTTAGCTTCTTATCTGTGTTTCAAACAACACACATCATTTGCCATTTACCATGGTTAACAATGAGTTAATTGTGCTTGAAAAAGATTTCCACTGCAGTCAACAAGCAATGTAGGTCAATGAATGGTGTATCCGGCTCATTTGTATTATCTGCATACATTAGTGAGTTGACAAGTTGCTATTGGAACTTTTCTGGAAGCGAGAACACATTGCCCACCAGCTTGTGGCAGATCAGAGGTATAAATGTTTGAAATTGAAGGGTTTTAAACATCTTGATTTTTTGTATTTGATGTTATTAATACTTTTAGATCAACTGCCCTCCTTAGCTAGCCCATTCTTTACTGCTGTATCATGGTATAGTGTTACAATCATCCTTAATAGACACTCATTAATTCCAGAAGACCAACATGTTTCACCTTAAGTCATGATTTATCCTAAAAAAGCAGTCAAGTAATCAACAAAGCTAATGAAAGCCATTTATTGTGCCCCATGATTGCATAGTGCCTAAGATATTAAAGGCCCAACCAATTAGCTGAGGTTATTAGTAATGCTTAAAACCCTGACAAGGTAATCGGGGTTAAGATCTTACACACAATCATTTAATTCACCCCAAATAACACAAGCAAACATTTTAATGTGCACCCCTAAGAAGTCAATTAGACAATGGGCCTCATTACACGGATGGCGGTAAGGGTTTACCGGTACGGGTATTTTACCGGTACCGGTAAATCCTTACCGCCTTACTACGAGGTCCCTTTGCAGGTTGGGGAATTTAACGCCTGCTTCTTGCAGGCGTTAAAAACCAACCCGCAAAGGGACCCAGGGAGCTAATTACGGTACCGCAATTTGCGGTACCATAATTAGCGCCTTCCCCATTCTCATTATGCCCTATGGGGCAAAAATGGGAATGGGGAAGGGCAATGGTGGAAGGGGGAATTACCGCCCCGCCAACCTTGGAATGGGGCGGTAATTCCCCTTTCCGCCAAGGCGGGGCCGGTATTTTACCGGCATGAACCATGGTGCTAATAGCACCATGGTTCTCCGCCATCCGTGTAATGAGGCCCAATAAGGATCAACATTGTTACAGACTTTGTCAAGAGCTGAGTACGGTTTCATTTTGTTTTCTATAAGAACGGCCACACTAATAATATTGTCCTTTAATATCAAGTTGCCCTTTCAATCAGGGATCAGACTTCTAATATCATGTGCCATGCTACTTCAATTTCCAGATTATGCCTGATTATCCATCTATGGAGCTCAACATGATCAACGGCATGGAGAGGTTGTACAGCTCCATCATGCTAGATCTGATATGCATTCATATCATGTTCATCATGTGATCCATACTAATTTTACATTTTCCAAAAGGGTATCCCATTACCACTAATGATTACAATTCTTTGAACATTTCTCACAGCATTCACACGCTTTTAATTTCTTGCGATGTATAATGAAGTTGTACATTGTTTTCTCAATCAGATGTCTAAACATAGACTTTACAATAGAACATCAATTTCTCTGTAAAGAGTTCCAAGAAAATACATTACTGTATTAAAGTAATTCTATGTAGCGATGGTTTACTGATAAGTTGTATTGTCCCCTTCAAATACCAGCAAAAAGCTTGGGAAGTGCTGAACTGCTCAGGTAAATCAGTGCTGCTGTGGAGGTCTAGTGCTTTTCCATAATTGTAGCCACCTTGTATCTTTGCACACTCCCTACTATTGTGCCACGTAACTGCCCAGTGGTTGTATTCCTGTAAATGTGTGCATGAAGCATTGCTTTCTGTGCATGAGCAATTGCATTTGCTCAGTCCAAGTGCATCTGGACTTCTGCTAATGCAATGATGCATGCTCCATAATTCCACCTAAGGAGGAGAAAGATGGAGATTAACATGCATGGTCATACATTACTTTTTCGGTCTGCTGAGGCTAGCAACACATGTCGGCATCCTATTCACAGAAAGATCTTGCAAAACTATACATGTTGTGCACCCTCATTATAAAATTACACATGATTTGTATTAAAAGAGCTGAATAAGGGAACATGCTGTTTCTTCAAAAATTGTCCATCAAAAAAAGAGCAAGCCTCCCTGATTACGAAACAGGTTTAGGAAAACTCATTGTGAAAGTGACCAAACATATAGATGGGAAGCAGGGGAAAGTTAAAATTAGAGTGGGTAGAAGGGCAGAGTGTATGTAAGGCATGGTGGAAACCACATACTTGCAGGAGGGAAGAGGAGGAGGAAATGTAATTTCAAACAAAACTAAGAACAAACATTCACTGAAACCTGGATTAGATGTAACAATTTAGGTCATAAAACAAGTCCAGACCTGTTTGGTTTTGACAATGCCTGCTTCCACAAAGGAAGCTTAGGACCCAATTCTGAGGTGCATGCAAAAATAGAAAGATGTCTTTCCAAGATGGAACAACACTTTTCTTAAAAGCACCATACTCTGACTAAGTGATGCTGTGGAAAACACTACCGCTATTCTGGTGGATTGGTGAACAATGTATTAGTAAAAAATCAACAACAGGACAAAACCAAACTAATGAAAGTATGAAACTTTGATGCAGGTGAGAACCCCCTCCCTCCAAACACTGTTCTCTTATACTCAAATGAACATGTACATTACAATGGAAAGGGAAGTCCAGACAGAGCAAGGAATTGTACTGAAACAATGTTTCAAGCTGAGAACAAACCCCTTCTATCCAAATCTTTGTATCAGCTGTGTTCTTACATGTAAGACAGTGTTATAAGGAAGGACAGTGTAAAGTGCTACATTAGTTAAGCTGAAATCACTCCTCAAAGATTCACACATGATCTGAGGTAGACAAGCATGCTTACAGTATGATGACTGCTTTTCCTAAGAAAATGGAAGCTCATCAGAAGTGATCGATGTGGAGGCGAGCACAGCTACACACTAGGTGAAGAGCCTTCACTGCAAGTACATTCACAGGAAAGCCTAAAGCATTGCCTTGCACAAGCAAGAAACAGTTGTTTAAACATGGCAGTTTGCAGTTTGCAGTATCCTGTGGGATGTTTTGACCCACTTCTGCTCTGCTAAGCGGCATCACTGTGTTATGATGGTTCCAGAAATAGCCCAATGGCTGCAACACCCTTGTGCGCGCCAAAACCTCTGAAAATCTGCTTTGCAAAGCACAAAAATATGGCTGCCAATCTGCCACGCATGTTGTCAGTGGTGGAACAGAGCTCTCACTCCTGAACTGTGTCACTGGGCTCCACAACAATTGAAAATGGAGTACAGAAGGAAAAAGCAGTGCTATGCTAAATGAAACCCCAGAATCGTGCTTTAAATCCCTTTTTCTTTGTTGCTGAAACTGCAGAATGCCGATACAGAACACCCTCAAACATCCAAAATTCTTGCTGGGTGCTACAATTCACTTAGTTTAAGAAATCATTGTGAACTTACAAAGTCCTGAAAAGCTGAAAGCATAAAGAAATTTCCACAGCAAATGTGGCCTGTCTGTGGATCTGTCAAAAATCTCTGGGTGCAGTAACCTGGGTCACCTGAATGACAGCTGTCAGGAGCCTGCATGATTAAACTTTAAACATGTATAAACTGAAATCAAATGTTTGCAATCTAACAGGCCTGTTACTGATAGTAACCCATGTTGTAATTGTTTTGATCCCATGGTTTAAAATCTTGAATAAGTATTCTAGTTGTAAATTGATACAACAAGTTTGTTTTAAGCTAAGGGAAAATTCAACAGAAGTAACAATTAAAATAAACCTGGCTGAAGCTACCAAACTGGAATAACAGGATTTCTCACAGAAGGAAGGTCTTTCCCCCCAGCAGGAAATCACACTAAAGTGTTAATTATGGGGTTGGGAAAGAACCTGGTCTACAGAGGCATGAGGAACAATGACCAGCTGCAACTAAGGAAATGTGAGGTGTGAGGACAGTAGTAAATGGCCTCTGCCAAGAGGAAGCAGGGAGGAGACTGCTCCTGGACTGCAAGGAGACAAAAAGAGGCGGACCCAAAGAACCATCTGTGTCTGAATCTTAACAAAGAACAATTTTTTTAAGGACTTATAACTTGCCAGTTAAAATTGTGAAAAATATAAAAGTAACAGATTTGTGAATCTAAATTTTGGCTGCACGTTTCAAGAGGTGGCACAATCGTGTGACATGTTCTGGAAAAAAACAGCAAGAAATGTGATTTTACGCAAAATGTATTTCTCTAGAAGTAGGAAACATATGCCCATGCCCATGTGAAACATGCACACTTATAGAAATTTGCTTAAAAATAGGACATTGTGTTCCTGATGAAAAGGGCAAAATTCTGGGAAAAGCGGAGACAAGATCCCACAGCTAGGGGGGTTTGAGGAGTAGCTGCTGTGGAAAATATGTAATCTGTATATGTGATTGTTATAGAGGTTTCACATGTGTGTATATGGATTGTGTCAAAAGTAGATTTTATGTTCCAGGAGCTAGGGGTGGATTCTCAGCCTCATAAAATCACACCATAAAGGTGACACACTGTTTTTCTCCTCCTATCAAGGCAGAGAGTAGACTCTGACCAATCACCTGTCAAAAGGGGCAAGCTTAGACTAAACCAGCCCACACACCCCCTTTATGATATCTGCTCACAGCATGAATAGAGACAGCTCACCACACAGAAGGACAGACAGATTCACTCACTATCCCGATGATGGCGGCGCACCCTGCTGCTGAACTCTACATTTTCCTTGCTCCAGACTCCAGAAACTTGGCAAAGCAGAAAGGGCTTATTGCATAGCTGAATCATTCTCAGCTAGGCCTCAAATTCTAGAACCAGAACCCCACAAACCTAAGGAGAAGCATCATAATACAGCAGGGCTGTGCTGTACTGCTTGCCTGCTGAAAATAATTATCATCAGAACCAAGAAGGGCAGATCCAATCCAGTCCTGTGCCGTGCTGTGACCAGAAGGCCTTTCAGATCCAGTCCAGTCCTGTGCCGTGCGGTGACCAGAGCGCCTTGCCGATCCTGCCCGGTCCGATGTGCCCAGCCATCTGTCATAAACCAGATTCCATCCACTGACCAGAATCCTGACGGTTCATTTAAAAACATATCCAGTGAGTATCTATAGAAAGAATTGTGTCACTGGCATATGTACTTTGCATAGTCTATCCCTATGTTAAACCCATCCTAGCTTATATTCAGAACCTGTGTTGCTAGGAGTATTTTTGAATTGGCTGAACTCTCTATCCAAACCATCCTATCTTCCTCCTATACTAGTACTGTTAAAACTATCTTTGCACTGATCTTTTTTCATCTGAAGAAGGCGAGTTTCCTTCGCAGGCAGTCATTCTGATCAAGTGGCTGTGTTCCTGTGTGGTATTCGTTTTGTTCATAGTCATCCCTAGTGTAAGAAATCCTGTTGTCATTTTAAAAGTGCATTCATGTTTTCCATTCTTGCCCCTATCTCGAAAAAACAACCTCTACTAAAACGCCTATAACTCCCTCAATTTTTGTGCTAGAAACAAAAGATTCCAAATCAATACGGTTCTCCCGTTATCGCAAATATTGCGCAGTGAAAAGTTTGCACACATTTTCATTTGGGGAAATTCTTACACATGTAAAACAGCTTTTGGTTGCTTCCGACTTGAATTTTAAGATTTCAAATTGTTTCTTGGTATTAAATCATTCCTTGTGTTTGTGTGCAACTATCCAAGGCAGCTCCCATAAGAATTTATAACAATTTCAGCAATTTTGGCCATATTTGGTATAGTCCATTCTAAGGATAACTTTAAAAGGCACTCTGACAGCTTGACAGTCAATTCTGTTTTCTCTTGTGTTTGAAAGGAGGGAAGTGGGATTGATATTCTGTCTGATTTTTGCCGTTCCTGAATACCTGTTCTCTCCTCCTATCTCTTTACATTTCCTTTTGGGGGTTGAGGGTTGTGCATCGGGAACCTTTAACCACAGTGCTATCCGATCTGAAACCACACACAAGTATTATTTCCTGTGCTGAATTGTTTGCTCACTGCTATTCCTTGTGTATTAAAGAGATCATTCAGTGTTACGTCACCCCATTGGTGATTGTTGTGTACCTATTAAGACATATTGGGCCTCATTACACGGTAGGCGGTAGGGATTTACCGGCACCGGTAAAATACCGGTACCGGTAAATCCCTGTCGCCTTACTACGAGGTCCCTTAGCGGGTTGGAGTTTTAACGCCTGCTTTTAGCAGGCGTTAAATACCAACCCGCTAAGGGACCTCGGAGCTAATTACGGCACCGCAAAATTGCGGTGCCGTAATTAGCGCCTTCCCCATTCCCATAGAGCCCTATGGGGCAGAAATGGGAATGGGGAAGGGCAATGGCGGAAGGGGGATTTACCGCCCCTCCAACCTTGGGATGGGGCGGTAAATCCCCTTTCCGCCAAGGCGGTGCCGGTATTTTACCGGCATGAGCCATGGCGCTAATAGCACCATGGCTCACCGCCTACCGTGTAATGAGGCCCATTGTGATAAAATTGAAATACAAAAAATAGATCTTTACCTTTGCAAACCAGCTTGATTCCTGGTTCAGTGTGACTGGGTGGGTTCCAGGAGAAGGGCGTGATATGAGTGGTATATCATTCAGAATAATGAACTTTCAGAGAAAAATAAATAAGGATTTCAGTTATGCACTACATGCTGAGCTATGACTTGGGTGTGTGCCTGATTGAAATCACTTACAATCTACTCAATATTATAATTCAGTAGATCCGACCTTCGCCGAAGGAGCAGGAGCTCCCAACAACACTGCTGGAGCAGTGCACCCCTTGAGAAGGAGAAGCTGGAGCTTTCCTTCATCAAGGTAGGCACCCGGACCCCCGCAGATAGCACCATATTGCTGCCGCATTATCTTAACCAAAGTGTGTCTTAAATGCACACCAACGTCTGCCACCTCTCCTGCCTGCTGTAATAACTACAGCCAGGCCTCCTAACAGCATTAAATGCCGTTTCCTTGGCTGTATTCCATTGTCGGCTGCACGTGGGCACCCCGCTCCAAGATGGATGCCTAGCCGTCACAGGCTCTATTCCCTGCCTCTCTCCCACCTTGCCCCACCGGCCTCTACCATTGGCCATCACCTTGCTTAAGGCAACCTATCGCGCACCGGGAGGCACGAGCCGGCCATCCTCATAAATGCCACGAACTAAGGCTAATCACCTGTCCCAGCCTGTCCATGCCTGAGCCTGCCTCCTGCCAGAAACTCTTCACCTATTGACCAGTCTTCCCCACATGCCGCCAACACAAGGTACTGTGACATTGAGCTTGTATCTCCCTACCCTCGCTCGATTTTCACCCATACGCCTGGCCCTACACGGCCTCAGCAAGTACTAAGGCATCTCAGGCGCCAGCGAACCACAAATCCTTATGGCTAACCTACCTGCTAACCTACCTGTATCCCCCATGCTTGACCACTATATTGTCAATGTAATGTCGCCTAAATTGTCAAAAGCCTATACTCTGCAAATATGTTTGTTATGCTTGTAAGCTTACTGTGACCACTCAGGATTAATACTCGTAGCCCACTATGTTTACTCCCCTGAGCCCTACCCATCAGGTAACTACACCTCACTATAATTAACTGTGCCTATCTACTGCTGCATAGGTAATTTGCCTATTTGTGCCTTGCTCTGAGTTACTATTGCCTATTGTGCCTTGCTCTGACTTACCATTGCCTATCGTGCCTTGCTCTGAGTTACTACTGCCTATTGTGCCCTGCTCTGAGTTACTATTGCCTATCATGTCTTGCTCTGAGTTACTATTGCCTATTGTGCCTTGCTCTGAGTTACTATTGCCTATTGTGCCCTGCTGTAAGTTACTATTGCCTATCGTGCCTTGCTTAGAGTTATTACTGCTAACTGTGCCCCACTCTGAGTTAATACTGCATATTGTACCCTGCTTTGAGTCATTACTGCCCAATGCGCCTTGCTTTGAGCTACCACAGCATGCTCTGAGTTACTCCTGACAGAGTGTACCTACCAGGTATCTTCTCAGCACTGCTGAGAGTAATTGTCCACCTTTTCCAATCATACAGCTTCCCAAGCTCCACTGTTAGCTTTGCCTCCAGAAGCACCACACTTCCTACCGTCATGCCTTATGCCTACCCCCTACCACCTTCACTTACCACCACACCCACTCTGCCCCACCTTTCAACGCCCTGTAGCCCAGCCACCAGAAATGCCAGACTACGAGCCAGACTATCCAAACTATAAGAACCCTGTGCCAGGGATTCCACCCAGTCTAAACTGACTAACCAACCCCACCTATGCACATAGTCATTCCCACCAAACGGCCCATGAACAGACCTAAGCATAACCTATCTAATAGTAAGACCAAGGATAAGTCTTACAATACAGCCACTGTACCTACTCACACTAAAACTTTCACCCCGTCCATTAGAGGCGCCTTAATTAATGCGCGATCTGTTGTAGCCCATGCCACTGATATAGCAGACCTTATTCTTGAAGAAAAACTAGACTTTCTAGCCATCACTGAGACCTGGCTCCATGCAGCCGCTGGCCCATCTCTCTCTCTAGCTATCCATGATGACTATATTATCCTCCGAGCAGACAGAA
Organism: Ambystoma mexicanum; assembly: GCF_040938575.1. NCBI lineage: Eukaryota > Metazoa > Chordata > Amphibia > Caudata > Ambystomatidae > Ambystoma > Ambystoma mexicanum. The sequence continues at coordinate 568,731,237 of NC_090939.1, read as the reverse complement.
TAGAATCCAGAGGCAGAGGTCTCGCTATAATTGTCAAAACACACCTCAACATCAGACTTGCTACCACAGACAACTACACATCTTGCGAATCGCTCACAGCTAAGTTGCCCACCGCTAACTCCCAATCCATCACCATCCGCTTACTCTACAGACCCCCTGGGCCTTTAGGATCCTTCGAGGAAGACCTCACTACTATCATCACTAACAACCTAAAGAATACTACCCAGAGCCTCATCTTAAGATATTTTAACCTAGGCGTTAAAGACCCCAAAGACCCCCAGGCTACTCTCATTGACAATACCCTGTCAGACTAGGCTTTACCCAAAGAGTGCCCACCCCTACCCACAACAAAGGGAGAACCCTTGACTGGGTTGCAGACCATAACTGTGTGGCCTCCATCACCACCATCTCCCCTCAACCGTGTTCCGACCACCATCTCCTTACCTTCGCCCTCGAAGCCGCAAGCCCCATCTCCAACAACCCACTAGTTACAGCCATCCCCACGAGAAACAAGAAAAACATCACAGCGGAAAAACTCATCCCCCTCATTCTCCCAATCCTGAACCAACTCTCAGCATCTTCCAATCCACACCACCTTGTAGAGGGCTACAACAAAATCATGCGCTCAGCTTTAGACTCCATTGCACCGCTAAAACTGAGACAAAGCAAACCGAAAAAACACCTGAACACTTGGTTCTCTACCCAACCTAAAGCTCTCAGACTAGAGAAACGTAAAAAGGACCCTCAACAAAATAGCTGCCACTTACAAAAACAAAATCATAATTGCTAAACAAGAATCTTATAACCAGAGAATATCACAAGCCAATTACAGTACTAAAGAATTGTTTACTATCATCAAAGAGCTGGAAACACCCGTCCTTGCCCCAGACACATGTGTGAAAGATAAACAATGGTGCACTAGTGCCCAAAAAGCCCTTTCGAACAAAGTTGCAGGCCTACAAACTGAAATCAATATCAAGAAAGAATCCCTAACCAACTCTAAAAACTCTACCAGCATTCCCCCCCGCCCTACACCTCATAACCCTACTCCCAACCCACCCTCCCCGCTTCAGCTTCTCCAAAGTCTCCATGTTACAGGTGGAAAAAATGATCCTCGGCCTTAAACCCTCAAAATGCCAGGGCGACCTTTGCCCCTCACAAATCATTGAAGATGCAGCAAGAGACCTCTCGCCTTTCATCACCAAACTCATTAACGCCTCCTTCTCTTCAGGCACTATCCCCAACAATCTTAAAGAGTCTTGGGTTCTCCCCTTAATCAAAAAATCATCCCTAGACCCATCTATACCCACTAACTACAGACCCAATATCACCGCCCCATTCCTGCTCAAAATATTAGACAAGACTGCTTATCTACAAATACAACAATACCTGGAAATAAACCACCTCCTGGGAATCCGGCAATCAGGCTTTAGACCCCAACACAGGACAGAGACAGCTCTCATTGATCTCAAAGCTCAAATCGACACCCTTAGAGACAATGGGAAAATGGCTCTACTACTTCTACTCGATCTCTCTGCAGCATTTGATTTAGTATATCACAAAATTCTCTGCAACCATTTAGACTCGGCAGCCTACTTCTCCCAAGAAGCCATCGGTTGGATTGAGTCCTTCCTGAATAACAGGTCTATGCGTGTCTTCTCTACCTCAGCATCCGCTGACCCTATCCCCATCACCTGCGGGGTCCCCCAGGGATCATGCGTCTCCCCCACATTGTACAACATGCTCACAAAGCCCCTGTTTGATGATCTTGACGGCCTGGGTATCAGCTACACTAATTACGCAGATGATACCCAGATCCTCATCCCGTTGACGGGAGATTACAACAAGGATTTGGCCTTGGTGAACAGGGTGTATCTCATCATCCAGGCACGGATGGCCTCCCACAGTCTATGTCTAAATGATGACAAGACCAAACTCATTATCCTCGGGTCCATCCCTAACCTCAACAAACTAGATCACAACTACACCAGCTTCATCATAGATGGCAACTCATTAAGGTAGCCAAGGAAGTTAAAACTCTAGGAATCTATCTAGACTCCTCCCTCTCCTTCCGCAAACAGGTCAGCTCCATGGCCTCCTCCACAGCCCATACATGTAAACTAATAAAATCAGCCAAACCCTTCCTTTCAACCCAGAGCTGTACCACTTTAGCCAGAGCCCTTATTCTATCAAAACTGGACTATTGTAACACCCTTTATGTAGGAGCCAACAAATATGTTACTAACAAAATCCAGACTCTGCAAAACAATGCTCTTAGAGCAGCGCTTAGCATTCCCAAGAGAGAACATATCTCCAACATCAGGAGAGCCCATAATTGGCTCACCACCACCGACAAGATCCTGCTTAAAGTAGCCTCCTTATCTCACAAATGCCTCAATAATGCAGTCCCCCGCTACCTAACCGACAGAATAAAAAAGATACACACCCAACCGACCTACCAGAACTGCCAATGCCTACCTGCTCTCAGTTCCCAGGTTCAAACTAACCAAAACAGGTGGCAATAGCTTCCAGGTGAAAGTAGCCCAACATATGAACTCCCTGCCACTTTCCTTAAGGACACCCCAAACTTACTCCCACTTTAGACGCAATTACATTCAGTGGATAAAGGAAAATGACCAATAACTCAATTGCCTACTCTATGTATGCTTGTATATATATTTGTAAACTGTTTCTCAATGCATCTGTTGTAACTCTGCCTTTGTATACACTGTAATTATTGTACAGCACTGTAACCAAGCTGAGAATAAACTTGCTGCTCCTGCGCCCTTATACCTTCGGGTCTGGCGCGCAATACAAATTAATAAATACCAAAAATACAAATAATGCAGCAGTATACTAGGGGAGCACATAAGATTTGCAACTCCAAACTTACCCCACAAACCCCTCCTTTGAGCATATCATAACATCTTATTTCTCCTGTAATATAACAGTGAAGCACTTAAGCAGCCGTGAGACTTCAGAGCTGGTGTTGCAAACTCAATAATAGAGATATTTACAGACCATCAACAAGCAGGACAGACTAAGAATTATCATCAGTGCTAAGAGCAAGATCTGACCAATAGACGTACCCAGAGGTCCCAGTAGACCCTCAATCCAAGACCCACATGTCCAGGGAATCGCTGGACTGGTATGAAGTAGTCTTAGGGCCTCATTACGAATTGGGCGCAAAGAGATACCGGACACCGGTAAGGACACCGGTGCCGGTAATCCCTTTGTGCCCTATTCCGAGTTCCCTTAGCGGGTCCCTTCCTTAACGCCTGGTTTTACCAGGCGTTAAGGATGGGACCCGTTAAGGGACTTTAGAGCTAATAACGGTACCACAATTTGCGGTACTGTTATTAGCGCCTTCCCATTGAGTCCTATGGGGGCTCAAATGGGAATGGGGAATGGCTTTTTCAATGGGGACTTACTGTTCCAGCAAAGTTTGGAATAGACCGGTAAGTCCCCATTGAACGAGCGCGGACTCGGTACCAGTATTGGAGGTAGTCATGGCGCTAATAGCGCCATGATTACCTCCATACTCGGAATGAGGTCCTTAGAGTACATATTTTTAATTCCAGAATTTCCCCCACAGTGGGAATGTGGTGGCCTGGCATCAAAGCCTAAGCATTTGCATGTGCCTGATGTGTGGTTTCACAACAGCCCTTGCAATCATCAGGAATGCAGGCCATGTGCTTCAAGGAGAGTCTCCTTCCAAAATTCTTGCTTTTGCATGTAAAAAAGAGTTAAACTATGGAAACTGTGTCGTTAACATCTACTACACATCTTTTCCTTTATATTGAAGGCATTTTTCAGTCTGTATCTCCACTTTTCTTATGTACTGAAGGGTCAAGCACAAACTCTCCACTACAATCGAACCACCCACCTCAGAATGGTGCTGTTGAAAACAGGAGCGGGTCTCCTTTCTGCACTCATTTTATCCCGAGCTCAAAATTGGGCACTGTCTAGCGACATGTCTTACTTTTCAAGAGGCACAAATACAAAATCAATGAATTAGCTATACTCATGCACAAATATGTATCTCTTCAGCTGAAATTATAAAATCGCAATTTTCTTTAAAAATATGTGTGTTGCTAATTCCTCAAACACGTGGTGTGCGGGCTTCCAAGAAGAACGCAAACACATGCCTGGGTATATTTGTCTCCGAGCCATTAAGTAGTCCCCTTCCGCCTACACCATAATTAATACCAGATATCTACCTGAGTTCAATCTTCTTCAGGCAGATGCTCTTTTCCAGTTTCACTGACATATCCTCCAATTAGGTAACGCTGCTGCAACAATGTTTTGTGCTGAGTCTGAAGATCATAAGCAGCTGCTCAGAATTCCACTCTCAATAATGCTGTTGCTTTCATGATGTATTTTTAAACCACATCTACATTAACCGAAATGGGGATAAAACAAAAGAACACACGGTTTCTCCAAAGCTTTTTCTGTGCACCACGAAATTGTATGCAGTATTTACTGAAATTTCAAAAGAGCTTTTCATCAGGGTACTCTAGAGATGGGTAATTACATTGAGTGAACAACAAACATACTTATATCACCTAAGTGCATTCAGCACCTGGGGTTTGAGGTGATGGCTGTGCATTGTAATGACGTTTTAACTTTATTATATAATTTGAACAAAGTGACAGAGAGAGACATATGTTTGATCTAGGTGGGACACTCAGGACATTTGATTTGGAATGTGCTGTCTAATAATGTCATTCTGGACATGGAGGCATTTGGCTGTTTTATTTTTGTTAATTTCTTTTAATGTATTTGTTTATTAATATACTGGAGGAAAAATGTTCTTTTGATCACAAAGTAACGAAAAATAGATAAGAAAACAGATTTGACAGGAAGCAGTCAGCTTCTTCAACCGGGTGAGTTTGATGGACATTCTCATCAGGTTGCAGTGGGGAGTAAATGGAGCTGTCAACGGGACAATACATAAGTGGGCATAAATAGAATAAGGACAACCAACATTGGGCATTTCTGAGTTCAACTAGGTGGTGCGGCAGTACGACTTTAAAGGAGGGCACAGCCAGTATAGTACATTGTGATGCTGGAAATGCATTAGAGGGACAGGGCCCCCTTATCCCTGTCCTTTACTGTTTTTCTCATGTGTTCTTTCGCGTTTTCTGCACAGGAGTTCATGTGGGACTCCTGGCGGTGCAGCTCTCCCCTTTGGTTTGGTGTACAGGCCCATGGGATACCCTTATGGCGCCAATGGGTGGGGGTACAACCCTGTGCCCCTAGTGTATGTTTTTGGGCACCTGTGTGTGGCCCACAGAGCAGGATCCAGGCTGGTGACAGCTCCATGCTAAATTGACAGATGCCCTGAGTGTCCTCCATTTTGGGATGCCCATGCCCTGCCATTGGAATCAGTTGATTCTTGATAGGAAACAACATGGCCCCTCTGGCCTCTTACTTTCTATTGCCCGTTACCTTGTTTTCCCAAAGACCTGGGAAGCCCTGACTCTGTCCCTTTCCCCTGACTGGCTGTTGGGTGGAAGTTCCATATATGGTGTTGTTGTGAAGTCCAGGCCAGACTGGCTGGAGCCTTCCCACTGACTGTATGTTGTGGGTACACCCTGTGGATGGCACCTGGGTGGATGGAGTGTGTGACCAATATGCACTTATTGTTGTGGATGTCTGGTTTCTGGTGTTTGACACAATGGGCCTCATTACGACCCAGGCGCTAATGGGTTAACGGCGCCGTAAAAGGCAGCAGCGCCGTTAACCTAATAGCGCCTAATTACGAGGTCCCTTTGCGGGACCCGACCTTAACAGCTGGTTTTACCAGCCGTTAAAAGGTAGGGTGCCGCAAAGGGACCTTGGTGCTAAGTACGGTGCCGCAATTTGCGGCACCATACTTTGCGCCTTCCCCACTCTCATTGAGCCCTATGGGGCAAAAATGGGAATGGGGAAGGGCCCATGGTGAATGGGGAATTACCGCCCCGCCAACCTTGGAATGGGGCGGTAATTCCGCCATTCACCATGGCGGACCCCGGTATGGACCATGGTGATAATGACTGCGACAGGCCTGCCCGAAACTGGTATGAATGCAGTGTGGAGTGTTGAATGGCTGGGTACTTGTCCCAATACACATAACTTGTTGTGAGTGTCTGGAGAGAAGTGAATGGCCTAAATGCACAATGCACCTGTTTGGCTGCCTGCCTGCATGAATGCCCTGCTGACCGATTGGTTGCCTATGTGTTACCCAGCAGAATGAATGGGAGATCAACAGTATATCCTCTCACTGCTAGAATTCATGTTCAGAAGCTGATGTCCAAACTACGAAAAGTAACTGGAGTGAAACTGAAGCTTGACCTTGAAGCCCTGCTGGATGAGAAGAATTGCTGTTGCCCTTTGTAAAGACTGGAGTGGGGTGTCTGTACTTCTGCTCTCTATATGGTAGAGGAGAGGCACAGAGGATTCCAGCCAAGATTCTCTATTGTGGTAGCAATGGACGAGCAATCAAGGCCTAGCTTCTCAGGAGGTGATGCAGGCTGGTTCTTAAGTACAGTGTAGTCCCCAAGCACCCACAAAGGAATGTCCACACACTGTATTAGTTACAACACATTCTTTATATAATTAATGTTCAAGGTTATGTACAATATCACGATAACTCACTTTGTGCTTGGTTATCTACAATGGCAAATATACAGTTGTACGTGGTACCACTATAACTATTAGATCTCATTAAAGTGCATCAACTGTACGGTTAAATGTCACACAAATCAGTTCGTAAAGGAAACCAACAATAGATATAGGAGGAAAGCAAGATGATGAGAACAATAGGCAGAATACTTGGCTCTACCGTTGGACACAGTTCGGTGTGGAGCTCCCCCCACCTGGGCACCTGTAGAATATAGATATATCACAAGCCCAGTCCATATATTGTTCACAAGAATCTTTACAACAGTTCAGCAACCCCAAAGTATCTGGTGTTGTAGAGTTCTTCGTAGGGAAATCGACAGCCCTTCTTGAGTACACTCCTTTTAAGGCAGGAGTCGTCGAACGTCTGGCGATGAACACGGTGAACTGCGGTGGTGAGGTGGCAGCTTCATTCCTAGCGGTGCTCGTCGACGGGGAAGCGTAAACATCCTGCAAGGAAGAGGCGTGCGGTGCACCTCGATGTCGATAGTTCTGGACCGCAAAGAGTTTGAAGAACTGTGGCCCAGCAAGGACGTCGAGTCGTCGGCGTCTCTGTGGTCTTTGGGTGGTGGGAAACCCACCGGCAGATGCTCCTCGGTGTGTCGACGGCCTGGCCTTCTCCGGGGGATAAGGTGGGGCGCGGTGCGGATGAGCGCCTCTGTGAATTGAAAGATCTTAGGCAACGGTAGCATGGCGGATCCGGTCGGCGACGGCGAACGTCGACGGTGGTGGACAACCGTCCAGATGCTTCTCTTTGGGATTCTGTGGCAGTCCCCGTCTCTGGTCGGCAGCCTGTTGTAGGTCTGTCTACCAGGGAGCTTTGGCAAAGATCAGCTAGTGCACGATGGTCCCTCGTAGCTCGGGAAGAGGGCGCCTTACCAGGCCTCTCTGGGTGAGTCCTTGGAGACACAGCAGCTTTCAGATTGATGAAGTAGAGCAACAGCAAGAGTTCTCTTCCAGCAGGATTTCAAGGTTAAGCTTCAGTTTCAATTCCAGTTTCTCTTCAGCTTCTGAACAAACACGAATTCTAGCAGTGAGAGGCCCCCAGATATACTAGTTGATCTCCCATTCATTCTGCTGGGTCACACTCAGGCAACCAATCGGTCAGAAGGGCATTCATGCAGGCAGGCAACCAATCAGGTGCATAGTGCATTCAGGCCATTCACTTCTCTCCAGACACTTGTATTGGAACAAGTACCCAGCCATTCAACACTCCACACTGCATTCATACCAGTTTCAGGCAGGGCTGTCACAGTCATTGGGCCTCATTACGAACCAGGCGGTAAGTTACGGCCTGGGTCGTACCCTTACCACCTGGTGTAAACTATGTTTACACCATGGTGGATGGCGGATTTACCACCCCATTCCAAGGTGAGTGGGGCGGTAAATCCCCATTTCCTATTTTACCGTTCCCCATTCCCATTTTTGCCCCATAGGGCATAATGGGAATGGGGAAGGCGCTAATTACGCCACCGTAAATTACGGTGGCGTAATTAGCACCATGGTCCCTTAGCGCCATGGATTTTAACGCCTGCAAAAAGCAGGCGTTAAACTCACCATGGCGCAAAGGGACCTCGGAATCAGGCGTTAAGGGTCGGCGCCATTTACGGCGCCGTTAACCCCTTAACGCCTGATTCGTAATGAGGCTCAAGGTGTCAAACACCAGATACTAGACATCCACAACACAGAATGCAGATTCATCACCACAACAAGAAGTGCATATTGGTCACACACTCCATTCACCCAGGTCCCACCCACAGGGTGTACCCACAACATACAGTCACTGGGAAGGCTCAAGCCAGTCTGGCCTGGACTTCACAACAACACCACATATGGAACTTCCACCCAACAGCCAGTCAGGGGGAAGGGACAGAGTCAGGGCTTGCCAGGACTTTGGGAAAACAAGGTAACAGGCAATAGAAAGCAAGAGGGCACAGGGGCCATCTTGTTTCCTATCAGGAATCAACTGATTCCAATGGCAGGGCCTTGGTATCCCAAAATGGAGGATACTCAGAGCACCTGTCAAATTCAGCTTGGAGCTGCCACCAGCCCATTCCCTGCTCTGTGGGCCACACACAGGTGCCCAAAAACATACACTAGGGGCACAGGGTGGTACCCCAACCCATGGGTGCCATAAGGGTATCCCATGGGTCTGTACACCAAACCAAAAGAGAGAGCTACGCCGCCAGGAGTGTCCCACATGAACTCCTGCACGGAAAACATGACAGAACACACAATAAAAACAGTAAAGGACAAGGATACAGAGACTCTGTCCCTCCGATGCATTTCCAGCATCACACCCTTCTTCATCAATCTGAAAGCTGCTGTGTCTCCAAGGACTGACCCAGAGAGGACCTGGTAAGGCACCCTCTTCTTGAGCTATGAGGGACCATTGTGCACTGCTAATCTGTGCCAGCGCTCCCTGGTAGACAGACCCATGAAAAGCTGCCGAATGGAGACGGGGACCGCCGTCGAATCAGAAGGAGAAGCGACCGGAGGCGCAGTGCTCCCTTTGCCTAAGTAACATTTGATCCAAGGGTGCTCTCGCCTGAACCGTCGACTGCTTTGTCCCGCCGGATAGAGTCAAGGCCGCCGATGCACCGAGGAGCATCCGCTGGTGGGTTTCCCGCCATGTGACGACCGTAGAGATGCCGGACGACTCAACGCTCATGCTGGGCCACAGTTCTTTACAATCTCTTTGCAGTCCTGAACTATCATCTCTGAAGTGCCCCACACGCCTCTCCCTTGCAGGACGCCAACACTCCATCATCGATGAGCACCGCTAGGAATGATGCTGCCACCTCACCATCGTCGTTCAACCCTTTTCCTCGTGGGATCTTGACGATCCGTGGCTCCTGCCTTAAAGGCAACCGCTCGAGAAGGATCCATCGACGTTAGAAGGAAATACGACTTCTAGAACAATATATGGACTGGGCTTGTGATATATCTTTATTTTACAGGTTTCCCAGGTGGGGGGATCTCCACACAGAACTGTGTCTAGGTAACGGGGCCAGTATTCTTCCTACTGTTCTAACCAACTGCTTTCCTCTTACATCTATTGTTGGTTTCTTTTACGAACTGATTTGTGTGACATTTAACCGTACAGTTGATGCACTTCTAATAGTAATAGTGGTAGCACATAGAACTGTGTAGATTTACCATTATAGATTGATTGAGCACAAAGTGAGTTATTGTAAATGTGTATATGACTTTGAACCTTAATTATATAAATACTGTGTTTTCAATAATACAGTGTGTGGACATTCCTTTGTGGGGGCTTGGGGACTACACTGTACTTAAGCCCCTACAGCCTGCATCACCTCCTGAGAAGCTAGGCCTTGATTGCTTGTCCATTTCTACCTTACAGAGAATCTTGGCTGGGGTCCTCTGTGCCTCTCCTCTACCATATAGAGAGCAGAAGTACAGACACCGCCGTCCAGTCTTTACACTTGTGGCAGCCGTGAGATGCTTATGGTTTTAAGAATCAGTGTATAACCGTGCCACTTACAAAATATCTGCACTTTGTTAAATTGAGGTTTAGTTGTGTACAAGATAACTGTAACGCTCACCTGATTCCCGTAGAGGCGCCGGTCTTGACTGGGCGTATACCGTATCTTCAAAGGTGATGTGTAACACACGGCTGGCTCTTTGGGCTGGACCTCTGTGCACTGTATGTCTGACTCGAAGGGTAAGATGTCTGCTGATAGAAAATATGAGATTAAGGAACTGGGTTATTGAATGTCTCTCTCTTCTTCCCTTTCTCTTCTCCTGTAGAACCCCAAAGGTTAACGCTCTCACCTTAGGTAAGTGAATGCCGTGCTCTCCATCTGCCTCGGGGCAGGGTGCTGTAACCAGTTTCTTCACTGGATAAGGGGAGCAGGCCTCTTGACTTCAGAGGACTGCTGTCCGTCGTTTACTGCACGAACGGTAAGTTTCGAGTAATTCTAATGTCTTTAAAGTCTTTAGTAATGATGTTTCTTGTTTTGCAGGGTTCCGGCGATGGCGGATGACGGGCTGAAGTGAGTTGAAGATGGAGCCCGTGTGATGAATAGAAGCGCCTGGAAGCACGTAAGTAAGCGCTTGTTGCCTGCTTCACGATGCGCTCTAACTGTCTTTTTATTTTGCAGGTACAAGTTCGGAGCGGCTGCAGGGTGCCGGAATACCCACTGGGTTAGATGTGGAAAGGAGTAATGGCACGTGAGTATTAAAGTTCCCCAATGTCTTTAAACGCACCTTGTTTTGTCTTTCAGATGCGGGATGCAGCGCCGAAGGCCTCCGGAGCGTGCGAAGAGTTGGTAAGCCTTTGTCTTTCAGATGCCGGAATGCAGCGCGAGGCGTTGGTGACAGCCGATGGACCAGGTAAGTGAAGAGCTGTCACTGAAGACCGTAATGCTAACCTGTTCTTTCTTGTCTTTATAGGTGTTGCTGAAGACTGGATTCAGGATGGTAAGCCTTTTTCCTTAGGCCCAGGATCAGATGCAGAAGACACGATGAGCGTTCTGCTGCAGAGGATGCAGAATAAAGCAAAGCAAGATTCATCCATCGGGTGTGGTTTAAATAGCCTCCTGTAGTGCTCAGGTGTCTCCTTCCACAGCCACGCCTAGGTAAGAAAAGAGTTCCTGCTTTCCAGAAGAGTTCCAGTGTTCTGAATCTAGGGAGTGGCTCCTACCCCACCCAACAGGAAAAGTAGTTCCAAACAGAAGAGGATCAGAGGCTCAACTGGCAGGCAAGTAAGCAGCATGGTCTGCTGCAGGTAAGTCCACCCAAGCATTATGAGCCCGGCGCTTCCAGCGCTGGGACTGGGCATATTTATGAGCCTGGTGCCACTGGCGCCAGGACTGGGTCCAAAAGGTCCCAATTGGGACTGGTTGGCACTCGGAACCTGGGTTATGGATCTGCTTCCAAGGGAGTTGGGAAAACCCTGACCTTTTGGAAGCAGAGATCATGACAGTACCCCCCCTCAAGGACCCTCCCAAACCGGGCTTCTCCGGGGGTTTTGGCTTGTCAGGAAATGTTCAGTGAAATCTTTTGATTAGGCGAGGAGCGTGGACATATTCAGCAGGTTCCCAGGATCTCTCTTGGGGGCCGTAGCCTTTCCAGTCAATTAGGTAAAATAGTTTAGATTTGGAGATCTTGGAGTCCAGAATGCTTTTGACTTCAAACTCGAGTTCTCCATCAACTAGGATAGGTTTTGGAGATTTAGTTAGTCGGGTTTGAGGTTGCACGGGTTTTAATAGAGAGACGTGGAAGACCGGATGTATCTTCATGTGCGGGGGCAAGTCCAACTTGACCGCTACTGGGTTTACTATGGTAGTGATGGAATAGGGACCAAGGTATCTTGGGTTGAATGTGCGTGGCCCTTTTAGAGGTAGATATTTGGTGGATAACCAGACTTGATCCCCTACTTGATATTGAGGGGCTTCCTTCCGATGTTGATCTGCTCCTTTCTTGTATTGTTCTTTAGCCCTTTGAAGGTGAGAAACAGCTTCCTTAAAGGCTTGGGTGATTGTAGAATGCAGGTAGTCTACTGCTGGTGTTTCAAGATCTTGGAGGGGATCCAACTCCGAGGTTCGAGGGTGACTGCCGTACAAAAGAAAAAACGGGGTTTTCCCAGTTCCCGAATGGACAGAGTTATTGTAGGCATATTCGGCTATCCAAAGGATGTCTTTCCAAGTTTTTTCAGTTTGTTGCAGCATGCAGCGTAAATACTGTTCCAGAGTTTGATTGGTCCTCTCGGTTTGTCCGTCGGTCTGAGGGTGGTGACTGGTCGATAGTCTCACATCAATTTGAGCCGACCGACAGCAACTTCGCCAAAAATGAGAAATAAATTGACTACCTCGATCCGAAATTAGAACCGAAGGAAAACCGTGCAGTCGGACGATGTTTTCGAGAAATTCTCGGGCCAGAGTTGCTGCTGTTGGCAAGCCTTTGAGCGGAATGAAATGCGCCATCTTGGAGAATAAGTCCACGATTACTAGAATCGTATTGTATCCGGAGCATGGTGGTAGATCGGTGATGAAGTCCATAGAAAGCGTATGCCAAGGGCGAGGTGTGATGTCAATAGGGCGTAAGAGGCCTGCTGGTCTTTCCTTTTGACTCTTGTTTTGGGCGCATACTCCACAGGACATTATAAAGTCTCTGATATCTTTTTTCCAAGACGGCCACCAGAAGTAGCGCTTGATCTTTTCTGAGGTCTTGGCCATACTGGGATGTCCTTCCATTAAAGAATCGTGATAACAAGAGATTACCTTTTTCTGTAAATCTGTGCTGGGTAGGTATAATCGTTCTTGGAAATACAATAAGTTGTCCTTTACTGCAAAGTCCTTTCCCTGCAGATGCCAATTCTGTATGTCTGCTGGAGTTACAAGTTGCCTGGCTTTATCCTTACCTTCCTCTATGGATTCTGTGGCGATTACACCCAGAATTCTTTGTTCGGGAATGATTGGTACAGGTTTAGGGTTGATCAAGTGTTCTTCCACTCCCATCCGAGAAAGGGCATCAGCTTTACCGTTCTTTGTACCAGGTCGATAGGTAATTATGAAGTCAAACTTGGCAAAGAATAATGCCCAACGGAGTTGTCTAGAGGATTGGGCTTTTGCGGTTTTCAAATATTGCAGGTTTCGGTGATCCGTAATCACAGTAACGGTGTGTCGGGCCCCCAGCAGATAATGCCGCCAAGCCTTAAAGGCAGACTTGATAGCCAGAAGTTCCTTGTCAGTAATCGTGTAATTGATTTCAGGAGGCGAGAATTTGCGGGACCAAAATGCCACGGGATGCAACTGATTGGTTACCGGGTCCTTTTGTGATAGAACTGCCCCCATGGCAAGGCTTGAAGCATCAGTTTCCACGATGTAGGGGAGTTCGGGGCGAAGGTGTTTTAAGATTGGTGCAGAGATAAATTTAGTCTTCAAATCCTGGAAAGCTTGTTCCGCCTCGGTAGACCATTCAAAACGTTTGTTTTTCTTTAACAAGGCAGTGATGGGCTGGACTATTGGAGAGAATTCGGGGATAAACCTGCGGTAAAAGTTAGCGAAGCCTAACATGCTTTGCACACCTTTTACGGAGGATGGTGATGGCCATTTGAGAACTGCATCGACCTTCTTTGAATCCATACGCACTCCGCCAGGTGATAATATGAATCCCAAGAATCCAACTTCAGTCACGTTGAAAACACATTTTTCCAACTTAGCGAAAAGTTTGTGTTGACGCAATCTTTCGAGGACCATTTTCACGTGTTTCCGATGTTCAGATTCTGATGAAGAATAAACGAGGATGTCGTCAATGTAAACAACAACACACACATCTATGAGCTCTCTGAGGACATCGTTCATAAAATATTGAAAGGCGGCCGGGGCATTGCAAAGTCCGAAGGGCATGACCTGATATTCAAATAGCCCATACTTGGTGCGGAAGGCCGTCTTCCATTCATCACCCTCTTTTACTCGTACCAAGTGGTAAGCTCCTCTAAGATCCAGCTTTGTATATATGCATGCTTTTCTGACTTGGTCCAGGAGTTCAGGGATCAAAGGTAACGAATATCTATTTTTAACGGTGATCTGGTTCAGGGAGCGATAATCTATACAAGTTCTAAGGTCTCCTTCCTTTTTTGGAACGAAGAACAAAGCTGAAGAAGCAGGGGACTTGGAAGGACGAATAAACCCATTTGCCAGGTATTGATCCAGGTATTGTCGAAGGTGAAGGTTCTCAGGCTCGGTGAGGGCATAAATTCTACTACAAGGAGGAGTAGATCCAGGTATCAGGTCTATCTGGCAGTCATAAGACCTATGAGGAGGTAGAGAGTTAGCCTGATCCTTCCGGAAAACATCTTGGTATTCTAGGTATTCGGGAGGTAACTGGGGAGTCTCTGAAGAAATTGCTGCCAGTGCAACACCAGGTGGAGGGTGACAAGTAGAGACACATTCTGGAAACTGGACCGTTCTTGCTCGCCAATCGATCAGAGGATTGTGTTTCTCTAACCAAGGTATTCCTAGAATAATCTGAAACTGAGGGGCCTTGATCACATCGAACACGATCTTCTCATGGTGTCCATCTTGACTTACTAGCGTCACCTCTTGAGTGGTATGCGTTACTGGCCCGGAGGCTATCTCCGTACCATCCACCGTAGTAATGACGTCCTTTACAGCCTTGGGACAAAGAGTTAGATTCATCCTCAAAACCATTTCATGATCCACATAATTGCCGATGGCACCGCTGTCGACGTAAGCTTCAATTGCATGTAATCGATCCGGATTATCAGGGCTAATGAGGACCATAGGTATCACGAAATGCGAGGTCACGGAACTGGTTTTCACGCTCGGCAAGAGGACCTCTATTCTTGTCGGGCGAGGTCGTTTCCCTGCTCAGAGTTTGTAACTTTGGTAACTGCAGCTCCTACTGCCTTCTTGGCAGGTTTCACCGGACAGTCTCGAAGAAAGTGCCCTGAGTTTCCGCAATAGAGGCATAATTGCAACTGTTTTCTCCTTTCCCGCTCCTTTTGTGTTAGAGGACCTTTCAGACCCCCTATTTGCATGGGTTCCCCGGAGTCTACTCCTTTGGAAGGAGTTGGCGGTTTGGAAAATACTCAAGCATCAAACTTGGAACGATCGGCCTTCCTGTTTTGCAGTCTGTGATCTATTTGAACGACTAAGTCTATATAGTCCGAACAATCTTGTGGGGGATTCACTACTTGGGCTAACACATCCTTGAGCTCTCCACGTAGACCTCTATAAAACAGCGTAATCCTTTTGTCCTCAGGCCATTGAGTTTCCACTATCAGTCTGTTGAAAGACGAAATATAAGCCAAAAGGTCTTGATTACCTTGTCGCAACGAAAGAAGCTCATTGTCCAAGGCCTGCCCCTGTGAATGTCTTGCGAATAGTTTTTCCATACTGAGCTGAAAAGCTTGGAAATCATGGAGGACCGGATCATCTTGATTTTCTAGAGGGATCGACCAGTCTGCTGCATTGCCACTAAGGTACGAAAGCACGAAAGCTACTTTAGCTTGATCAGTTGGAAAGGCTGCTGACCGGCATAAGAAATGCAACTGGCACTGATTGATAAATACTGCAAACCTCTTTGGGTCACCAGAAAATCGTTCGGGCGGAGCCAGAGGTACATTCCCAGGTAGGTTGATCTGCACTGGATTCATAGAGGATGTAGAAGGAAGATTTCCCCCAGATGCGGGTAACGGGGTCTGTCCGGCTTGTGACTGTAGCAATTGTCTAGCGAGATCATCTGTTCGCTCCTTGGAAATAATCAGTTCCCTTCTTAGAGCGTTCGTTTCCTGACGGGCTGCATGCACTTCTGCCCTTAGTTCCCCAAGTAACTGGGCTAGCTGGTCGGTATCCGAGGTTTCCATAGCGCCTGGACGGGAGTTTTGTGGTAGGCTTTGCGTTCTGTAACGCTCACCTGATTCCCGTAGAGGCGCCGGTCTTGACTGGGCGTATACCGTATCTTCAAAGGTGATGTGTAACACACGGCTGGCTCTTTGGGCTGGACCTCTGTGCACTGTATGTCTGACTTGAAGGGTAAGATGTCTGCTGATAGAAAATATGGGATTAAGGAACTGGGTTATTGAATGTCTCTCTCTTCTTCCCTTTCTCTTCTCCTGTAGAACCCCAAAGGTTAACGCTCTCACCTTAGGTACGTGAACGCCGTACTCTCCATCTGCCTCGGGGCAGGGTGCTGTAACCAGTTTCTTCACTGGATAAGGGGAGCAGGCCTCTTGACTTCAGAGGACTGCTGTCCGTCGTTTACTGCACGAACGGTAAGTTTCGAGTAATTCTAATGTCTTTAAAGTCTTTAGTAATGATGTTTCTTGTTTTGCAGGGTTCCGGCGATGGCGGATGACGGGCTGAAGTGAGTTGAAGATGGAGCCCGTGCGATGAATAGAAGCGCCTGGAAGCACGTAAGTAAGCGCTTGTTGCCTGCTTCACGATGCGCTCTAACTGTCTTTTTATTTTGCAGGTACAAGTTCGGAGCGGCTGCAGGGTGCCGGAATACCCACTGGGTTAGATGTGGAAAGGAGTAATGGCACGTGAGTATTAAAGTTCCCCAATGTCTTTAAACGCACCTTGTTTTGTCTTTCAGATGCGGGATGCAGCGCCGAAGGCCTCCGGAGCGTGCGAAGAGTTGGTAAGCTTTTGTCTTTCAGATGCCGGAATGCAGTGTGACGACCTCCGGAGCGCATGAAGAGTAGGTAAGCCTTTGTTTTCAGATGCCGGAATGCAGCGCGAGGCGTTGGTGACAGCCGATGGACCAGGTAAGTGAAGAGCTGTCACTGAAGACCGTAATGCTAACCTGTTCTTTCTTGTCTTTATAGGTGTTGCTGAAGACTGGATTCAGGATGGTAAGCCTTTTTCCTTAGGCCCAGGATCAGATGCAGAAGACACGATGAGCGTTCTGCTGCAGAGGATGCCGAATAACGCAAAGCAAGATTCATCCATCGGGTGTGGTTTAAATAGCCTCCTGTAGTGCTCAGGTGTCTCCTTCCACAGCCTCGCCTAGGTAAGAAAAGAGTTCCTGCTTTCCAGAAGAGTTCCAGTGTTCTGAATCTAGGGAGTGGCTCCTGCCCCACCCAACAGGAAAAGTAGTTCCAAACAGAAGATGATCAGAGGCTCAACTGGCAGGCAAGTAAGCAGCATGGTCTGCTGCAGGTAAGTCCACCCAAGCATTATGAGCCCGGCGCTTCCAGCGCTGGTACTGGGCATATTTATGAGCCTGGTGCCACTGGCGCCAGGACTGGGTCCAAAAGGTCCCAATTGGGACTGGTTGGCACTCGGAACCTGGGTTATGGATCTGCTTCCAAGGGAGTTGGGAAAACCCTGACCTTTTGGAAGCAGAGATCATGACAATAACTTCATTACAAACAATGAATTCTATTGCAAATGGTAAATTCACTAGGGTGAGCTTAGAGGCTCTCCAGAGTGCTTGTGAAGCCAGGGAGTTAGACTTTGTGGATAAGTCTAGGGCTGAGCCAATAGCTGCCCTGGTGGACTACCAGACTGATGGTGAAACTCTTGAAGGGGGGGATGCAACCAATGAGGACTCTGCCTCTGCCGTTGTTGCTGAATCTGTCTCTGGGAATGCCACCATTCCTGCTGCCTCTGTTCCAAACCCCAGCAATTCCGTGGAACTTGAGTTATTAAGGATGACATTTTCCTTTGACTACCGCAAGTTGGAAATAGAAGGTGAGCTTAAGAAAGAGAAGCTGGCACAGCAAGTGGAACTCAAGAATAGAGATCTTGAACTCAAAGACAAGGACACTGAATGTCAAAGAAACCAGCTAGAGAAAGCTAGAGTGGAGACTTCAGCTAAACCTGTTGAGAGTGTCAGGTCCCCAGCTACAAAGTTAATAAAAGATTTGGTTGGTGTGTTTGTGGAGGGTTTAGATATCCTCCAAAGGATTGAAGCGTTTGAAATGGCTTGTGCAATTCATGATGTAGATAAGAGAGATTGGGCTAAGCGTTTGTTAAGCAGAGTGCCTCGGACTGGATATGACTATATTCTGAAACTGAGTGTGGAAGAAAGGGGTCAGTATGAGTGCATGGAGTCTGATTTGGTTGCCAAGTTTGGCAAGACACCTACCCAATACCTTAGAAGGTTCAGGGAATTTAAGAAAAGAGAGAATGTGTCTTGCGTTGACTGGGTGAGTACTGTGCACATGAACATGATGGGGTCGATTGATGGTTAGAAAGTGAAAACGTTTGTTGAATTGTCTCACCTTTTGTTTTTTGAGCATTTTTCTGAAGCCTGTTCACCAGAGCTGTGTCAGTATGTTATTGACCAGAACATTTTGGATCCCTTTAAGCTGGCTATTTTGGCTGACAAGTGGGTCTCCCACTGGGTGTCCCCTAAGGACTCCAGTGGGAAGGACAAGGACAAAGAAACAGGGACCTCTCAGAAAGCTGAGGTGTTCCAGAAGCAATAACAGTCGTGTAAACCAAAATCTTCCTCTCCAAAAACCCAGAAATCTAGTGGGTATAAGTCATCTGTGGGTAGGAATAAGAGTAGCGGTCCACCTGCTGCAAAGCAGGCTTCCGGTGTTTCCAGTACCGTACCCCACAATCCTGGCACTTGTTGGGACTGTGGAGCTCTGGATCACAAGAGAGGTGACCCCAAGAGTAAAGGTAAGGCACTTGGAGTCCATGCTGTCAGCCTGACCTACCTTCTTCAGGCAGCTGCTCTTTTCCAGTTTCACTGACATATCCTCCAATTAGGTAACGCTGCTGCAACAATGTTTTGTGCTGAGTCTGAAGATCATAAGCAGCTGCTCAGAATTCCACTCTCAATAATGCTGTTGCTTTCATGATGTATTTTTAAACCACATCTACATTAACCGAAATGGGGATAAAACAAAAGAACACACGGTTTCTCCAAAGCTTTTTCTGTGCACCACGAAATTGTATGCAGTAGTTACTGAAATTTCAAAAGAGCTTTTCATCAGGGTACTCTAGAGATGGGTAATTACATTGAGTGAACAACACACATACTTATATCACCTAAGTGCATTCAGCACCTGGGGTTTGAGGTGATGGCTGTGCATTGTAATGAAGTTTTAACTTTATTATATAATTTGAACAAAGTGACAGAGAGAGACATATGTTTGATCTAGGTGGGACACTCAGGACATTTGGTTTGGAATGTGCTGTCTAATAATGTCATTCTGGACATGGAGGCATTTGGCTGTTTTATTTTTGTTAATTTCTTTTAATGTATTTGTTTATTAATATACTGGAGGAAAAATGTTCTTTTGATCACAAAGTAACGGAAAATAGATAAGAAATCAGATTTGACAGGAAGCAGTCAGCTTCTTCAACGGGGTGAGTTTGATAGACATTCTCATCAGGTTGCAGTGGGGAGTAAATGGAGCAGTCAACGGGACAATACATAAGTGGGCATAAATAGAATAAGGACAACCAACATTGGGCATTTTTGAGTGCAACTAGGTGGTGCGGCAGTACGACTTTAAAGGAGGGCACAGCCAGTATAGTACATTGTGATGCTGGAAATGCATCAGAGGGACAGGGCCCCCGTATCCTTGTCCTTTACTGTTTTTCTCATGTGTTCTTTCGCGTTTTCTGCACAGGAGTTCATGTGGGACTCCTGGCGGTGCAGCTCTCCCCTTTGGTTTGGTGGACAGGCCCATGGGATACCCTTATGGCACCAATGGGTGGGGGTACAACCCTGTGCCCCTAGTGTATGTTTTGGGCACCTGTGTGTGGCCCACAGAGCAGGATCCAGGCTGGTGACAGCTCCATGCTAAATTGACAGATGCCCTGAGTGTCCTCCATTTTGGGATGCCCATGCCCTGCCATTGGAATCAGTTGATTCTTGATAGGAAACAACATGGCCCCTCTGGCCTCTTACTTTCTATTGCCCATTACCTTGTTTTCCCAAAGTCCTGGGAAGCCCTGACTCTGCCCCTTTCCCCTGACTGGTTGTTGGGTGGAAGTTCCATATATGGTGTTGTTGTGAAGTCCAGGCCAGACTGGCTGGAGCCTTCCCACTGACTGTATGTTGTGGGTACACCCTGTGGATGGCACCTGGATGGATGGAGTGTGTGACCAATATGCACTTATTGTTGTGGATGTCTGGTTTCTGGTGTTTGACACAATGGGCCTCATTACGACCCAGGCGCTAATGGGTTAACGGCGCCGTAAAAGGCTGCAGCGCCGTTAACCTATTAGCGCCTAATTACGAGGTCCCTTTGCGGGACCCGACCTTAACAGCTGGTTTTACCAGCCGTTAAAAAGTAGGGTGCCGCAAAGGGACCTTGGTGCTAAGTATGGTGCCGCAATTTGCGGCACCATACTTAGCGCCTTCCCCATTCTCATTGAGCCCTATGGGGCAAAAATGGGAATGGGGAAGGGCCCATGGTGAATGGGGAATTACCGCCCCGCCAACCTTGGAATGGGGCGGTACTTCCGCCATTCACCATGGCGGACCCCGGTATGGACCATGGTGCTAATGACTCCGACAGCCCTGCCCGAAACTGGTATGAATGCAGTGTGGAGTGTTGAATGGCTGGGTACTTGTCCCAATACACATAACTTGTTGTGAGTGTCTGGAGAGAAGTGAATGGCCTAAATGCACTATGCACCTGTTTGGCTGCCTGCCTGCATGAATGCCCTGCTGACCGATTGGTTGCCTATGTGTGACCCAGCAGAATGAATGGGAGATCAACAGTATATCCTCTCACTGCTAGAATTCATGTTCAGAAGCTGATGTCCAAACTACGAAAAGTAACTTGAGTGAAACTGAAGCTTGACCTTGAAGCCCTGCTGGATGAGAAGAATTGCTGTTGCCCTTTGTAAAGACTGGAGTGGGGGGTCTGTACTTCTGCTCTCTATATGGTAGAGGAGAGGCACAGAGGATTCCAGCCAAGATTCTCTATTGTGGTAGCAATGGACGAGCAATCAAGGCCTAGCTTCTCAGGAGGTGATGCAGGCTGGTTCTTAAGTACAGTGTAGTCCCCAAGCACCCACAAAGGAATGTCCACACACTGTATTAGTTAAAACACATTCTTTATATAATTAATGTTCAAGGTTATGTACAATATCACAATAACTCACTTTGTGCTTGGTTATCTACAATGGCAAATATACAGTTGACCAATGGGTGGGGGTACAACCCTGTGCCCCTAGTGTATGTTTTTGGGCACCTGTGTGTGGCCCACAGAGCAGGATCCAGGCTGGTGACAGCTCCATGCTAAATTGACAGATGCCCTGAGTGTCCTCCATTTTGGGATGCCCATGCCCTGCCATTGGAATCAGTTGATTCTTGATAGGAAACAACATGGCCCCTCTGGCCTCTTACTTTCTATTGCCCATTACCTTGTTTTCCCAAAGTCCTGGGAAGCCCTGACTCTGCCCCTTTCCCCTGACTGGCTGTTGGGTGGAAGCTCCATATATGGTGTTGTTGTGAAGTCCAGGCCAGACTGGCTGGAGCCTTCCCACTGATGTATGTTGTGGGTACACCCTGTGGATGGCACCTGGGTGGATGGAGTGTGTGACCAATATGCACTTATTGTTGTGGATGTCTGGTTTCCGGTGTTTGACACAATGGGCCTCATTACGACCCAGGCGCTAATGGGTTAACGGCGCCGTAAAAGGCTGCAGCGCCGTTAACCTATTAGCGCCTAATTACGAGGTCCCTTTGCGGGACCCGACCTTAACAGCTGGTTTTACCAGCCGTTAAAAAGTAGGGTGCCGCAAAGGGACCTTGGTGCTAAGTACGGTGCCGCAATTTGCGGCACCATACTTAGCGCCTTCCCCATTCTCATTGAGCCCTATGGGGCAAAAATGGGAATGGGGAAGGGCCCATGGTGAATGGGGAATTACCGCCCCGCCAACCTTGGAATGGGGCGGTAATTCCGCCATTCACCATGGCGGACCCCGGTATGGACCATGGTGCTAATGACTGTGACAGCCCTGCCCGAAACTGGTATGAATGCAGTGTGGAGTGTTGAATGGCTGGGTACTTGTCCCAATACACATAACTTGTTGTGAGTGTCTGGAGAGAAGTGAATGGCCTAAATGCACTATTCACCTGTTTGGCTGCCTGCCTGCATGAATGCCCTGCTGACCGATTGGTTGCCTATGTGTGACCCAGCAGAATGAATGGGAGATCAACAGTATATCCTCTCAGTGCTAGAATTCATGTTCAGAAGCTGATGTCCAAACTACGAAAAGTAACTGGAGTGAAACTGAAGCTTGACCTTGAAGCCCTGCTGGATGAGAAGAATTGCTGTTGCCCTTTGTAAAGACTGGAGTGGGGGGTCTGTACTTCTGCTCTCTATATGGTAGAGGAGAGGCACAGAGGATTCCAGCCAAGATTCTCTATTGTGGTAGCAATGGACGAGCAATCAAGGCCTAGCTTCTCAGGAGGTGATGCAGGCTGGTTCTTAAGTACAGTGTAGTCCCCAAGCACCCACAAAGGAATGTCCACACACTGTATTAGTTAAAACACATTCTTTATATAATTAATGTTCAAGGTTATGTACAATATCACGATAACTCACTTTGTGCTTGGTTATCTACAATGGCAAATATACAGTTGTACGTGGTACCACTATAACTATTAGATCTCATTAAAGTGCATCAACTGTACGGTTAAATGTCACAAAAATCAGTTCGTAAAGGAAACAAACAATAGATATAGGAGGAAAGCAAGATGATGAGAACAATAGGCAGAATACTTGGCTCTACCGTTGGACACAGTTCGGTGTGGAGCTCCCCCCACCTGGGCACCTGTAGAATATAGATATATCACAAGCCCAGTCCATATATTGTTCACAAGAATCTTTCCAACAGTTCAGCAACCCCAAAGTACCTGGTGTTGTAGAGTTCGTAGGGAAATCGACAGCCCTTCTTGAGTACACTCCTTTTAAGGCAGGAGTCGTCGAACGTCTGGCGATGAACACGGTGAACTACGTTGGTGAAGTGGCAGCTTCATTCCTAGCGGTGCTCGTCGACGGGGAAGCGTAAACATCCTGCAAGGAAGAGGCGTGCGGTGCACCTCGATGTCGATAGTTCTGGACCGCAAAGAGTTTGAAGAACTGTGGCCCAGCAAGGACGTCGAGTCGTCGGCGTCTCTGTGGTCTTTGGGTGGTGGGAAACCCACCGGCAGATGC
Organism: Ambystoma mexicanum; assembly: GCF_040938575.1. NCBI lineage: Eukaryota > Metazoa > Chordata > Amphibia > Caudata > Ambystomatidae > Ambystoma > Ambystoma mexicanum. The sequence goes on along the minus strand of NC_090939.1, from coordinate 568,707,941 downwards.
TCCTCGGTGTGTCGACGGCCTGGCCTTCTCCGGGGGATAAGGTGGGGCGCGGTGCGGATGAGCGCCTCTGTGAATTGAAAGATCTTAGGCAACGGGAGCATGGCGGATCCGGTCGGCGACGGCGAACGTCGACGGTGGTGGACAACAGTCCAGATGCTTCTCTTTGGGATTCCGTGGCAGTCCCCGTCTCTGGTCGGCAGCATGTTGTAGGTCTGTCTACCAGGGAGCTTTGGCAAAGATCATCTAGTGCACAATGGTCCCTCGTAGCTCGGGAAGAGGGCGCCTTACCAGGCCTCTCTGGGTGAGTCCTTGGAGACACAGCAGCTTTCAGATTGATGAAGTAGAGCAACAGCAAGAGTTCTCTTCCAGCAGGATTTCAAGGTTAAGCTTCAGTTTTAATTCCAGTTTCTCTTCAGCTTCTGAACACAAATTCTAGCAGTGAGAGGCCCCCAGATATACTAGTTGATCTCCCATTAATTCTGCTAGGTCACACTCAGGCAACCAATCGGTCAGAAGGGCATTCATGCAGGCAGGCAACCAATCAGGTGCATAGTGCATTCAGGCCATTCACTTCTCTCCAGACACGTGTATTGGAACAAGTACCCAGCCATTCAACACTCCACAATGCATTCATACCAGTTTCGGGCAGGGCTGTCACAGTCATTGGGCCTCATTACGACCCAGGCGGTCAATTACCACCTGGGTCGTACCCTTACCACCATGGTGTACTATTCCAAGGTGAGTGGGGCGGTAAAGCCCCATTTCCCATTTTACCCTTCCCCATTCCCATTTTTGCCCCATAGGGCATAATGGGAGTGGGGAAGGCGCTAATTACGCCACCGTAAATTATGGTGGCGTAATTAGCACCATGGTCCCTTAGCGCCATGGATTTTAACGCCTGCAAAAAGCAGGCGTTAAACTCACCATGGCGCAAAGGGACTTCGGAATCAGGCGTTAAGGGTCGGCGCCATTTACGGCGCCGTTAACCCCTTAACGCCTGATTCATAATGAGGCCCAAGGTGTCAAACACCAGATACTAGACATCCACAACACAGAATGCAGATTCATCACCACAACAAGAAGTGCATATTGGTCACACACTCCATTCACCCAGGTCCACCCACAAGGTGTACCCACAACATACAGTCACTGGGAAGGCACAAGCCAGTCTGGCCTGGAATTCACAACAACACCACATATGGAACTTCCACCCAACAGCCAGTCAGGGGGAAGGGACAGAGTCAGGGCTTCCCAGGACTTTGGGAAAACAAGGTAACAGGCAATAGAAAGCAAGAGGCCACAGGGGCCAACTTGTTTCCTATCAGGAATCAACTGATTCCAATGGCAGGGCCTTGGTATCCCAAAATGGAGGATACTCAGAGCACCTGTCAAATTCAGCTTGGAGCTGCCACCAGCCCATTCCCTGCTCTGTGGGCCACACACAGGTGCCCAAAAACATACACTAGGGGCACAGGGTGGTACCCCCACCCATGGGTGCCATAAGGGTATCCCATGGGTCTGTACACCAAACCAAAAGAGAGAGCAACACCGCCAGGAGTGTCCCACATGAACTCCTGCACGGAAAACATGACAGAACACACGATAAAAACAGTAAAGGACAAGGATACAGAGGCTCTGTCCCTCCAATGCATTTCCAGCATCACACCCTTCTTCATCAATCTGAAAGCTGCTGTGTCTCCAAGGACTGACCCAGAGAGGACCTGGTAATCCGCCTTCTTCTTGAGCTATGAGGGACCATTGTGCACTGCTAATCTTTGCCAGCGCTCCCTGGTAGACAGACCCATGACAAGCTGCCGAATGGAGACGGGGACCGCCGTCGAATCAGAAGGAGAAGCGACCGGAGGCGCCGTGCTCCCTTTGCCTAAGTAACATTTGATCCAAGGGCGCTCTCGCCTGAACCGTCGACTGCTTTGTCCCGCCGAATAGAGTCAAGGCCGCCGATGCACCGAGGAGCATCCGCTGGTGGGTTTCCCACCATGTGACGACCGTAGAGATGCCGGACGACTCAACGCTCATGCTGGGCCACAGTTCTTTACAATCTCTTTGCGGTCCTGAACTATCATCACTGAAGTGCCCCACACGCCTCCCCCTTGCAGGACGCCAACACTCCATCATCGATGAGCACCGCTAGGAATGATTCTGCCACCTCACCATCGTCGTTCAACCCTTTTCCTTGTGGTATCTTGACGATCCGTGGCTCCTGCCTTAAAGGGAACCGCTCGAGAAGGATCCATCGACGTTAGAAGGAAATACGACTTCTAGAACAATATATGGACTGGGCTTGTGATATATCTTTATTTTACAGGTTTCCCAGGTGGAGGGATCTCCACACAGAACTGTGTCTAGGTAACGGGGCCAGTATTCTTCCTACTGTTCTAACTAACTGCTTTCCTCTTACATCTATTGTTGGTTTCTTTTACGAACTGATTTGTGTGACATTTAACCGTACAGTTGATGCACTTCTAATAGTAATAGTGGTAGCACATAGAACTGTGTAGATTTACCATTATAGATTGATTGAGCACAAAGTGAGTTATTGTAAATGTGTATATGACTTTGAACCTTAATTATATAAATACTGTGTTTTCAATAATACAGTTTGTGGACATTCCTTTGTGGGGGCTTGGGGACTACACTGTACTTAGGAACCAGCCTGCATCACCTCCTGAGAAGCTAGGCCTTGATTGCTCGTCCATTGCTACCTTACAGAGAATCTTGGCTGGGGTCCTCTGTGCCTCTCCTCTACCATATAGAGAGCAGAAGTACAGACACCGCCGTCCAGTCTTTACACTTGTGGCAGCAGTGAGATGCTTATGGTTTTAAGAATCAGTGTATAACCGTGCCACTTACAAAATATCTGCACTTTGTTAAATTGAGGTTTAGTTGTGTACAAGATAACTTCATTACAAACAATGGATTCTATTGCAAATGGTAAATTGACTAAGGTGAGCTTAGAGGCTCTCCAGAGTGCTTGTGAAGCCAGGGAGTTAGACTTTGTGGATAAGTCTAGGGCTGAGCCAATAGCTGCCCTGGTGGACTACCAGACTTATGGTGAAACTCTTGAAGGGGGGGATGCAACCAATGAGGACTCTGCCGCTGCGGTTCTTGCTGAATCTGTCTCTGGGAATGCCACCATTCCTGCTGCCTCTGTTCCAAACCCCAGCAATTCCGTGGAACTTGAGTTATTAAGGATGACATTTTCCTTTGAATACCGCAAGTTGGAAATAGAAGGTGAGCTTAAGAAAGAGGAGCTGGCACAGCAAGTGGAACTCAAGAATAGAGATCTTGAACTCAAAGACAAGGACACTGAATGTCAAAGAAACCAGCTAGAGAAAGCTAGAGTGGAGACTTCAGCTAAACCTGTTGAGAGTGTCAGGTCCCCAGCTACCAAGTTAATAAATGATTTGGTTAGTGTGTTTGTGGAGGGTTCAGATATCCTCCAAAGGATTAAAGCGTTTGAAATGGCATGTGCAATTCATGATGTAGATAGGAGAGATTGGGCTAAGCGTTTGTTAAGCAGAGTGCCTCGGACTGGATATGACTGTATTCTGAAACTGAGTGTGGAAGAAAGGGGTCAGTATGAGTGCATGGAGTCTGATTTGGTTGCCAAGTTTGGCAAGACACCTACCCAATACCTTAGAAGGTTCAGGGAATTTAAGAAAAGAGAGAATGTGTCTTGCGTTGACTGGGTGAGTACTGTGCACATGAACATGATGGGGTCGATTGATGGTTAGAAAGTGAAAACGTTTGTTGAATTGTCTCACCTTTTGTTTTTTGAGCATTTTTCTGAAGCCTGTTCACCAGAGCTGTGTCAGTATGTTATTGACCAGAACATTTTGGATCCCTTTAAGCTGGCTATTTTGGCTGACAAGTGGGTCTCCCACTGGGTGTCCCCTAAGGACTCCAGTGGGAAGGACAAGGACAAAGAAACAGGGACCTCTCAGAAAGCTGAGGTGTCCCAGAAGCAATAACAGTCGTGTAAACCAAAAGCTTCCTCTCCTAAAACCCAGAAATCTAGTGGGTATAAGTCATCTGTGGGTAGGAATAAGAGTAGTGGTCCACCTGCTGCAAAGCAGGCTTCCGGTGTTTCCAGTACCGTACCCCACAATCCTGGCACTTGTTGGGACTGTGGAGCTCTGGATCACAAGAGAGGTGACCCCAAGAGTAAAGGTAAGGCACTTGGAGTCCATGCTGTCAGCCTGACCTACCCTTACCCCATGTCTGAGGTGGAGGCCACTGTCCTCCCCTCCTATACAGGGATCACATTTGGTGCTCCTGTAGAGATTTCCTTAGTGTCCCTTGGGGCCTGGGACCAGTACGCAGAAGTACTGATGACTATCCCACAGAACACCTGTAGGTTTTTGAGAAGTGTCCTCCTGAATGGCCAGCCTTCTACTGGCTTGCGAGACACAGGGGCAAGCACGACAGTGGTGGGCAGGACCCTGCTCAAACCAGAGGACTATGTAGGTGCTCCTCTGAGAACCACCAGGTTATCTGTTGGACCGCCCAAATTATTGCCTGTATCCTTAGTCACAATCATGATTGGAGACAAGATGCCAAAGCTTCCTGTCCTGGTTTAGGACAATGTCCCTACTAACATTTTGAAAGGCAACGATCTAGTAGAGTTAG